>NC_081569.1:47413613-47674691 GCF_022355385.1 Mustela nigripes | reverse complement strand
TTTCTTCTTCTTCTTTTTATGTAGGCTTCATACTCAGCATGGAGCCCAATATGGGGCTTGAACTCATGACCCTGAGATCAAGATCTAAGCTGAGATCAAGAGTTGGACGCTTAGAGGACTGAGTCACCCAGGTGCCCCTTATTTTTCTTTTTAAAATTATTTAAGCTTTTCTTGTTCTTTTGTCTTTCTATATGAATTTTATAGTCATTTTGTCTACATCTACAAAGTACCTATCTGAGCTTTTGGTAGGAATTGCATTAAAACTCTACATTAATTTGGGGAGAACTGAACCTCTTTACTCTATTGACTCTTCAATCCACAGACACAAACACAAATACACAAACAGCACTTTAATAAAGCTTAAAAAAAAAAAAGCCACACTAAAGCTAAACACACATATTGGGTAAATACATTTTTAAAATAAGAAAACCATGAATACAAATTTCAGAACACTGATTATCTCAGCAGGGGGAGGCAGAAAAATGGGATGGGAGAAATAATTCACCAGTCCTCTATTTCCTGGTATTGGGTGGTAGGTTCGAGGGTGTTTATTAAACACCTACATTTAAAGAACAGACAATGACTATAACAATGATAATGAACATATGTCAAGAACTATACAGACATATCTGCGTTGTGCTAATCCTGAATCTTACACAATTTGGACTGTGGGAGACCCTCCAAGAAAAAAACACAGGAAATACAAATATAAAATCAGGCATAAAAGTTATTTTTTTAAGAATTAGAAATCACAAATGAGAAATTTTAAAATATGGCAAATAACATAAACATCACCAGATCCGTAAGAATACCATAACATTTTTATTACTGCTAATAATTGGCACCCTTCCACTCCTCAAGGATGGGGATACTTTTTTCCCCTGGTATTTTAGCATTTCTGACTGCACCCTCTTTGATTACCTCCTTACGTAAAAAGGATTCTATAAAATCCGTGTCTAAATAGAGGAAAGAAAGATAATTCAGTTCTCCCTCTGACATAGGTTATCAAAATGTGTTTTGTGCTGTTGATCATTTGGAAAAGTCAGCTTCGTAGCTTTTTACCGTAATATCACACATAAAACTTCCCCTTAGGTTTCTTGCTCATCTTTCCCTCAAATTTCTTGCTTACCTGATGCTTTATGCCTAGGGGTCATGCCTGGGCACCTGGCCCAGCTCAACCCATTCATCACCATCACCCCTACCTGCTGGACAGGTATCCACGGGGCAGGGTAATGGTAAATTCTGCAGCTTAGTACTCCATGGGCTTTTAAAATGGGGTTCACACTCCCAATGGCACCTCCCAGGGGAGCTCTAAGGCTGGGGGGTGGAGCTGACACAGGCTTAGACAACCTGCACCCCTAGCAAAGAACACCTAGCCTTGGAAGTGCCCAGTGGGGGCCCTGAAGCTTCACCTGCTTTAGCTCCACTGTCCACCCCCCCTTGAGAGTAATCTGCTCTGCCAATCAGCAGTCACTAATAACGTGATCCTCCAGCCCTGAAGCAGTGGAAAAGGAGGGGAAACTACAGCTTGACCACATAAGCTAGGGCACTAGAGAGGCAATACCTCCCCCCATGTTTAGTGCTTGGCTATAGTTGGTCATTTATTCAACAAAAATTAAGCCAGCAGCTACCAGGCTCTGTACTAGGCTCTGGGATACTGTGGTGGGCCTGTACTGGGGACCTCCCTTAAGGAGAAGATGGAATCAGTTTAAGTTTGGGCACATCTCCTCCAGGGTTTGGTGTCCCCAGCTCCGGCCTTCTAGGGCCCCTGCTCTAACTCCATCAAGCGACCATGTGTCTGTTCTATGCATACTGGGTATGTTGGTTCCTCTGTTTCTGTTTCTGTGTCCCCAGTGCCCAGCAAGCTGCTCAGCACAGGGCTGGAGGCAGCAATGAATGGAGTTGGCTGACCAGAGCTCCCAGGCTGGGCAGACTGGAAGGCAGGTGCTGAAGGAGCAGGGGACAGGAAGTGGAGCTAGGGCGAGCACTGCCTTACACGCAGACCCAGACCCGTGGGATTGCATCGATGTCTCCCCAGGAAGTTGGGCACACCCCGAAGTGGAGCTTCCTCCCTTCTATCCTGTGGAGTACTGGGAATCCCAGTGCAGGAAGCAGGGAGAAGTATCCTAAGGGGAGAAGGAGGGTGCAGGAAGCAGCAGCATCTGGTCTTTGGGAACAGACAGTGTGGGGCCCAGCTGTCTGCACACTCATGACTTCATTCTCTCCAGGTGCCGGTGGCAACAGCCCAGCAGCCTCTGATGCGTGAGTGGAGGAAAGGCTGCACGTCCAGAAAGTTCAGTATGGACTCCCAGCCCTTTTGGTCCCTGCAAAACCTCTGTGCTGGCCAGGCCTGATCTTACATTAGAGCATAAGCTCCAAGAGGGCCCAGGCCCGTCCTCTTTCCCTCTGAGCATCTAGGACAGTTCCTGGGACATAGCACTACAAGATAAATATTTATCAAAGGATGGAGGGAAAGATGACACTAAGAAAATATAATGAACATGAAACTATACTGTCAAAATGACACAGCCCTAGGCTAGTTGCTTTGGTTAAAATGACTTCCCGACTATAAAAAATCTGACCTCAAAAATGTGTTTTCCAGGAGGACCAACGCCAACTGGGTGCTATTTGAAGAGCTCTTGCCTTCGTTGATACTATTATTACCATCTCACTCTGAAAAGTTCAGTTGCGGACTGGGAGACGTGGAGAGCTGAACCAGTGGCACAAGACTGTCGCAGATCTGTGGCTCAGACAGCAGAAAGCAACCCATCTTCTCCCCTCTTTTAACCGCTATGCTTCAGACGCCACAACCAACACCCTCCCCCACAGCCTTTGTAGCACACACCTCACCCCCACGCAACACTGAACAATCTTGGTGTAACAAAGGAAGGAGGGTGACCATGTGCATGTGTGTGAGTGTGTACGTGTATGTGTGTGTGTGCATGTATATATGTGAGTCTGCACGTTATATCCCTTGCCCTGGTCAGGTGCTCAGTACACAGGGTTCACTTGTGTCTCTGGGGAGCACTGAAGCCGGCCCTCCACTCTGTCATGTCCCATTTTTCAGGAGAAGGGCCAGTGCCCCATGTTCAGAGACATGGAATCACATAGGGATCAGCCAAACCTATAAATTCTCTGCTCAGAGGCTTCCCAGCCCTGTCTAGGTTGCCTGGACCCACACTGAAACTTCAACTCTCTGTATACCCAGCATTATAGCTCACTTTCCAAATTATCAGGCTCATATTTCCTCACCTTCATATTCACTTCCCTCTTCTTCTTCCCATATATCCAACCTATAGCTACTATCTGTCTATAGGCTGTCAGTCTACTACATGGGTCCTGGCCCCCACTAGGCTGACCCAAGATCCAATCAGATCTTGACACTGTTCCTAAATACCTTCAGAGTCTCCATATCCTCCATCCATCCTCAACCCTTGGGCATCACCTTTATGACCCCCTCATGGGTCATCTTTATCTGTTATGTCTCCAGCCCACATCTCGCTGCATATTGTCCCTTCAAAAGAGAAAGAACATCACTCACCAGCTGCTGTTGTCTCCTTTCTTCTGTGTTCCTGTGAGCTTAGTCCTTTCCCATGAGAAAGTAAGTTTATGAGGACAGGGTGTTGGTCTGTTTTCTTCACCAAAGTATTCCCAGTATCAGGCACAAGTAGGCACTCAACAAATACTACTGAACACAAAGAAATGCATAGTATGTTTGAGCAACTGGCCAGTGAATTTGGAGCTAGCTCAGTTCATCAGTTTCTGAGGCATTTTTGGAAACCCTAGTAGCTCCAGAAATTATATTACTAAAGCCCCAGGAAAGGAACGTTCTATTACATGCTAAACAGCATTCTCTTGTCAAAGAAAAAAAACAACAACACTTCTGTCCTCCCCAGCACGAACCCTATTGAGAATTCCACCCTTTTTTAGATAAATCCACTTGGGGGGTAAAAGCATTAGAATGTGCAAGGGGTCCCACTTCTACTAGCTGGTTGTCCATTTTTTTCAGAACTGGGGTTTGTAATTTTAACTGTGCATCCTATTTCAAGAGAAGTTTGCTTAAAATGTTATTCCTGAACCCTTTACTTGGGGGCTTGGTTTTAGTAGGTCTGGGATGAAGCCCAGAATCTGCATTTTTCATAATCTCCTGGGACAACTTAGAGGCAATTGGCTCTCACCTCTCACAAGATATGAGAGAATATATCATAGAGTTTATTATAGCAAATGAAAATTCAGCTGAGCACAGTCAGATAAGATCTGACACAAAAGAGATTGGGGGTGTTGGTTGATAGACCCAATATGGCAGCCTCAGACAGAGCCACAGCTGGGAAAGGGCATATATGAAATCTGAAAGGACAGACAGACACATAGCCAGGAACATGAGGTTGTTGACAAAGCTGAAGACCAGGACAGGCTGAAGGATAATTTTTAAAGGAAACTGATGTTAGTATTTGAGGACTTGTCTTATGAAGGACAGCATGGGCTTCAGAGGTAGAAAGGACTTCTGTGCTGACAGCAGTTTGGGCCATGGGATTATATCTGCACATAATTACATTGGATTTGAACACAGGCATGTGTGCACGTGCACACACACACACACACACTTTCTGAGAACGCACATCTGTGTCTTTCCCATGTTTACAAATGGACTGAACCATCCAGAGGCCTCAAATCAATCACAAGTTTCTCTGAACCTTTGAGACTTCAACCGAGAGGTCCTGGGCCATAGGAGTTTGGCACCAGGAAAATTCAGCTGTTGCTTCCCCCACTCTACAAATACTGTGGACACTTGCCCTGTGCCAAGCAGGGTACTAGGCGCTGAGGAGGATACAGGGGTAAGTGAAATCAGACAAGCTCCCCACTCTCATGGAGGAGACAGACATTAACCAAATAGCCACAAAGACAAACGTACCATGCACCATGACTCTGCTGTGATAGGGAAGTCAGCAGAGCTATGAGGGGGTACTCTGACTGGGATTGAGCTGGGCTTGGAGATGCAGGGACTGAAGTATGAGGATAAGCAAAAGTTGTCAGGTAACAGACAAAGAACAGCACTCCAGAACAGCATACGCAAAGGTCCTGCGGTGGGAGGGTGTGTGGCCACGGGGAATTGAAGGCCGGCTGGGGTGGCCTGGGCAATGACAAAAGTGAAAAACTAGAGGGTAAGTGGGAAGACCAGAGAAGGCTTTGGAGCGTGAAAATGGCAATTCCCCCAAAGCAGTAAGGAGTCATTGACTGGTTTTAAAGAGGGGGACCCAGAGGAGTTGGAACACATTTACATTTCAGAACGAGAACTCTGGCTTCCTGTGGGAATGAGACATGACCAGCAGGGATGCAGATAGTCCTGTCTGGAGATGACTGCATGGCTCAAAGCCCCCATGAGCAGAGATAAAGGGGACAAACGCTAAAGTCTTTTAAGAATGAATACCAGCCCTTCACCAGCCCACATCCTCAACCTCTGCTGCAGGTTCCTGGGGTTCAGGAAAGGATGCTCAGCTCCTTGGCCCAACTGAGAACAAAATGGGTCATGGAAGTTGCAAGCAGTCCCCTGCTTTCCCTTTCTAAGAGCCATGTCCTCTTTGGCTGAGCTCAGGCATTTTGCAAAATGGAGAGGGATGGGGGAGGGTGAAGAAGGGAGGCAAGTTCTTTAATTTCTGGGCCATTTTCCCATTTTTTGTGGGAAAGTCCCCTGCACTTATCTGCACGGATTTTCAGATTGTCTGGCAGAAACCCCAGCTGGGGCCCTTTGGGGAGAAGAAATGCATGATTCAGCCAGAAGGGTGGAGTCAAAAAGGTCTGCAATTGACGAGGGAGGCTGGGGGTGAGGGGTGAGGGGTGAGGGGTGAGGAGTGGGAGGCCCGGGGTTCCTCCCCACGAGAGCTGCAGGGAGCCAGACAGCGACAGTAAGGAGGCTAGAAGGAAGCCAGCCAGCATCCCCAGGTGTGCCAGGCAGAAGCCTGGCTCCCATGCGCCACTTCCTGGAGGCAAAGCCTCCCAGCCAGAAAGCCAAGAAATAAGATAGGACCGATTGAGTGACTGATTCAGCAGTGGGGTTGCTCTTGGTCCAGGCCCAACCTGGAAATTACAGCCCTGGCTTGCAGCTTCCGGGACAGCTACTGGAATCAGGGGCCTGCTGGTGATTGTGGTCAACAGCCACAGGGCCTTGCCTTGCCTTCCTGCGCCATGGTCATTGACGGCGGGGTGGGAGGTAGGGGTGGGGGCTCTCGTGCCCAGCCCTGGCTGGAGAGCTGCAACAGTGAGGGCCCTCCAGGGGTTTCCCAGCAGCACAGATATACCAGAACAGCCCACTGTGAAGACGAGCCTGGCCTCGCCCGGGGCCTATTAAACAAGGATAGTAAATTCCGTCCCCATTCACAGTGGTCGTGGAGGCGCAGGTTCATATGTGCGCCATCGTAGTCCAAAGAAGACGAGCTGTGGCTTTGGCAGATTCACTTCCCCTTTCTGAGCCTCAGTTTCCCAACCTGGAAACGGAGACACAGAGACAGTAGTAACTGCTTTGGCTGACAAGACCTTTGAGATGGCCAAGTTCAACACTCTGATGAAAAGTGAGACAAGAAAGAAGGTCATCATGGTGATGACATCCCATGTGCCCTTCACCTTGCCCTCTAAGGAACCACTACCTTATCTCAGGGCCAAGGAAGTGGAAGCTCAGGGAGCTGAAGGATCCCACTCAGATCAGGTTGGATGGTAAGTGGCTGAGCCAGCAATCCAGCCACATCTACCTACCGGAAGACCAAGGCTTCCTCCCAGCCCCACAGCAGCCTGTGGGTTCCTCAGGAGCCATTTGCATTTAAAGAGGTTTAAAACTAAAAATAGAAGCCTTGGAATTCAGAACTGACAACAACAGGTTGCCTTGTTAATTTTCATATTTAAAAAGTAAGCAAGATTGCAAGGATCAGCTCATAGCAACCTCTCCGTGAACTCCAAGCAAATAAAATACCTGGAGATTTGTCCCCACAAATCCTTGAAACAGGAGCGGTGTGCTTAGGGCTGGGTGGGTTTTGCAGAGCTCACCAAGCTGCGGGAACTTGAGAGACGAGGTATTGCCGCACTCCCATGCTACAGATAAGGAGAGTGGGTCCCAGGAACTGAGGGTAGGATGGTGTCATCACTAGTCCAGTTAGAGACCGAGCTAGGACAAGAACTTGAGTCTCCCTTAGACTCCACACAATGATCTTTCCAAAACAGCAGCTCTCTGTGAATTCATCAGAAGGGACTGGGTGATCTCAGTGACACTTTCAAGAAGCCCTTCAGCAAGTCATCGGGACCTTATCCTTGCTGAGGTGCTTAAGCACTGTGTAGATAGAGGTTCAAGGCCCAAGTTCACTCCCCATCAACTACCCAGGCTCATCCCTCAAGCTCCTCTCTGTGCTCTAGCCAGGCGGTTTCCTTGTCTCCAGCTACCACATCCTCCCTGAACTGCTGCCTCAGTTTTCTCCACTGCTGCCATCTTTTCCATGCATCCAAGTTTTACTCTTCTCTTAAGGGCCTCGTTCTGCCTGCTCCATGAAACTTACCCCAGGTTCTCTCTCCCCCTTCTCTGAATCAGGGTAATAATCATTCCTATAGTAGCCAACACTTTCTGAGGTTTTGTGCCTGCCCAGTGCTGGGCTAAGAGATCACCTCATGTAAATCCTCAGGCATTATTGCTCATTTTTATCCCCATTTTGAAGAGAGAGAGGAAACAGGCATCTATCTGGAGAGTTGAAGTAATGACTCAAAGTCACACAGCTTGTCTGTGAGACAGCTGGGGCACTAGGCCAGGCTAAGCTCTCACCATCAGGCCCTCCAGCTCAGAGGATGGGGCTGCAGCTCATTCCGTCTCTACACCCTCCCCCACCACCGGGGCAGCTGCTTTGACGCTGTCTTAGTGCTACCCATTCCCTGTGCGTAGCCCTGTCTGATCAGCTAGGCGGGGACCTTTCAAGGCAAGAACAGAGAGATGCCTGCCCATTTCACTCTTGGGGGAAGTAAGCAGAGTTGGCTCTCAGAAAAGACTACCCTTACTTGAATCACCTTCCCAAGAAGGACTCTGGGCTGCTGAGAGACAGACAGACTTAGGTCAGCCGGGCCCCTCCACTAGATGGTTCCCTGTGTTCCCAGAAGACAGGGTGCTTTTCGTAGTAGCAGAGTAAGTGGGCTCCTTCTTTCCAGCATGGTAAAAGTGTCCCTGGTCAGCTATCTGTGGAATCCCCTCCTTGTGGTTCCTCCTTTCTTGTCTTCCCACTCTCTGATGCCCTCCAAGCACTTCCAAGGACCTTGCCCTGCTGTCTTCTCTGAAATTGCCAGCTCCTCATCACCGGTGACCCAGGATCCCCGCTTCTGTCTGTGAGTCTGGATGCCACTTGGAACAGGCTCGTGTTGGCCATGGAGAAAAGGGGGAGGCCTCTCCCAGCCCCCTGGGTATTTCCCTGGGACAGGATGTGATCAGCATCTCACCATCCCATTACAGGATTGTAAGTGTGGAGGTTGCTGGTGGCCTCAAGGATGTGCTCCCCGAGAACTTAGAGCAAAGTTATCCTCACAGACAGAAGGGCACCCCGTCAGCAAGACTGAGCCACATCTGAGGGCAAGGTATAAAGAAAGATGACAGTGGTCCAGTGGGGAGGGGCTGGCCAGTGACAGAGGACAGGCCCAGAACAATCCTGCAGTGCCTGAGAACGCAGGGAAAGGCATCCCGGGCCTTTGGACCAGGAGCATGTTCACACTTTTCATTCAATCTCTGGTCATTCCCCTGAACATGAGTTTCTGTGGCATTTATCACAATTTATAACTTTATTTCTAGTTGCATACTTAACTGTTTATGTCCTGCTTCCACAGTGAGCCAGTCATCTCTGTTCTGTTCCATGCTGTGTCCCCAGTGCTTACCATGGCACTTGACAAGTGTCTATTGGCTGAAGGTAGGACATGTCCTCCCTGGTGAGACGAGGAATGCAGGGAGTTGTGTCAATACACAGTGACGATGCCAACCTCACTGGCAAGGCCATCCAGGCTTAAGAGGGATGGTCCCCCTGAACTCACTAGTGAGCGTCCTGAGTTGCGTCCTGTGGGAGACGAGAGTGCCCCTTCAGGAAGAGAATGTGGGCACACTGACGTGAGGACTTACTTCTACTTACAAATTAGCAATGTAGTATTCAGGTGTATCCATGAAGTTGGTATGTTTTATTCACGAGAACCTGCCCCTCCCCACTAAGGCAGAGTGGGTAGGAGCCCAGCGGAAGCCAACAGTAGCAGGTGTCCTGTGTGCCTAGCCCCGGGTCGATGTTGTGAGCGCCCCCTGGAGGCCTTGAGGAGATGGCCAGCCTGGGCTCCTTCAGGGTCAGCCTGGGAGATCTCCTTTCCACTCTAAAGTTGTCCACATCAAGGTGCCCCAGTTCTGGAGTGTCATCGAATCTGTGCCTAAGAGCTGCTTCTAGCCTTCTGTCATGCCCACAGAGCTGGTGACCACCTGGGCAAAGAGGTCTCTAGGAGATTCCCCTCATCCAACTCCTTCAGTGTAGTTATCTTTGTGATGCCATATATCATCTGTCCGAGAGTGCATAAGAGATAAGTGTTTGTTTACAGAATCATGAAAATGAACACCATGTACTACACCATCCAAATTAAGGAATGACCCATTACCAACGTTTTCAAACTGCCCACCCCCGTTTCCTGTAATAACCACCCCCGCTGAACACACAACTAGAGGCAGGCATGTCTTGATTTGGGGTTAGCCGGTTTTGACTTTTGAACTGGTTTTACCACCTAATATGTATTTTTCATTATTGAGTTGTAATTCAAATAGCATCAGGTTTACTGTTTTAACATTAATACAGTTCAGTATATTTACATGGTTGGGCAACTGTCACCCCTATTTTCATCACCCCTGAAAGAAACTCTGTACCCATTAGCAGTTACTCCCCAGCACCCCTAGAAACCATTAATCTGCTTTCTGTCTCTATAGATTTGTTCTATTCTGTATATTTTGTCTAAATGAAATCGTACCATAAGTGACGTTTTATGCCTGGCTTTTCTCACTCAGCGTGTCATTCTCAAGGCTTACTTGTGTTGTAGCCTATGTTAGTGCTTCGCTCCTTTTTATGGGCGAACAATGTTCCGTTGTATGGATATGGATATAAACATTCTGTTATCTGTCCATCAGGTGGGGAGGAATATTTGTGTCGTTTCCTCTTTATGGCTTTTACGAGTGATGCTGTCCTGAACATGTGCTTTTGTGTGAGCATCTGTTTTCAATTCTCTTTGATACACACCTAGCACTGGGATTTCTGGGTCACATGGTAACCCTCTGTTTAATCACTTGAGGATCTGCCAAACTGTCTTTCAAAGTGTCTGTGGCATCATACCATCAACAGCGTCCTTCTTCATCTCCTCTAACACTTACTATTGTCTGTCTTTTTCATTACAAATGTCCTAGGACGTGTGAAGTAGTGTCTCGTTATGACCTTGCATTCCCTTAATAACTAGTGACGCCGAGCATCTTTACACGTCCTTACCAGTCATGTGTGTATCTTCTTCGGAGAAGTGTCTACTCCAACCCTGTGTTCCTTTTTTATTTGGACAATATGTAGTTTTATTTTTCTTTTCTTCTTTTTTTTAGAGAGAGTAAGGGAAAACAATGGGGCGGGGAGAGGGGGAGGGCAGCGCAGAGCCTGTTGCAGGGCTCCATCTCATGACCTTGAGATCATGACCTGAGCCCAAACCAAGAGTTGGATGCCTAACTGACTGAGCCACCTAGGCATCCTGGGTTATATGCATTTTTAAAGAATGAATTTCCACAGGCAAATGTATAAAATTAGACTCTTGTCTTATGCTGAATGCAGAAATTAACTTAAAATGGGTCAAAGCCCTAAGAGTTCAAGCTATAGAACTCTTAGAAGAAAACCTGTGTAGATCTTCATGACCTTGGGATGACCATAGACAATTTCTTAGATGTGACACCAAAAGTACAGGCAACAAAGAAAGAATAGAGAAACTGAGCATAATCAAGATGAAAACATATTGTGTTTGCCAGGACACCATCAAGAAAGTGAAAAGGCAAACTACATATGGGAGAAAACTTGTACAAATTCTGATTTAAGAAAGAACGTGTATCTAAAAGATGTAAAGAACTATTGAAGTTCAATAATAAAAAGATAAATAACAATTAAAATGGCCAAGTTGGGGTACCTGGGTGGCTCAGCCCATTTAATGTCCAACTCTTGGTTTGGGCTCAGGTCATGATCTCAAGGTAGTGAGATTGAGCCCCAAGTTCGGCTCTATGCTCAGTATGGAGTCTGCTTGGATTTCTCTCTCCCTCTGTCCTCTGCCCCTCTCCCCCAACCTGCACATACTCTGTCTCTTAAAGAAATACATCTTTAAAAAATAAAAATAAAAACGGGCAAAGGATCTGAATCTTCTACTGAGAGACATCTGAGCTGTTTGAATTTGGGACTGTTACAAAGAGTTCTGCCATGAACTTTCTTTAAAGTGTTCCCTGGTGCACAAGCACAAAAATGTCTTTATTGAACAGTGGAATTCAACTCATAGGGTTTCCACATGTTCAACCCTACTAGGTAATGGTAAACTGTTTCCAAAAAGTTTCATCAACTCATATGCCCACCAGCAGTGGAAGAGGGCTTCATGACTCGATATCCTTACCAATACTTGGTGCCATCAGACTTTTTACTTTTTGCCTATCTTGTGAATATATAATCGTATCTTGCTGTAACTTGTGGTTCTTTGATGATGGTTGAGTTTGAGCCTCTTTTCCTATGCTCATACACTATTTATATTTCTCTGTCTATGGCATGCCAGTTCACATATTTTTTTTGCCCAGTTTTCAATCTTCTGTCATTTTGTACTCGATTCATAATAATATATTCTGGATGCCACTCACTATCTTGTTGGTTTTACTAACTAACTTGTGTTACTTGTTGCAATTACCCTCTGCTAGTTTGTGGGTTTGTCTTTTAACTCCCTTTATGGTGTTTTAATGTAGCTAAATTTATTAATCTTTGTCTTTCTGGTTTGTACTTATGGTGTCTTGCTGGAGAAATCTTGCCCTACTCTGAGGTCATAAAGATATTCTCTTATATTATCTTCCAATAGCTTTATAGTTTTTTCATTTTATGTCTAAGCCTTTATTCCATCTGGAGTTGATTTTTGTGTATTGTGTAAGTTGGGGGATTTAGTTTCATTTTTTTCCATATGGATAACCAATTGTCCTCGTGCCACAGGCCTGCAATGTCTGGTCTGTCATAAATCAAGTTTCTGCATATGTGAGGGCTTATTTCTGGACTCTCTTCTGTTTCATCCCTATGCTAATATCACATTGTCTTAATTATCATATTGTTATGATAAATCCTGATATCTGGCATAATAAGTCCACCATCTGGTTTGTTGGAGATTTTAAAATCAGAGTGTCTTGGCTAGTCTTGACTATTTTGCCTTTCTATACATTTGAGAATTTGATTGTTAAATTCTAAAAAAAAGAAATACTTTTGGAATTTGAATTGGAATTATATTGAATTTACACACCAACTTAAAAAAAACTGACATCATGAAATTATGATTTATTATTGTTTCTTTTGTAGCTAATGCTGTTTATGTCCTGTTTAAGAAACTGTTGCCTATTTCAAGGTCATGAAAATGTTCTCCAGTGTTTTCTTCTATTATTTTGTCATTATTTTTCAACTGTTTTTGCTTTTCACATTTAGATCTGCAATCCCTCTGGATTCGGTTTTTGCATTTCAGCTAGTGGAACAAATTTATTTTTTTACATGTGAATAGCCCATCAACCTACCACCTTTTAAGAAAAACAAATCATTCTAATACTACATTCTTATACTACATTATACTATATCTACACTCTACATTAGAGTGTCACCTTTGCATAAATCCAGGGACAGAATATGTGTGGATCAGTTAATAGATTCTAATCCATGTCATTATTCTGTTTGTATGTGAGCTGTGCTGTTTTAACTACAATAGCTTTATGACCGGTCTTGTTAGTTGTAATGAAAGTGCTCCAGCTTAGTTTTTTTTTTTGAAGATTGTTTTTAATATTTTAGAACTTTTACATTTTCATATGAATTTTACAATTAACTTGTCTATGCTTATTAAATACACACACATGCATGCATGAACACACATATACATACAGATTTTTTAAAATAAATTCAATGTAATTCCATTGACCTTATAGATTAATTTGAGGAAATTCACATTTTCACAATATTAAACCTCTCAATCCATCAACATATTTTATTCCTCCCCCTTTTTATACGAGGAGTATATTCTTTTTAAACATTTTCCTCATCAAAAAGTTGAAAATAGAGCTACCCCAGCAATCGCACTACTGGGTATTTACCCTAAGCATACAAATGTAGTGATCCGAAGGGGCATGTGCACCCGAATGCTTATAGCAGCAATGTCCACAATAGCCAAACTATGGAAAGAACCTAGATGTCCATCAACAGATGACTGGATAAAGAAGATGTGGTATATATACACAATGGAATACTATGCAGCCATCGAAAGAAATGAAATCTTGCCATTTGTGACGATGTAGATGGAACTAGAAATAGTTCCATCATGCTTAGCGAAATAAGTCAATCAGAGAAAGACAATTATCATATGATCTCCCTGATATGAGGAATTTGAGAGGCAAAGTTGGGGGTTAGGTGGGTAGGGAAGGAAAAAATGAAACAAGATGGGATCGGGAGATAAACCATAAGTGATTCTTAATCTCACAAAACAAACTGAGGGTTGCTTGGGGGAGGGAGGGCATGGAGAGGGTGATGGGGTTATGGACATTGGGGAGGGTATGTGCTATGGTGAGTGCTGTGAAAAGTGTATAAGCCTGATGATTCAGAGACCTGTACCCCTGGGGCAAATAATACATTATATGTTAATAAACATTTCCCTCAGTAATATTTTGTAGTTTTGCCACAGGAAACTTGCATGTATTTTGTGAGGTTTATTCCTAGGTGCTCAGTGTTTCTTGACATTATTATAAATTGTCTTTTAAAATTCTATTTCCCACTTGGAAAAGAAACACAAAATTTTAGTACTAACTTTATAAACAATGACCTAGTGGAACTCACTTATTAATTCTAGTAGTTTGTAGATTATTTTGGGGTTAGGCACAAATTCATGTTATTTGTGAATAAAAAAATGTTTTCTTTCTTCCTTTCCAATCCATTTGTCTTTTATTTCTTTTTCTTGTCTCATTGCACTTGTTAGAAACTCCAGTACAATGTGGAGGACATGAAATAGCAGGCATCTTTGTCTTCTTCCTAATCTCAGGTGGAAAGGTGTCATTATTTTATACTGGTATTATAATATCAATATTAGAAATTATATTAAGCAATTATATAATAGCAAAATATTAAGCATGATGTTTCCTACAGATTTTTTGTAGATACTTTTAATGGTTTAATAATGTTCACTTCTACTTATAGCTTGATATGAGATTTTATTATAAACGGATTTTAACTTTTACCAAATGCATTTTCTGAATCTATCAAGATGATTGTATTATTTTTTCCTTTCTTTTGTTAGTATTGTGAATTACCTTAATTGATTTTCTAATATTAGCCCAAACTTGCATTCCTAGAATAAATCCCAAATATAATAATGGGCTGACTGGGGCACCCGGGTGGTTCAGTACATTAAAGCCTCTGCCTTCAGCTCAGGTCATGATCCTGGGATCCTGGGATCGAGCCCCACATCTGGCTCTCTGCTCAGCAGGGAGTCTACTTCCCCTTGCCTCTCTGCCTGCTTGTGATCTCTGTCTGTCAAATAGATAAACAAAATCTTTTTTTTTTTTAAGATTTTATTTATTTATTTGACAGAGAGAGATCACAAGTAGGCAGAGAAATAGAGAGAGGAGGAAGCAGGCTCCCCGCTGAGCAGAGAGCCCGATACGGGACTCGATCCCAGGACCCTGAGATCATGACCTGAGCCGAAGGCAGCGGCTTAACCCACTGAGCCACCCAGGCGCCCCGATAAACAAAATCTTTAAAAAATAATAACGTGTTGGCTTTTTAAATATGTTGCCAGATTATATTGAGTAGCATTTTGATAAGGATTTTTGCAACTATATTCACGAGGGATACTGATTTTTCTTTCCATTTTTTGCAGTCTTTGCCAGGTCACAATATCAAAGTGATGCTGCCTTTATGAAAAGTGTTAGGAAGGATTCCTTATTTTGATGTTTTCTGAAAGAAATTGTGAAATTGGTATTCTTTCTTCCTTAAGCGTTTGGAAGAGTCCATTAGTAAATCCATTTATTCTTAGAGTTTATTTTCTAGGGAAGTTTTTGACAACCAGTTAAATGTCTTTAATAGAGGGGTGCCTGGGTGGCTCAGTTGGTTAAATGTCTGCCTTTGACTCAGTCATGATTCTGGGGTCCTGGGATTGAGCCCTAAGTTGAGCTCCCTGCTCAGTAGAGTCTGCTTCTCCTTCTCCCTCTGCTCCTCCCCACCCACCCCCATGTGGGTGCTGTTGCTCTCTCTCTCACATAAATAAATAAAATCTTTTTAAAACATTTTTAACTGTTATTAGACCATTCTGATTTTCCATATCTTCCAGCAGTGTTGATAAATTATATTTTAAAAAATTTTTGTCCTCTCAATTTTCTAATTTATTCAAAAAAATTGTTCATACTCTATTATTTTTTAATATCTATAGGATATTGGGGATGTCTTTTCATTTCTGATATTGGCAGATGTGTTTTCTCTTTTTTCTTGATCAGACTTGTTAAGGAGTTATCAATATATTAATCTTTTCAAAAAACAAAGTTTAGGGTCTGGTGTTTTCTCCATTGTCCAGTTACTTTCTATATTTCATTAACTTCTGCCTCTATCTTTAGTCTTTCCATCTGCTTTATTTAGTATCATCCTGTTGAACTTCTTTTTTTTTAAGATTTTATTTTATTTATTTGACAGACAGAGACCACAAGTAGGCAGAGAGGAAGGCAGAGAGAGAGAGGGGGAAGCAGGCTCCCTTCTGAGTGGAAAGCCTGATGGGGTGCTCGATCCCAGGACCCTGAGATCATGACCTGAGCCGAAGGCAGAGGCTTTAACCCCTTGAGCCCCCCAGGCACCCTGCTGTTGAACTTCTTAATATCTACATTAACCACAGTATATTAAATTTGAATTTTTTTCTTTTCTAAGGAAAGAGTTTAAAGCTAAAAATTGCGATTCACAGACCTGTACCCCTGGGGGGAAAATATATGATTATAAAAAATAAAAAAATGTATAAAAAATTATAAATTTTGTACATAAGAGTTTCATTATTGTTCAATGATAAGTATTTTTTGTTGTTGTGATTGTGTCATTGACCTATGAATTATTTAGTAGTATAGTATACTTAGATTTAAATTCAATGTGTGGGGGGTTTTTCTAATAATCTTTTGGTATTTATTTCTAACTCCATTGCACTGTGTTTAGAGAATATGATCTATCTAATACCAATCTTTTTGAAACTTTTTGAGATGAGTTTTGCAACCTCCTATAAATTTATCATAAACGTTTCTCCTATGTGTGCTTGACAATTCCTATGTTCTTTGATTGTTGGGTGTAATGTTTTATCTATGCCCATTAGATCAAAATTTGCATATTATGCTATCACTGAGTCTTAACATTTTATTACTCTATAGGTAATAGAAAAAGCATGTTAAAAATCTCTCATTATATGGCCTGTTTGTCTATTTTTTCACTATAGATCTATGAATTTTAATTTTTATCTTTTGAGGATGTTATTATAGGCATACAGAGTTAGAGTGTCATATTTTATTGGTAAATTTTTCCACTTATCATTATATACTGCCCTCTGTAATTGTAAAATACTTTGGATCTTTAAGTTCATTTTTTGTCTCTTATTGAAATAAACATTCTAGATTTAGTTTGGTTAGTATGTGCCCAGCACATATTTTTTCCCATGCTGAGAATTCCAATCTTCCATTGTTCTTTGTTTTGAACATGACTGTAGTAAACACCTTACACTTGACATTTTCCTTTGTAACCCAGTCTGACAACTCTTCTCTTTTACCCTGAGTTTTGTCTATTTATCCTTATTGTGCTTACTTATGTATTTGTATATATCACTAATATTTCATTACATACTATTTCTTTTATCTTGCTTTTTTTGGTCTCCTTTTCCCACTGCCTTTTTTTTCGCCATCTTTCTTCTCTATTGGGTTTTTCCTCTTTCTCATTACTTTATTAGAAGCTGTAAGTTCTTTGCCTGTTTAGTGACTGTCCTAGTTACCACAAAATGCAGACTGAGCTCAACACACACGGAAGATACTATCCTCCTTCCTACCAGGTAATATAAAGATCTTAGAATGCCTTAATTTCAATGATCTCCTTGCAATTCATTTGTTATCATTGTTCAGTATTCTAGTTTTACCTTGTTTCTTCCCCTACCTAAATTAGTCAATATTATGCTATTTTATGCAGACAATAATTTTCCTATTTGCCTGCATCTTTACAAGTATCTTTGCCCATCATTACCTCTTGTACCTTCAGTCTTCCATCTGGGACTATTTTCCTTTCTGCCTGAAGCACATATTTGATCATTGCCTTTAGGGAAGATTTTTGGGGATAAACTTAGTGTTTGTCAGAAAATGTCTTATTTAGCTCTAATTCTTCAAGGATAGTTTTGCTAGGTATAGAATTCTATATTGGTGGTTATTTTCTCTCAACTTATGCTTTTCCATTAAAACATCAGGAATCCATCTAACTTTGTTTCTGTCTCTGGTTGTTTTGAAATATTTACTGTATGCCTAGGTGTGTACATGCATGTATGTGTTATGTGTTTACTCTTGGAATCTGCTAGATTTTCTGGATCCATGGTTTAGAAGCTTTCAACAATTCTGGGAAATTATTAGTATTTATTTCCAAAACTATGTCCTCTGTGTTTTCTCTTTGCCTCTTTCTGGAAATCAATTCAAAATATATTAAAACATTTCACTCTGTCTTCCATGTCTCTTAACACCTCCCTTTCTTTCATATCTTCTAGCGCTTTGTGTCCACATTTGGCTAGTTCTTTGAAACTATTTTCCAATTTACAAATTTTCCTCTCAGTGTCCAATCAGCTCATTAACCAATTCATTTGAGGTTTTTAGTTCTTATATTTTTCAATTCTCAATCTACTTGACTATATTCCAAACCTGCTTATTTCTTCCTCGTGTTTATGTTTCTTTATTTCTTTCAATATATGAAACCTAGTTATCCATCTGTTAATTCCAGAATATGAAGTCTTTGAAGATCTGCTTTTTGTTGCTTCTATTGACCCTTCCTTTTGGTATCCTATTTCTTTGTGTATTTTGTTTCATTTTGTTTTTCCTGTAAGTTGCTCCTTTTCCTTGGAAGTTTATTTGTGGAGTTCTTTGAGGGATGGATTTAAGTTTAGTTTCTCCAGAAATTACTTATATTTGTTTCTTCTAATGTAGGGCTACTTAAAATTAAATTCTCCACTTGAGGTTTTTGGGCCACACTGAGTATGAACTTGGACTGGAAACTCACACGAAGGTCAGCTTACAGTTTTGAATTTTCAGAGTTTTTCCCCCTCTTCATCCACAGTTAAGATTTTTTAAAGACTAGTTTCGGGGCGCCTGGGTGGCTCAGTGGGTTATGCCGCTGCCTTCGGCTCAGGTCATGATCTCAGGGTCCTGGGATTGAGTCCCACATCGGGCTCTCTGCTCGGCAGGGAGCCTGCTTCCCTCTCTCTCTCTCTCTCTCTGCCTGCCTATCCATCTACTTGTGATTTCTCTCTGTCAAATAAATAAATAAAATATTAAAGACTAGTTTCTATGCTTTGCCCTCTTTGCAGAGTTCATTTCTTCTTCATTTCCATTGAAGGCAATGCTTTTTAGGGATGTCTTAGCCTTGTGCAAAGAGCTCTCCTATTAGATTTTCTACCTTGGGTCACCCCTAGGCCTCCTGTTCTGCCCCTGCTTCTGTAAAACCATGAAACAGAAGCTCAAAATCCCCAAATTTTGACAGAAACCCACAACTCAAAGGAGAACTTTGGCACCAATTTATATTCAAGGATTTGGGGTTTCAACTTATTTGTGATTCTTTACCTTTATGCCAGCTTATCAGTGCAGTTAAAAATATTTTTTCTTCTGGGGCACCTGGGTGGCTCAGTGGGTTAAAGCCTCTGCCTTCAGCTCAGGTCATGATCTCAGGGTCCTGGGATCGAGCCCTGCATCGGGCTCTCTGCTCAGTGGGGAGCCTGCTTCCCACCTCTCTCTCTCTGCCTGCCTCTCTGCCTATTTGTGATCTCTCTCTGTGTCAAATAAATAAATAAAATCTTCAAAAAAAATTTTTTTTCTTCTTTGGATAGCACTGTGTACTCTTCCCTCTGGTATGTGGTTTATGGTCTGCCATCATGCAAGAAAAAGAAGTCTCCATCACTTCACAAAAGAGGAACCTAAGACCCAGAGAAAAGAAGCCAGCTCACAGCCAAGCAGATGCTGGCATTTTTCAAAGGAGCTAAATGAGTCTGCTGAGAGTACAACTCAGAAGGCTCTCTGGGGCCAGAGCTGACCTGGCAGATTACTCAGCATGGCCACTGTGGGCAGCGTGACCAGCAGAAGTCTCTGATTTATGGTTCAGAGAGTCAAGCGTCCCCAGCGCACCCTTCTATCCTCCTGTTCCCTTACCATACTTGTGTCCCACTGTGCACATCATCAGCTTCCATTTCATAAGAGGATGGCATGGGACATAGCAGAAAGCTAAGGCCAATCTAGCTGGAGATGGAATCATGAGCTTCTTCCCAATTATGGTCCACCCCAGAAAATGCTCTCTGCCCCTTCTAGCATCATCCATTGGTATTTGCTAGGTTTTGACTGGACTCCCTTGACTCCCTGCCTCATACTCAGTGGCAGCCACCTAATGACTAGTTTTTAATCCTCTGGTAACCAGCCAGATATTGGCCTGGATGCCTGGGGAGGAAATACCAGTCTTGGAGACTGAAGTGGCACCTTTTGCTCCTAAAAGCTCCACTGCATTTGCTTTCCGGTCTCTGCCCCAGAAAGCACAAGTAGAAGAAAGTTGAGCAGAGTTGTGCACACAGGCTCATTACCTTTATCTTCCTGAGAGCTCATAACTTATTTACTGAATGTTCCCTTTACATTAGACCCTGTGCTACACTCTTGGATGCATTCACTCATCTAATTCTCAAGCAACCCTGAAGCTAAGAGATGTCACCCCCTTACCCAAGGTCCCCTCTTGGTAAATGGTGCTGGGATTCAAACTGCGTCAAACTGTCCGATTTC
Organism: Mustela nigripes; assembly: GCF_022355385.1. NCBI lineage: Eukaryota > Metazoa > Chordata > Mammalia > Carnivora > Mustelidae > Mustela > Mustela nigripes. The sequence continues at coordinate 47,654,401 of NC_081569.1, read as the reverse complement.
AGAAACCATGATCCTGACCCTCTCATGACAATTTATAACCTTAAGTGACCTTTTGGATAACTGGATACAATCCCTTCATTTTGCAGAAGAGGAAACTGAGAATCAGGGAAGTCAAGCAATCAGCCCAAGGTCACACATCTTGCCAGTGGCAGTGCCAGGCTTACGTGATTTTCCTCTTGATGAAACATTCCTCAAATAAGTGAAAGCAGAACTTGGATGCTTTCACTGATGAAAAGAACCTGGTTTTCCTCCAGGGAGAAGGGAGAGCACATGTCAGGGTATAGCCTCATAGCATTACCCCCTTGTGAAACCCTGACCCTAACCAGACTCTAGACACAGTGTCGAGAGAGCCCAGCACCTGGAATTCTCCTTCACATATCCTATACACCAAGTTGGAGGTGGCAGCAAATTCCCTGCCTCATCCTTTGAGTACTCCCCAAGCTGCCAGCCCAGCTGCCTGCCTGCCTCCTATCCGCAGGGTTGTGGTCAGGGTAGTCTGGGAAGTATTGGATGCTGCTGGCTTTCCATATTCCCATCCAACCTTGGAAACCATCCCCCACCCCCAAGATCTTTGGGCAACACGCAGATTTGGAGAAAAGTGAAAAGTTGGCTCTCCTTTCTGACATCCTGTGGAGTACCAAGAATGGAACAAAAAATAGAGCCGCCAAGCTATGGCTCAATGTAATTTAAAATGAAAGTCTCATTTGAGGAAAAGTGAACAAGGTATACCAATCTCCAAAGACAGACAATGGGACAAGCTACAACTTTTTCTTTCTCCTGGGTTTTGTGGTTTGTAGTGCTGTTGTTTTATATTACTTTTTTCCTGGAAGAAAATATCTGAAGAAACCAGTTCCCACCTAGAGGGGTGTGTAGTGTAGACCAGAATGATGGGTATCGTGTGTATACGGTGTGGGAGAGGACAAATAGGGGCCAGTTATGGAAGAGTGGTGGTCCTGTGGAGTAGGGATCTCATGAGACCTAGTGTTTAAAAACAATATTTTTGGGTAGAGCTGGAGGTAATCTCCCCAAACCACCTAGCCCTATACCCCTGCTCTACAAACAAAGAAACTGAGTTCCAATAGGAGGAAGGGACCAGCCCAGGATCCTCCACCTACAGTTTAAGAGTCAGAAATGGAAAGTCTTGGCTTTTTCAAAGTCTGTCAGTGTGTCAGCCAGGAATCCCAATGGGAGATTCCTCTACAGTTTGGATCACAGGGGTCATTAACCCCAACCATCACGGGGGAGGGAAGAGGAGATATTTTGATGGGCTGTTTGGGGGCAAATTCCCAGGGTCTTTACAATCCACATCCCACCTCCAGCCATTCTTACCTTGGTTTGTCTTTGGCACTGACTGCTTGTGGCATAACATCCATCACATTGGAAAGCACCATGTCTGTTCCATGTCTATCTCTTCCATCAGACTGTAAGCTTCTAAAAGCCATCTTCATAGTGCCAAGACCATTAATATAGTAAGTGCTCAACACATATTTGTTGAATGAATGAGCAAATAAGAGGATGGAGGCATGTATGTTTAGACAGATGGATGGGTAAACTAACTGGTATTTTCCCAATGGACAAGATTTCAATTCAGTGTTGTAGAAAGTTCCCAGTATCTAGAAACAAAAGGGGATGGTTAAATCTGAGTCCACTGCTTACCAGCCATATGACCTTATGCATATCACACAACATATGCCTGGTTCTTGGCAAGTGCCAGGCCCTGTATTAAATGCTCACCTCATAGTGTCTCAATCAAAACCCACAAATAACCAATGAACCAGGCACTGTTATTCTGATTTTAAGATGAAGAAACAAAGGTGCAACCAGGTTAAGAAACAGTGATGTAAAGCTTGAAATTAAGGTTCACTATCATGAGCTGCATGATATCTGGTGAAATTAAAAGGACCCCAAATGGCTTAATGGCTAGCTCCCCTCTGCTCTCATGGATAAGCTTCTTTAGCCAACTCTTCTTATCAGACAGGCCAGGTGCAATTCTTACTTCTCTCTGAATAGCACATTTTAGTTCCCTGCCAGACCACAGAACTATACAAACAAGCCAGTCATGGTGAACCAGGAGGCACCATACCCTCTTGAGGCTATGAAGTCTGCTTCCCTCCACTCCAGTTGTTCATCCTGATCCCAAGTGAGACCCCTTGTGGTCCTGCATGGTGGTGGTATCCTCCTCCATAGGCTGTGAGCATAGATATCTAGTAAATACTGTTGGTCTCGTCACCTAGTGTGTGTTTAGCCATCCCCATAACCTTAGGGTAGTAATCTCTCCCTCACCAATAGGGTGAAGAGGTCATCAAAATAGAGAGTTGCCCAAGGTCAAGGACTACTAGTGAGCCATAAAGCTGGGACTTGAACCCTAGCATCTGATGCCAGAGCCTGCAGCCTTTACTTGTGACAAAGTGCTCACAGTTAACATTCAATGATTATTATCTTACAAGTCTATAGGCAGCATAAGATCAAGAGCAAGGTCTTATTCAGAACTGTATCCCCAGAGCCTAGCACCCAGGAGTATTAAGCACCAAGAGTAGTAAGGGATAATTCAATAAAGTTTTATAAGAAAATAAGTGGATGGGCAAACTTCACATTTCTGAACTTCAATTTCTTCATTTAAAATGTTGGAATAGTCCATTTACCTTGCTAGAAATAGTTTATTTTAGAGGCTAAAATCTGTAGCTTTGGAACCAGATGACTTGGTTTAAATCCAAGTTTCAGGGGCACCTGGGTAGCTCAGTCAGTTAAGTGGCTGCCTTTGACTCAGGTCATGATCCCAGGGTCTTGGAATGGAGCACTGCATTGGGCTCCCTGCTTGGTGGGAAGCCTGCTTCTCCCTCTCCTGCTCCCCCGTGCTTGTGCTCCCTCTCTTGCTGTGTCTCTCTCTCTGTCAAGTGAATAAATAAAATTAAAAATAAATAAATAAATAAATAAATAGTAAAAAATAAATCCATGTTTCGCCCATCATGTAACCTTGGACAAGCTCCTTAACACTCTGTGATTCAGTTTTGCCATTATAAAATGAGGATGATAATAGCACCAACCTCACTGAGTCTAAATGAGTTCACGTATGTGAGCAGTCAATAACGTTAGCTATTACGATTGATTTATTGGCTAATTGTGAAAAACATGTCAGAATGTGTATGTAAAGACTCAAAAGAATGTGTGGAATGGGTGGTTTGTCTTTGGTAATGTTCTACCCTTACTACCAATCCCCTGTGGTGAATATTGCCCAGTAGCCATTCTGCTTCTTCCTTCTTCCTTCCTAATAGAACCCCAATTTTATTGAAGAATTGGTCTTTCCCCCACATGACGCAAGGGAAGATGGTCCCACTTCCAGCTAGAAACAGATCATGGCTAGTGTAATTCCTTCCGGTAATTTTATTTCCTTTGCCAGTGATTGGTATAGGAGAGGGCATGTGACCCAATCCTGCCCAGTGAAAAAAAAGGGAAGATGAGGGGAGGTGTGTTGGTCTTCCTGTTTTTCCTCTGGATCTTTCAGTGGTTGGATGAGACCAGTGGAACTTTAGCTGCCATATTTTGCCAGCCTGAGGACAATGAGAGGTAAGAGGCAGAGGAGCAGCTAACATTCCAATGACCTCTGTCTGAGGTTCCTCTACCTTGGGGCTTATTATTTTGTGAGTGATAATACAGTCAGTCATTATTTAAACCCATTTGGGTCCAATTTTCTGCTGCTTGCAGACAGAGCATCACAATTATTGTAATTCTTCTTGTACTTGGCATCCTCATACTCTTCCTATTGCAATCGATTGTTTTCAATTGATTTTTCTCTCAATCTCTCATCACATTTAAGTGTAGTTAAATTTTTATATGTGCCCTCACTCTCTCTCTCTCTCTCTAGACTTTAAACTTAGGGACGGGGGAAGGTGTCTGGTCTACTTACCATTATATCTTTAGGGCATAGATCAGTGCCTGGAACATAGCCAACACTGAATATTTATTGAATAAATGAATCAATTAATTTCCTAGTCGATGAATTGTTATTAGATAAGACTAGATAAAATCAAGATCACAGACATACTCACTTTTGAATAAAAAATTCTAGAAGGTTTACTAGAAAATTCTTGCTGTGTTTTATGAGATATTAAAGGATGTCTTGAGGAAATGATATTGTCATATTTTGGATTACACTTCCAGTGTTGGCAGATTGAATAATGTAGACAAGTTTCCTTCTGAGGAAAATTCAAAAAACTGGACAAAATATTTTCCAAAAACCAGCTTGTAAGGATGGGAAAGCTATCAAGGTAGTAAAAATATTACTGGACTGAGGTCTGCAAGAGGAAGGAAGCCCAGAGAGGGGAGCTTGGCATTGGGACTCCCATTGCCCTGGGGGCATTTGCAAATCCAGAAGACACAGCCGAGAGACTGGGAAATATTTTTGACCATACCTGTGGGTAGGGGAAAAAAAATGTAGTTCAGGATCGGCAAAAGTGGGGACCATAGTAAACCTCTAACATTTTAAACCCAGAAAGGCTATACCCGAAAAGTAAAGGTGAACTACTAGTAAACCAGCCCTCACATAGACTGAAATACAGCTCCTAAACATTTGGGGACCCAAGAAAGTCCAATCCCAAAATATTATTAACAGTATTAACAGTATTTGAGTGATCTAAATGACCTTGGGAGCATAGCAGAAGCAAATAATCTTTTCTGGGACATAAAATTCAAGCTCTCAATTTATTTTCATAATTTCCCTGCCCATTGACCTACGCAAAATCAAGGATATCCAGTCCCATGAGAGATAAGACATCATACATGAAGATCAGGAGAAAAAACATACAATAGAAGCAGACCATTATGACTCTGGTTGATCAGAGCCAGAGTTTAAAGTAATTAAGTTTCCTATATTTGGAAGATAAAAGACAAGATTTAACATTTTAAAAGAGAACTGTAAAGAACCAAATAGAAATTCTCAAAATAAAAAATTAAATAATCCAAATAAAGAACTTAAAGAATAGGTTTGAATAAGCTGGGGCAAGACCTAATAAATTGGAAAATAAGGTTATATATATATATATATATATATATATATATATATATAGTAACTTAGAAAGAAAAAAATAATCAAAAAATGCAAAGATGAGAAGCATAAAGAATACTGTCCTAGTCCATTCAGGCTGTTATAACAAAAATACCACAGACTAGGTGGTTTAAACAGAAAACATTTATTTCTCACAGCTGGGAAGTCCAAGATCAAGATACCAACAGATTGGTGTCTGGTGAAGGCCTGCTTCCTGGCCATCTCTCACCATGTCCTCATGTGGCAGAAGCACACATGAAGTGTCTTTTATAAGGACATAAATCCTATTCATGAGGCCACCGTTGTCATGACCTAATCACCTACCAAAGGCCCCACCTCCTAATACTGACACATTGGGGTTGGGATCTCAACATATACTCTTGAGGCAATACAAACATTCAGTCTATGACAGATACACGATAAATTCTAATAAATGTCCCAGTGGTTGAGGAGAGACAAAATGGGACAGACACAATATTTGAAGAGGTAAGGGCTAAAGTTTCCCCAAACTGATAAAAGGCTTGAATGAACAGTTTTTTTAAAAGGCCAAATTAATCTCAGTAGGATAAACAAAAAGAAATCTACATCACAGCAAAATTTCTTAAAACCAAAAGAAAAACAAATCTTAAAGGCATCTATAGGGAATTAGACATTTTACCTTCAAAGGAACAATGATTAAACTGAGAATTGACTTCTCATCAGAAATAACAAGAATCAGAAGACAATGATCATTTCAATGTGATAAAAGAAAAAATATAATGCCCAGAGAAAACATCCTTCAGGAATAAAAATTAAATAATCATTTTCATACAAACAAGAACTGAGAGAATTTAACACCAGAAAATGCAGTCCTAAAGGAAATGCTAAATGGCATTCTTCTGGCAAAAGGAAAATGATCCCATATGAAAAGTCAAAGATGCAAGAAAAGCAACAAAAATGGCAAATATGTGGACAAATCCAAATATTGACAGGCTATAAGAAAATAATAAAGTATCATGATTTTTAAAATATGGAGAGAATTAAAATAAACAAAACCAATTGTGTATAATCATGAAGGTAGCAACTGCAGTGCAAATGCTCTGAAGTTCTTGCATTGTCTCGGAGAAGATAAAAGCGCTTTTTCATATTAGACTTTCATAAATTAAAGATGCATGCTGGAATCTCTAGGGAACCATTCTTTATTACTTTCCACCTAACAAAGTGGGGGAAAGAATAATTACAAATGATCTATCCAAAAGAAAGCAAGAAAAGAGAGGAAAAAAAGGAGCACACACTTCAGGCAGGACAAATAGAAAATACTAAGATGGTAGATTTAAACTCAAATATAGTGAAAATTAAATGTAAATGGACTAAGTGCTCCATTGAAAGCTTAACATTAAATTTTAAAACAACTAAATGTTGCTCACATGAGATATGTGTAAAATACAAAGATAAAGAGAGTTGAAAGCAAATAAATGAAAAAATATTCCATGCATACACTAACCAAAAGAAAGCCAGTGGAATCATGTTAAGATCAAAAAGTAGATGTTGTCAAAAGGCATAACTAAAGATAGACATTTTGTCACAAGAAAAGGCTCAAGTCACTAGGAAGATATGACAATTCTACATTTGCACGCACCTGGAGACTTAGCTTCAAAATCTATAATGCAAAAATGGACAGAACTATAAAAGAGAGATGTATGATTCTGCAGACTTCCTGGGAGATGATTTTTGGTTTTACTGCAAGCGAATAACACTTACTCTGTGCCAGGCACTTTTCCAAACACTTGACATGTGTGAACTCATTCAATCTTCACAATAATCACATGAGATAGGTATGCTTTCGTATAGGTTAGAATTCTAAAAAACCAAGAGCTTAAGGCACTTGCCCAAAGTCACAGAATTCATGTGTCAGGGCTGCAATTTAAAACCAAGCATTCTAGCTCGAGTCTTGGTGAAACATAGCAGGAAACATTAACTCTACCCTCTCTGTAACTGACAAAATACACAGGCAAAATTGTACCAGAGTAGAAGAGTTGGACATGGCCATGAGACTCTCTGTTATAGGACCTCTGCTCAGCCCAAGTTTTATGGCACAGTTATGTCCAGTGGTGGACTGACAAGAGGTTGATATGAGATCACACCTGTTCATAAAATGGAAAACGCTATACAAATATTTGTTCCATTGTTTGACTCTTGGTCTTCTATTGTTGGGATTTTTTTTTTATTGTAATCTCTTCAGATCCTAATTATGAAGTTAGAGGATAAACAAGCAATAAATTGTTATTGTTGTATCACAGTTTACACAGCTGGGTATGAAAATGTTTCTGTAAATGCAATCTGAGTGAAACATACTAGAGGACCACATGCTGATGATAGTTTGGCATTTTTTTCAGCCTGCTGGTGTGTAAGTCAGGCTCTGGGATCTCAACACAGGCTTGCTGAAGGATGGTATGACCAGAGGGCTAGTATGGGACCTTATGTACATTGCTGACCTTGGGCCTCCATGTCCTTGTTCATCCAGTAAACATGCCCACTCGAAACTGCCCCCACCACTCTCACAGGGCCTTCAAGGAAGGTTCTCAGAGACCTAATCGGGGAAAGTCCTTTGAATTACATATGGAGCTAAACAAATGTCAGGCATTGTTAACAATCTCAAATGGTGCGGATAGCTTGACTAGTCTGCTTTACGCTGTTTCATATGTTGTTAATAATAAAAACTAACATTTATTGCGAGCTTGCCATGTGGCAGGCACGGTGCCAAACCCTTTATAGCCCCTGGTTCAGCCCTGCCTCACGACAACCCAAGAGGCAGAGGGATCCAGCCAGATCATGTAAGGCGATCTCCAGGCTCCACCACTCACCAGTTGACTGTCCTTGAGCAGGTTATGCTCCCCCTCGTGCCTTAGTTTTCTCATCTGTAAAATGGGAACAATGATAGCCCCAACTTCGGAGAGCTGTCGGGATTATTCAACGAGATGATACACCTCAAGTGCTGAGAATTGTGTCTGGCACTTGGTAAGTGACTTATTGGAGCTTGTTTCATCGTTTCCACTTGAAATGGTCACCCACCTGATGCCAGGCCAGGCTGGGATCCTAATCTAGTCTCTCTGGGCCCTGAGCCTGCATGTGTAACCACTGCACTCCCTGCACTCTACAGCCTCATGAGCAATGTCAGAGTCCCCAGCCATTTACAGGGTCTGTCTGAAGCTCTGCAAACACAAACACAAACCAACCCCTTTCCTTGCAATAATCCTCCACTCGATGCTTAACATTTGGCCTACACGGAGGGCTGGTGGGGTTAAGAGGTCTTTAAGCCCAGATTTTGCACCCACATTTTGCTCACTAATGCTCAGCAGAGAAAAAAAAAAAAAGGCTCACAGAAGCATTTGCTACCCAAATGTCAACTAAAACATCTCCACTCCCCATCCTTCTCCCCACATCTGCAAACACCACCTCTTAGCCTCTGCCCCCAGCTGCAAATTGCCTGGGAGATGTTTATTTCTAGTACATGCTTTAGGATGAGCAGCAGCAGCTGGAAAAGTCTGGGGAGAGCCTTCCCTGGCAGCACGGAGGTCTGTCCTCTTTCCAGAAATATGTGTAGACAAGCAGTCTCCGAGAAAGCCCCCACTGGTGGCTGACCTAGCCTGGCAGGTATGTGATCACAGGGACGTGGCCAACCCGTCATGCCTGTGGCAGAAGGGGAGGTAGAGGGAGGTAGCAGCCGTTTAAAATTCTAGTCTCTGGGTTTAGTGAGGCTGGCTGGAGACAGAGGTAGACCAATAGAGGGTTCGTCACTGGTTATATTGTCAAGAACATTTCCTTTTTTTATGTTTTTTTGGGGGGGGGGTTGTGCTCCCCTATTTCTTCTCTTGGACTTCCAAGATCAGGTATACAACTTGTGATGTTCAGAAACCTCTACATGCCCTTCCAGGCTGAGGGCATTAGCTGAGGCCTAGGACCAACTCTCAGCTAAATGGGGAAACAGGGCATGCTCTTCCCCAACCCTCTCAGCAGCCTCTCTGACAGGCTGCTTTCTGCTGCTGCGGCCTCCAGTTGCCCGAGGACTGGTTCTTCTGATCCACATTTGCTGCAGATCCATTTCTTGTCCCTCTTAAAGCTCCTTCTCTGTTCAGGACCTTGGGGAATAAGGGCTAATATTCATCAAACAGGTTCATCAACTTCCCAAGTGGAATTGAATTTTCTTTTCCAAAGAGTGCACCTGGAGCCAGAAACTCAGACAGCAGAATTTCCAGCATTCCCAGGCATCCCAGGTGTTAGGACAGATGTGAGAAAGTGAGGAGGTCCAATAGTTGGCAAGGTTCGGGGCTACTTTCAGTGTCCCTCCCATGTCCCCTGGGTTCCAGGCTTAGTCTGCCACTTTCTAGCTACAAAACTTGGATCCAGTTGCTTTATTCCTCTAAACCTGGCAGTAGACCCTGATAGGAGAATTTAAGTGCTAGTGTTCTGTGATGGGGGTGGGGCGATGGGACAGTGATCCCAGAGAGCAATGTCAAGGGAATGACAAGAGAGAGAAGGGAGGGAAGCCCTTACAGGGTGCAGCAGTGAGCAGGTGGCCACGGCGGGCAAACAGGGCTCAGTTCCGCCCGGCTCCCTGGGACACTGTGGAATATTCCTCAGAGTGATCCCTCAGGAGGGATATCTTCGTCTGTTTGGCCTGCTCTGTCAAAAATGCCACAGAGTGGGTGGCTTATGAGCAAGAGGGATGTGTTTCTCAGAGCTCTGGAGGCTGAGAAGTCCAAGATCAAGGAGCCAGCAGATTCCATATCTCCCGAGTCCTGCTTTCTGGTCCGCAGACAGCGTCGTCTAGTCATATCCTCAGATGGCAAGAGAGGCAGGGGCATTCTCACAGTCTTTTTTAGTAAGCACGCTAATCCCATTCATGAGGGCTCCACCTTCACGACCTAATCCTGTTCCAAAGGCCCCCACCTCTTAATAGTTAGGGATTAGGATTCAACATAGGACTCTGGGGAGGGGGAGACAAGCATTCAGCCCCTAGTAAAGGCTGTGGGAGCTGGGGTACTCATCCGTCATTGGTTGGGGACTGCTCCCACTGATTCCCCAACACTCCCAGCCTGCTGACAGAGCTCCAGAGTCAGGGAACACAGAGAACCCACTGGGGGTTGCAGCTGGAAGCCTCAGGATGTGGCATTCACAGGAATGACAAGGGCCAAAGGAATACCTGAGAATACTGACAGTTGCCTGCAAAGCTGCCCGTGTGGTGGGAACAGAAGGATAGGACGAGACGGTGCAGGACACTCGGTCCAGAATCTGGTCCGCGGTCAGGGATGCTCAGCGACAGTAGCTGGTCCTGGTATCCGCTTTCCGGGCATGCTGAGTACTAGCCACCAGACAAGAGCATGTGATTTGTTTCAGAGAGAGGCAGGAAACACTCTAGGGAAGGCAGGAGTAAGTCCCATTGCACAGGCTCTGAAGGGCACTGAGGGCACAGGTTAGATCCAGTAGGCAGGGCTGGGAGGAATGCAAGGTTCAGTGCTGAGCACAAGGAACGGTACCCACCAAAGCCGAGGAGGAAAAAACAGCATCTTTATGGAAGCCCAAACGTTGGCCGTGAAAGCTCCCAAAGTCTTGGGGGAGCATGAAGGGAGGGTATCCGAAAGATGATCTGGGAGTGTTGGCTCCTCCTTCACAGAACCTTCCTGAATGGGCCAAAGGCCACAGGCTTCTGTCTCCCGGACTTGTTTGGATACAGATCTCCCTGCCCTTCCCCAATCTCACTCAAAAACCTCTGAAGCCTTCTTGTTATCAAACGAAGGCTGATTAAAAATACCCTACGATGGGACCAAAATTATTTCCACCCTTTATCTTTTAACCCACCTTCCCCCCAAATCCCTAAGATTTACCACTCCCCCCCCCCGGAATTTGATCTGCCCCCAAAGTAAAGGCTAAAAATATAAAAGCTCTCTCTGGGCCTTTTTAGAGCCAAAGGTCATCCTTCGGGAGCTCTGTCCCTGGCATCTGAGCCAAGGATGCCCTGACTTGTAACTCAGATTTCACCTGTAAGTGGGAGAAAGAATGATGAGGAACCAACCCTGTTTCAAAATGCTCTCTCCAAAATGCACAGGGTGATCTGTACATTTGAGGTTTTCTTGGAGTAACGTGTCTCTTCCTTAACATGGATTCGGACGGTGCTGGATGGGAAGAGTGTATTTATGCCGGCACAGATGTGTGTGCATGCGTGCGACCATGCACGTGTGCATGTACCTGCGTGTTTGGCCTGATCATACCCGCTAGAATTTGCTTATCGAATGGCCCAGCTCCCACTCCCTGGACAAGTGGCACCCTTGCACCTGGTCTGTGCACACAGTTGAGAATCCCTTTCTCTGCTCCACGTCCTTGTCTGCAACTCTCCTGAGTCCATCTTTACCCTAGACCGTTCCATCCAGACCCTTAACCTTCACGGCCTCTCCTTGACTTCTCAGCGGAGCCGGGGCTGGGATGAAGGTCCTAGACAGCCACCTGGATGGTGCGGATGGCTAAAGGAGTTCCGTTAGTCTGTACTGAGAGCCCATTGAAAGCAGGTGTCCTTCATAGTGTCCTCGCTGTGACGTTTAACCCTGATGTCGCCCTTTCTGTCTGGTCCATGGTCAAGGGTTTCTCTCATCTAAGCTGCATTAGAAATAGCTTTTCCATTAGGATGTTGACTGCTACCTCGAGACTTTCAAAGCAATTTTTATTCTCCCACACCCTCTGGCATATTTTTCTTCAAAAGGATGTTTCTTCATCTATCTTGTGTGTCTGTTTGTGTTGTGGCCATTACTCCTTCCCCTTTGATATCTTTACTGCGAAATACTGTACATACTTGTGGCTTGAGAAATGGAAATCAGAAAATAACTTCCTGGATTTGGTATAGGTTGTGTACAGGGCTTGGTCCCAGTAGGAATCCCAGTCCCTAACCCTTGGCTCAGCACAACGTTTGGAAGATGGAAACATTCCCCCCCACCCCTACTCCAACATTTGGGATGATCGAACTTTCGACTTTAAGTGGAAACCAGCTGGGGCAAACATCAGCTACTGGGGTAAACACAGTCATTCAAAGCTAACCTCATTCACTCTTTAGCAAGGATGAGACCTGGCATGACAAACTGAAACATAAGGCCATTTGTGCGTGACACAATCACCTTCCCATCATCCCCATTATTGGTCTGGAACAGTGACATGTGTCATTCAAACAGCAGATAACAAAAGCAACCCTGTAGCTTTCTTATACTTTGTTTTTTACCTTGGAATTTGTATCTCTCTCTCTCTCTTTTTTTTTTTTTTTTTTTTTTTGGCAGATGATGTGTCTTCCCAGAGACTATAAGTTTGCTGAAGTTTATCTTAATTTAAAAAGAGGAGTCTGCATTTCCAACAAGGCACAGGGAGAGGGAAGATCTATGAGGGGGGCCTAAGGGGGCAGAGAGGAGCCCAGGAGCCAGGGTGCGGACCCTCCCTCATGATAACATGGTGAGCAGTTGCACTGGAGGCACGTGGGGACAGAAAACAGAAGGGTGGGGAGAAATAACCAGAGAGTAGGGGATAGACACCTGGCAGGGGACGGGGGAGGAGAATCTTGGAGAGGAAAATTGAAGAAAAAGTGGCAGAAGGTCCAAGAGACAGAGATAGGGGACCAATCTGTCCCAGCTGGCCAGGGATGGCTCTGAATTTGACACTAAAGTCCAGCAACCCAGGAAACCTCTCTGTCTGGCATACTTTGTCATCCCCTCTTTTCTGTTTCCTTTTAGGGAACTGTTCTCCTACAATATGTGGTCTGGTGGGGCTGTCAGTCATAAAGCCCTTCCTTCCCTTCCAACTCCTCAGGGCTGGGCATGTACACCAGACTTGGCCAATTATAGTACCCTATGGCCCAGCTACTGATTGGTTCTGGAGTAGACATGAATCAAAATCCTGGACTTTCCTGCTGCATTTAGTAGGGAAAGCTGTCTTTCTCCCTTTAGAATCTATGAAGTGTAAGCTTGGGTCTGTTGGCTACATTTTCCTAGCAGGCAGAGAAATCCTGTCTGCTGCAGGAAAGGAAAGCAGAGTGAAGCAAATGTAAGAGAAGATAGAGAGAAAAAGATGAGAGTTTCACGTAAGACTCTTGATCCAGCCGTACCTGCAGCACTTCCTGCCTACATCAGCTCATACGCTGCCTTTTCTGCTTGAGTTTGTTTGTGTAGAGTTTCTGTTCCTTGCAACTGAAATAATCCTCACCAGTACAGTGTTTTTATATATAAAAGTGAATATAATTCCTTGCAGGACTCTTGTGAGCATTAAATTGGATCATAGGTGTCAAAGGGATTTCAAAATTGGTAAAACACCATGTACCCCCTCATACATTGTGGGTAGGAATGTAAAACAGTGCAGCCACAGGTGGTTCATTCTTCCAACGATTAAGCATAGAGTTACCACACTACTCAGAATTCCAGTCCCAGGTATATATCCAAGAGAACTGAAAACATATGTTCACACAAAAACCTATACACAAGTGCTCATAGCAGCATCATTTGCAATAGCCAAAAGGTAGAAACACGCAAATATCTTTCACCTGATGAGTGGATAAATAAAACTCAGTATATCCATGCAACAGAATGTTACTTAGCAATAAAAAGGAATGAGGTACTGATCCTTGCTGCCAGAGGGAGGAGCCTCAGATACGTTATGCTAAATGAAAGAAGTCAGACACGGAAGACTATGTATGATATGATTCCATTTACAGGAAATGTTTAGAATAGACAAATCCACCCAGACAAAAAAGTAAATCTGTGGTTGCCAGGGACTTAGGTGACGGAATGGGGAGTAACTGCTGATGACTACAGAGTTTCTTTGGGGCGGGGGGTGTCACGACAATAAAGTTAGTGGTAATAGTTGCACAATGTTGCAAATAAACTAAAACTTGCTGAATTGCGTGGCGAATTTCATGGTATGTGAATTATCTCAAGAAAAATAAATATGCTACATACCCATGTGGGATTAGTATTATTCTTATCACTGCTCAACTCAAATCCCAGTTTCCACAAAGTCCTTCATCCAATTCTCTGAGCTTCTCCAGCCAGACTGTTGGTCACGCATTCTCCCCCATACGCTGCTGCCCTGTGTGATTTTCACAAAGTATAATGGTCACTAACGAATACGTTATTAAAATAAGTGATTAAATAATAAATAACGATCACATCCATAAATATGAGGTTGTGTCTTGTCTTCTCGGCTCTATCCCTTGCTCCTCCAGTGTGAGCCCCTCTTGTGTGTTTTGCACACTTGCACTCGTGTGTTGTGTGTTTGCTGAAAGAGGGAAGGCACATCTCTACCCCCCTCCCCCACCTCACCAGATTACAGAAAGGCACACATACTCTATTCAGGACTCCCATGGCCCTGATGAGGACAATGAGAGCTAATGACCGGAAGAACAGCCGAATTGTTACACAAGCCCCTTCAGCAAGCAGTGTTTGGTGCTTTGGGCAACCCCCATGTAGGTGGAGTTTGAGAACCACCAGAGAAAGTCTGAATTTGTGTGAGGCAAGGACGTAGTTTGCAACTCCTTAGATCGCTGTTCCCAGTTAGGATGCTCTAAGTTCAAGGCATCCTGAGTCAAACCCACTCAAACAATAAAGGGGCCTCATTGGTCATAGGACTGGAAAGTCTTCAGGGGAACAGGCTGATGGGGTGGCTTGATTCAGGGGCCCAACAAGACCCTCCTGGACTTGGTCACTCCATTCTGCCATCCAGCATCTGTCTGCCTCACCCCAAGCCCAGATTTCCTTTCCCCACCCCTATGAGCTTCTGGGCCTACAGGAGTCTTTGTCTCAGCCTGGGAGGGGACGTGAGAGTAGGAGAAGGGAGGAGCGAATTAGTTCGTTCATTTTTTCTTCCTTCATTCATTCCAGGAGAATCAGAAGAGCAAGAAATCTTGTTTCCTAGAAAAGAAAACCTTCTTCCTTTTTCTTCTCACATTTTCCTTTCTTCCCTTTCATTCCCTGGCTGAAGCCAGGGGATGGCAATACATCGATTCATTTCGGCCTAAACCACGTGCCTCCCCCCAGCACACATGCACATACCCCTTCCAGAGATGGAATCAGCTTTCCCCAAAGTCTGTGGACCAGAGGGAGAGGTGAGGTTGCCCAAACAACAACCAGCATAGCTAGAAGGGAGCAGTTTGGGCGCAACACCCATTACTACACTTGCATGAAGCTGGACCTTCTCAAAACCCACCTCATCCTCCAGGACCCAGCCTGAACGGCAAGTCCTCTGGGAAGCCCTTCCAGTCCCTTCCAGACCGAAGTTCTACCCTCTGAGCCTCCCCTCACATCACCTGTGCTGGTTCACCTATTCATCCAACCATCCATCCTACTATGTGTTCCTGGATGCTCAGCGGTGAACCAAACAAGGATTTCTACCTTAATGGAGTTTTCGGTCTGGACAAGGAGAGAAAAGTTAATGCTTCTACCAATTGAGGCATAGCTTCTCTCTACTAAGAAGTTCAGTGAAGGGGAGAGAGAGAGAGAACGGACATGTACCCTGGTGCAGATCTGGGTTCGGGAGGTGGTGAAGGAAGGCTTCCGGGAGGAGGTGAGGCGGGGTGCCTGCTCTAGCTTTCAGGACCTGGGCCATCCCACCCTCTGCCTCAGTTCTCTCCCTTGCGGGACAGGGCAGCCTCCGCACTCACCAGCTGGGGTCCAGGTCCCATTTTAAAGTTCGTGCAGCAAACGTGCATGGGATTTAACTGTCCGGGGTAGAACTACTGGGAAGGAAGGCAGCTGCGTTCTAAAGAAGAGCTTCTCTGTTACAGATGTAGGCACGGGTTCCTCCTGGTTGCGTTGGGGTGCCTCAGGTAGGAAGCAGCCAGAGTGCAGGTCAGAAGAAGCACTGGGCCCTTTATATTCCAAGCTCCCCGCATCGGGCCCGCAGGGGGGGACGTTTCAGAATTGACTTGGAGGGACATCTGCTCTCCTGGGCCCACGGAGGCCTGAGTCGTGGCCCGGTGTCCCCGGGGCCCCTGAGATAACCCCTCGGAGCTTTGTGAAGCTCTTCCCTCTGGGAAATGGGAATATAAGCCACTCTTCCTGCAGCGACGTGGAATTTGGTAGCGGAGCGTGGAGGGGGGCGCAGCACCAGCTCTCCCCGGCAGAGGTGGAGTGGGGGCGCGGGGCTGGGCGTGCGGGGACGGCGCCCAGGCGCTGCACGCCGCCGGCCCAGGTGGCAGAAGGGCCGAGACTGGCCTGGAGCCCGGCGCGAGCGTGTCCGCGCGCCCCTCCCCGCGGCGCGAGCCCTCCCACTTCCTCTGCAGGAGCGGCGGCTGTCAGGGAGCCCGGCGCGCGGCGCACAGTGCAGGCTCGGGGCACCCGCGAGGAGGCTGCCGCTCGGGCTCGCTGCCCCGTCGCCCCGCACCCGGCCCCCGCCGCCGCGCCGCACGCCATGGACCTGCCCAGGGGCCTCCTGGTGGCCTGGGCGCTCAGCCTGTGGCCAGGTACGTTGCCCCCTTGCCTCCGCGTGCCCGTGGGAGCCCCTCGCAGGGTCGAAGCTTGGCCGCCGGGGTGGGGAACCGGGGTCCCCCGGAAAGTGGCTGCAGTCTAGCGGCTCCGCCAAGCTCCGCAACAGAGGGAGGCGCGGCCGGACGGCTTGGAGCCGAGAGTTTGGCGTGTGGGGAAGAGTTGGGGAAGAGTTGGGGAAGGGCGGAAGAGGAGCGCGGAGGGCTGGCGGCTCCGCGGGACACGCTGGCCACTCCAGGCGCCCCGCTGGGGACACTCGAGCGTCCCGGGAGCGCGGAGGGCGCGTGGCCCGCGCTGGGAGGGGACGCGAGGCGCGGAGCAAGCGCCGCCTCGGCCGCCCTCCTGCCAGCGGAGGGAGCCGCCTGAAGTTCGGGGAGCACGACACGGAGGCCCGGAAGGGCTTGGGGGACTTGGGCGCCGCGAGCTGCCCAGAATCCCTCGGTCCGGGGACGGACGAAGCCCCAGGGCGGCGGCCCTAGGCGGTGGCGAGCGGTCGCCGGCCGGGCCAAAGGAGACTGGGGCAGCTCCGCAGCCAGGGCCCGGGGAAAAGTTACCTGATGGTTGGGGTAGGGACGGGGCAACCCACGCTCGGAATTATGCAGTTATTCAGTAATCTGGAGAAGCCGCCGTCGCTGAGAGGCGCGCCGCTCGCCTAATGCAATCCAGGTGTCGGGGCGCGGCGGGGACCTCTGTCCGCAGGGCGCACGACCCGCAGCTAGAGGCCAACCCTAGGCTCTCCGCACTGGGGCAACCAGACTGCGCTTCTCCACTCCCGGCGCCCCGGCCAGACCGGTACCTGTAGCGCCGTTCTACCGGCGGCGACAGCTCTCGGGGCCTCTCGTTTGCGCAGCCGAGTGCCCCGGTGGGGACCAGCGCCAGCCGCGGGTACTGGCCCCCCGGTCTCGCCTCCCCTTCCGCATGGGTTCCGGGCTGGGGCTGGGTCCGGGACCGGGGGTCGGATATGGAGGCAGCGAGAGAGGAGCCATCAGGAAGCACAGGTGGAGACCCCCCAGCCCGGCTCACTCACCGCTGTCCGGGGGTACCTCGGAAACAAGTGCACCCCCCGCCCCCATTGGTCTATAGCAGAGCTTCTGGGAGGGGCTGTAGTTGAAAATGTCTCTGGCTGATGGAGTTCAGTCCAGATCCTAGAACCACAAAGTAAACGTTAACGCTTAAAGTTGTTGGAGGAAAGGGGTGTTCTGGAGGACAAAGGAAGAGCTGCCACCAGGCAAGTATTCATCTAGAAACCAGCTGCCAGAGGTGAAGCCCATTCTGTGTCACTTAGGAGGGAAGAGAACTCCAGGAACTGTCTTCTGATCACAAGGGGATCCCTCCGTAGGAAAAGGGAGTGTGCCCCTGTGTGACTCCAGATAGGAGGACTCATCCCACCAGACCCTGAGATGGAATGGCTAGAGTCAGTCTGAACCTCAAGGGACTGAGGGGGAAGTCTTTGCAGTCAGAACGTGTTTTCCATTCTGGCTCTGTTGCCCACTAGCTGTACAACCTTGAGTACATTATGCAATCTCTCCACAGGTTTCCTTCTCTGTGGAATGGAGATGGAAATTCAGACTGAGTTCATAAACTTCTCCAGATAATTGTGTGAGGCACTGTCAGTAAAGCCCTTAACTCGGGCTGGGTGCACAGCAGAACAGAAGCAATGGTTGTTCCTGTTGTTGTTAGTCAAGCAGGAACGGTGGTGAGGGAGGGGGGGTGTGTGCTAGGGGAGTGGGGTGAAGGACAGGGACAGAATTTGTGACTCAGAATTCCCTTTAAATGGAGAAAACCGCCCTTGAGTTCTGTCTGGTCAGTTTTGGGTTCTTAAAATATGGGATTCATTAAACATATCAATCAATGTTGGAACGACATCTGCTTGCAAGAAACTGGGGGTGGGGATGAAGTATGTGTGGATCTGGGCCCTGCCTGGCGCTGGGAATGAGGCAAGGCCAGGCAAAGTTAAACAGAGGGAGAAGGGAGTGAACGGCACAGAGAGACTAAGAGCCATGGTTCAAACAAGAAATTCAATTTCACTTGCATTTGCAAGGAAGGCTTCCTGAAGGGGGAGGTATCATTTTAACAGGGTCTTGAAGTCGGTTGATTAGTAAGTTAGAGTGTTATTTCCAGGGACTAATCAAAGAACAAAAAGGTGGATATTATAAAACCACAAGGGTGACCCTAGTTTGGACTCTGAAAATTGGAAAGGTCATGGGGTCGATGAATCCATTCCCGTGGCTCCGGAGCAAGATTGATATCCATCTCCCAATTGTGTATCACATGGATCCAATGTGAGAATTACCAGGAAGCGTGCCTGCTGGTGACGGCACAGTTTGGCTGAGCAGGGGAACAGGGGACCTATCATAAGCCAAGTTGGGAGGGAGTCTGCACTGAAACCATTATGAGTTCAGAGCCTCTGTCTTGCCAGAGCTTCTGCTACAAGCTGGGCAGGCTGATGGGTGGACAAAGCTACCAAGAAAGCAAGAGAAAAAAAGAAATAGACAAGGACAAAGACTTCTATAGCTGACATCCAGAGATAGCAGATCCATTGATAAGAAGTTTCTATCGTAACACATCTGTAGTAAGGGTTGATGAGTGACGATTCTTTTCTTAAGATTTATTTATCTATTTTAGAGAGAGAGAGAATGTGTGTGTGAGTGGCAGGGAGGGGCAGAGGGAGAGGAGGAAAGAAAGCAGACTCCGTGCTGAGCACAGAGCTCCACACAGGGGTTCATCTCAGGATCAAGAGATCATGACCTGAGCTGAAACCAAGAGTGGGATGCTTCAGCCATGGAGGCCCCCAGGTGCCCGGATGCATGATGATTCTTTTTAAAACCTCAGTCTTCACGGAGCATCTGTAATCTGCCAAGCCCCATAAAGGCACACAGGGAGATTAGGCACAGTGTGGGGGTGAAGGCGCTGTGGTCTCACAGCCTGGACTGGGTCTGGGCTCTGCCAGTTAGGACTCTGTGCTCTTGGCAAACTACTAAGTGGTTCTGTGCCTCAGCTTTCTCACCTGCAAAATGGGGATGAAAGTAATAGAACTGACAGAGCTAGCCAAAGATTAAATGAGTAAGTGTAAATTAAGGGCTTGGAAAGTCCCAGCACACATTATGTATTCAAGGAGGTTGTCTCTGTTTTCCATCATCATCAGCAACAGTAGCGCTCAAGATACTGACCATTTAGTAAGGGATGGGAGGGTGCACGGAGATGAAACTGCCAAGCCCCAGTCCCAAAGAGAAGTGTAAAGGAAGGGCTGAGGTTGAAGGCTCAGAGGGGCATACATGCCAAGGGCCCAGGAAACCCAAACTTTCCCAGCTCTTCTCCAAAAGACCTGGCCCAAAGTCTTGATCATCATGGGAGTTCAGGGATTGATTGATTGATTTGTCATGGAGTCAGTGTGATCTTAGTGTGAGTGCCTTGTGGCATTTTGTGGAGCAGAGAAAAACTATGACATTTCATTTCCAGCAGGAAAACCTTGTCTGGAAAAAACACAGGACTAGGCAGCAGGAATGTGCAAAGACTAAAAGGATGTAAGCCCTACTCTCCAGCTTTGGAAGAGCAGAGCAAGAGATGAAGCTTGTCCCTCCCTGCTGGGAGCTTGTCAGGCAAGCCTCTCTGCTACCATCACCAGCTGAAGAGCTTCTAGATCCTTCCGCATGGAAGCCCTTCCACATAGGGCCCTGAAGGGACAGGAGTAGAGTCTCACCTTCTTTCTACTTATACCCCATAGCCCAGCCACCCCACCCCGGACCCTCAGAGATGGGCTATCTCCAGGCTGTTCTCCTTGTCCTCAGCCACACACACACAGGGCCATGGGCCTTAAGGCATTCAGATGGTGACTCACCTTCTTTATGACCTCTCTGCGGCTCTTTCTCTCCCCTCCTGTAGTGGAAGCTTCCTCCAGCAGCAGGGAACTTCCCTTCCATCCTCTCCTCTTG
Organism: Mustela nigripes; assembly: GCF_022355385.1. Classification (NCBI taxonomy): domain Eukaryota; kingdom Metazoa; phylum Chordata; class Mammalia; order Carnivora; family Mustelidae; genus Mustela; species Mustela nigripes. The sequence goes on along the minus strand of NC_081569.1, from coordinate 47,633,942 downwards.
TTGCTTAAGACAAAACTTTCTTCTCAGCTGGCTTGACTCTTTTTTTTTTTTTAATGGTAATGTTTTGTTTTGTTTTGTTTCTAAATAAAAGCAAAATTGGTATGCAATATTCTATTAATTCCAGGCTACAACATAGTGATTCAACATTGATATACATTACAAAATGCTCACCAGGATAAGTGCCGCTACCATCTGTCATCATATAAAGTGGTGACAATATTATGATGTTCCCTGTGCTGTACTTTTCATCTCCATGACTTATTTATTTTTATAACTGGAAGTTTGTACCTCTTCATCCCTTTTACCTGCTCGGTCCATCCCTCCACCCCCTTCCCCCCTAGCCAACCAGTTGATTCTCTGTATTTCGGAGTCTATTTCCATTTTTGTTTGTTTGTTCTTTTGCTTTGTTTTTTAGATTCCACCTGTGAACGAAACCATAAGGTATTTGTCTCCGACTGACTTATTTCCCTTTAGCCCAACACCCTGCAGGTATTACCCGTGTTGTTGTGAGTGATAAGATGCCATTGCTTTGGGGCGCCTGGGTGGCTCAGTGGGTTAAAGCCTCTGCCTTCAGCTCAGGTCATGATCTCAGGGTCCTGGGGTTGAGTCCCGCGTCGGGCTCTCTGCTCAGCGGGGAGCCTGCTTCCTCCTCTCTCTCTCTGCCTGCCTCTCTGCCTACTTGTGATCTCTGTCAAATAAATAAATAAAATCTTTAAAAAAAAAAAAAAGATGCCATTGCTTTTTATGGTTGAGTAATCCTCCATTGTGTATGTACGCCACATCTTCTTTATCCATTCAGTGGACATTTAGGTGGCTTCCATATTTTGGCTACTGTAAATAATGCTGCAATGGGCATGGGAGGACATTTGTCTTTTCATATGAGTGTTTTCATTTCAGGGGAGTAAACACCCAACAGTAGAATTGCTGGCTCATAGAGAAGCTCTATTTTTCACTTTTTGAGGAAACTCCGTACTGTCTCCCGCAGGGGCTGCCCCAGTTAGCACTCCCACCAAGAGTGCATGGGGGTTCCCTTTTTCTCCACATCCTCTCCAACACTGGTTACTTCTTGTCTTTTTGATTCTAGCCGTTCTGACAGGAGTGAGGTGATTGCGGAGTGTGGTTTGGAATTGCGTTTCCCCGATGAGGCGTGATGGTGAACATCTCTTCATGTGTCTGTTGGTCATCTGGATGTCCTTTTTGGAAAAAGGTCTATTCCGTATATCTGCCTATTTAAAAATCAGATTGTTCATTTTTTATTTAAATGTTGAGTTGTATGACTTCGTATGTATTTTGGGTATTAACCCCTTGTCAGATACATCATTTGCAAATATTTTCTCCCATTTAGTAGGTGTTGATGGTTTTCATTTTGTGGGTGGTTTACTTCACTGTGCTGAAGTTTTTAGTTTGATGTCGTCCCAATTGTTTATTTTTGCTTCTGTTGTCCTTCCATCTGGAGACAGACTGCCCCCTCCCCCCCAAATATTGCTAAGACCAAGGTACAGGAGTTTACTGCCTATTTTCCTTTAGGAGTTTTATGGTTTCAGGACGTACATTTAGGCCTATCATCCGTTTTAAGTTTGCTTTTGTATATGGTATAAGAAAATCTTGCATTTCCTCTCTCCCCCTGTCTTCCTTCCGTCCCCTCTCCCACCTTCTCTCTCTCCTTCTTTTTTCTTTCTCTTTTTCTTTTCTTTCTTTTCCTTCCTTCCTTTCCCTCTTTCTTTCTTTTCTTTTTTGCCTACCTTCCTTCCTTCCATGTAGCTGTCCGGTTGTCCGGACACCATTTATTGAAGAAACTATCTTTTTCCTATTGGATGTTCTTGCTCCTTTGTCATGGATTAATTGACCATATAAATGTGGGTTTATTTCTGGGCTCCCTGTCCTGTCCCACTGATCTATGTGTCTATCTTTGTGCCAGTGCTACATGGTTTTGATTATTACAGCTTTGTGGTATAGTTTGAAATCCAGGATTGTGATACCTCCAGCTTTGTTCTTCTCTCTCAAGATTGTTGGGCTATTTGAGACTTTTGTGCCTCCACACAAATTTTAGGATTATTCTAGTTCTGTGAGTAATGCTATTGGTATTTTGATAGAGATTACATTGGATCTGTAGATTGCTTTGAGTAGTATGGGCATTTTAACAATATTAATTCTCCCAATCTATGAATATACTATATTTTTCACTTATTTGTGTCATCTGTAATCTCTCTCTTTCTTTCTTTCTTTTTTTTTTCTTTTTTTCTTTTGAGAGAGAGAGAGAGCAAGGAGGGAGAGAGGGAGAAACAATCTTTTTAAATTTATTATATTTTATTTAAGTTCACTTTAGTTAACATATAGTGTATTATCAGTTTCAGGGGTAGAATTTAATGATTCATCAGTTGCATACAACACCCAGTGCTCACTGCATCCAGTGCCCTCCTTAATGCCCATCACCTAGTTACCCCATCCCCCCAGCCACTTCCCCTCCAGAAGCCCTCAGTTTGTTTCCTATAGTTAAGAGTCCCTTATGGTTTACTTCTGTCTTTGTTTCTATCTCTTTTATTTTTCCTTCCCTTACCCTATGTTCATCTCTTTTGTTTAAATTCCACATATGAGTGAAATCATACACTATTTGTCATTCTCTGACTTATTGCGCTTAGCATAGTACCCCCTAACTCCATCCATGTCGTTGCAAATGGCACAATTTCATTCTTTTTGCTGGCTGAGTAATATTCCATTGCGTATCTAAACCACATCTTTTTTATCCATTCACCTGTCAAAAGACAGCTAGGCTCTTTCCATATTTTGGCTATTGTAGATAGTGCTGCTATACATATTGTTAAGAATGTGTCCCTTTGAATCATTATTTTTGTATCCTTTGGATAAATACCTAGTAATGCAATTACTGGGTTGTAGGATAGTTCTGTTTTTAACTTTTTGAGGAAACTTTATACGTTTCCCAGAGTGTCTACAGCAGTTTGCATTCCCACTAACAGTGTGAGAGAGTGAATTTTAAGCAGGCTCCATGCCCAGAGTGAAGTCCAGCACAGGGCTCGATCTCACCACCCAGAAGTCATGACCTGAGCCAAAATCAAGAGTAGGATGCTCAACAGAATGAAACACCCAGGTACCCCAATCCTCAGTGTCTTTCATCAATGTCTTACAGTTGTCAGAGTAGAGTTCTTTTACCTCCTTGGGTAAATTTATTAGGTGTTTTATTCTACTTGACACAATTACAAAAGAGATTGTGTTCTTAATTTCTCTTTCTGCTAGCTCATTACTAGTGTATGCGAATGTAACAGATTTCTATATATTTTATATCCTGCAAATTTGCTGTATTCATTTATTAGCTCTACTAGTTTTTGTGGGTTTTGAGAGGACTCTTTAGGGTTTTCTATATATATCCTCTCATTTGCCAACAGTGACAGTTTTACTTCTTTTTTATCAGTTGGGAGACCTTTTATTTCTTTTTCTTGTCTGATTACTGTAGCTAGGATTTTAGATACTATGTTGGATAAAGGTGGCAAAGTTGGTCATTCTTGTCTCATTTCAAATCTTAGAGGAAAAGCTTTTCACTCTTGAGCATGAGGTTGGCTATGGGTTTGTCATCTACCGCCTTTATCCCGTTGGGGTATGTCATGGCATCCAGCAGACTCAGAGAAGGTCAGCTACAAAACAAACTTTTAACATGCACCAATGCATTTCAAAATGGTATTTCTGCTGACCCCCATCACTTCCCGCCCCTATCCCCCCCCCCACACACACACACTACCACCCAACTGTGGGCTGCCATCAAGGATGGACAGCCATTTGAAACCATCTTCCCCCAAACAATTGAGAGCTCCAAAAACACCCACATCTCCTCGGTATGGAAGGCTTGCTAGAGGGAGCTGTGGTCCGGGTGGGGACCATACCCAACCCCCATCGTGTAAATCCTAACTGTACCAATTCTTAGCTGAAAGCCCAGAAGGAGAGGAGAGGAGAGAGCCTGTAGTTGGTAATCTTGTAAACCCAAAGTGAATAAGCTCCCAACACATTCCACAGAGGGCTTTCATACTGTGTCTTATGATCTGAGTCACAGCATGAATAAAATCCCACATGGAGGGAAAATCGGTGGGGGAGTCACACTGTCTCCCTGTCTCCACCCCTCATTTCTTTTTTCACTTGCATGCTTCCTGAGCAGCAAGAACAATCACTACACGAAGGGCCCAGAAGCCCAACAGCCCAGATCCAAATCCTTTCTCCTTGGGTGACCCTGGATAAGCCCCTCTGGGCCTCATTTTTCTTCCTCTGTAAAATGGGGAGAACAACAACCTCACCCGTGGCTCTGTGCCAGACGTTAGATAATCTCTTCGTGGCCCATCCCCATCCATGCTTACAGTAGCATCCAGCATCCAGGAAGCCCTCAGCTACCAGGACCAGTTCTTACCCTTCCCATCGTTTATTATTTGACAGATGCCAGCCGCGGTGTGAAGCCCTTTCTCGCATCTCAGTTAGGCCTGGCTACTGCCGCACGAGGTCACTACTGTGGTCACCGGGTTACACGGGAGGAATCAATGGTTCACCCAAGGTCATGCCGATAGAGTAAGAGGTAGTGTCGGGATTGCCTGATCCCCAAGCCGCAGCTCTGACTTAATCCATTCATGACATTTCTTTGGGAAATGGGCCTGGAGAGCATTGAAAGATGAGTAAGACGCTCTTGCTGAAGGAGCTGTCCTCTGGGAAAATGAGATCAGCGCTCAAATGGCCACCCGCACAGGGGCACCAGCTCACAAGTGATAACTCCCTTCTTCGAACTCAGCTAGTCACTGATTTCTCAGTCAAGATGCTGGCTGGGTGAGAAGCAGTGCTCACATGGGGTCTCAGGAGGTGGGGGCTGCTCTCCCTTGCCTCACAGCTTGGGGCCAAGAAAGGCTCTGCCAGCTGCCTCCCAAGTGCCCTGTACTCTGGACCACTCCACCTGCCCCCGGACTCTCTCTCTAGTCCATCCTCGGGGTCCAGGCTGAACAAGTCTCTGCTCCTTTTCACCTGATCACAACCTGCTCTGAGCCCCAGACTGTTAACAAGGAGTTAGTTCAGGCTAAAGAGCCCTGATGAGCGATGACAACTTCATGTGTCCTACCTGAAGGGATTTGCACTGAAACCGGGCTGTGCCTTGAGCTAAAGGAACCAGGAACTCATGGTGGGATGTCAGGCTCAGAGCCTAGCCAGCAGACCATAGAGATGAGGCAGGCAACCTGCCTTCACATGGTCCAGCCGCTCAACCCACTAAACCAGTCTGCGGCTTGGGTGATATGCTAAAGCAGACAGAGGTTTTTCCACGTGGCATGTGGGGTGAGTTAAGCAAGTTGCTATAGGAACATACTCCAGGATTCCAAACAGGATGACACAGAGAAGGGGCTCCTGCCTCTACAGCTGGGGCTGACAGCTTTCTTCCTCCAGTAGCATCACCCAGCAGGGCTAGGCTACCAGAAATCCTGACCCTGCAGATTTCCTGGGCCCATTTCATTACAGATTGGGAAGACTTGCCTGAGGAAGGTCTTGAAAATAAAATGATGGAGTGGGTTCAGATCCTGATAAGCAGTACCATATGTTCATTCTCTGAGTTAGTGGGGGGCCAGGTGAAGCTTAGAGGCCCTGCCAAGGGGGCTATGTCCATTAGATAGATGGAGAAACTGAGGCTATTAAAGGTTTTCCTAAGGTTACATGGGGACTCAAGGGCAGGTCTTCTGGCCAAAGATGAGCTTAGGAATCTAATCTGCCATACCTAATTTAAGGAGCAAGAAATGCTTCAGCCAAAGGAATAAAGTTCTAATGGTAGAATTTCTACATCTCTGGTAGGCAAGTGGGATAAGATCATTGAAGTCATTCTCTATAGACCTTTGGTTGTGTCCCCAGTTTCCATAGTTCTCCCTCTCAGCCAGACCACCCCCAGACCCTCACACCACCGCCCCCTCCTCTTGCCAGAAAGGTCACAAAGCATCTTCTCTTCCTCTACCAGAATTGGTCTTTCCCTGGAGCTAATGGCCCCTCAGATTCAGCAACTGGTGGCAATCATAACATCCCATAAAATAACTTGTAGACAGGGCTCTTCTCTGAGTTTATTCACACCATTTTCTACACATGCAGGACCAGCTACATAGAACCCAGCACAAAATGAAAATGCCGCGCTCCTTGTTTAAAAAGATTAAGAATTCCAGGATGGCCAAAGAGGAGCATTAAACCAAGCAAGGGCCCTTCTGAATGTAAGACCCTGAGCAGTTGCACAGGTCGCACACCCAAGAAACCAGCCTTTCCAGATAGCGCACAGGCAAAGTGAAGCCCGGGTGGGGTGGAAAAGGATGCTCCATCAGGAAGCAAGACCTGGTAGCAGAACAGTAGGGCACTGGGTCCTCCCTGAGGCCCCAGCCCAGCTTGGGTGTCTTTGTCTCTCTTGTTCCCACCCGTCAGACCTTTCTCAATAGCAGCCAGAGTAAAGCTAAAACATGAAGCAATGTGGTCTGTCCGCTGCTTACAACCTTCAATGGCTCCCTATTGCCATTAGGTTGAGTCCAGACTGTAAGAGAGCTAAGCAGACCGTGAAAAGCTGGCCTTGGCCTATGCTTAGGACTCACCTTGAGGATCACCCGCACGGCCCTCTAGCACCCCCAGCAGACTGGGCTTCCTTGTGTTTCAGACACACCAGCTCTTTCTGACCTGCACTCAGGTTGTTCCTTAGTTCACATCCCACGTCCTCCTTTCTCTGGCCGCCTCCCACTCATTCTTCAGGCCTCCACTTGGACACCAGTTCCTCCCGGAAGCCTCACCTCATCCCCACAGTCTGACCTTGGAGGCCCGTCTGATATCCAGACCCCTGCTCTCCACGTGCCACACAGTCCTGTGACTGCTTGAACATCTTCCTGCACTGGACTGACAGCGGAGACCACCTCCCCGACCAGACCCTGTGTCCCCAGCTCTCCCAGGTGCCACAGTCGACACTCAATTAATATGTATTAAATACATAAGCACTGTCTCTCCAAGTAAACAGAAAGCTATCTAAGGGCAAGACGGACGTGTTGCATTTCTCTGCAATGCCCCCCGCCCGGGAGGTCCTAACACAGGAGCCTGTACGAGTCAGGCCCCGTGCTAGGTGCTCTAGTGGACAAAAGACAAGAGATGCGACCTGTCCTTCTGTGGGCTTATGGTTGAGTGGGAGGGATAGGATCTTCGGGTAAATAACATAAGGGAAGACGCACTAAAGGCTAGACCAGGTACAGATAAAAGACCCTGGGATTTGAGAGTTGAGCAAGAGGTTGCAAATGCAGGAAGAGTAGCGAGTGGATCTGGGCAAAGGGCCTGACGTTGGTCAACAGGATGCTGGAGGGTGTAACACAAGAAACTGCAAGAAGGCTAGGACCCTGAGAGAGGACCTGAAGGCCAGCTAAGGCATTGGATTTAGCAGCTAGGGAGCCACTGAAGGTTTTTGAGGGAGGGTGATGGCATGTTCGAATCTATGTTTTGAGAAGTCATGAGGGAGAGAAGAGAATGAATACTGGGAGTGGGTAGAATGATAAGATGGCATGGTAGCAACCCAGGCAAGGGACGGGGACACCAGAGCCTGACGGAAAGGGGGTGAGATGGAAGAAGAGGCGTGAGCTTGGGAGGCACAGAACGGAGCAGGGCCTAGTCACCTAGTTTGTCAGGGAGGCCAGCAGCTGGTGGCACTGGCCTGAGAAGAAGAGGCTGGAGGGAAAGAAGTCAAGTCTGTTTGAGACATGTCGACTTGGTGGGGCTTTGGGGGCAGGTGGAGGCAGCCCCAGGCCGGCTGGAAAGGTTGGCCAGGAGCTTGAGAGTGAGTCCGAGCCCGAGGGTTTTGAGTGGGAGCTTATCACATAAATGTGCTCAGTGAGACACAGGCCTACGTGAGAGAGGGCACCCGCAGATGGGGCCTCCTGCCTCCCATCCCCTTCCCAGGCCCAGAAGCAGTGATTCATGCCCCAAACTTAAAGAGAACCCAGATTTTTATTTTTTTTTTAAAGCCCTTCAGAGCAGAAGAAACCAAGGAAGAAGGCCAGGCCAGACCACAAGCCAAGCGTCAGCTGTGGAATGTGCTTGCTGCTGATGGTGAGGCCAGCCAGGGGCAGAGATGCTGGCAGGCTCGGCAAGGGGCCCCCGCGACAGTCGCGAATGCGTCCTAATGGTCACCAAGAATGTTCCTGCTCTTTTCTCTTTTCGGCGTGCTGGTGCCTGCGTTCTAGCTCGTCTTCAAACTCACTCTCCCCTGCTACACCCCAGCCCGGGAGTTCCCAGGTCCCACATCATCCGTGCCGGGAAAGCTCTGGTCTGCCCTCTGCCTACCCATCTCTGCTCGCTCGTCCTGGAGGACTAGGGACCAGGGGGCGGGCGGGGGTCAGGAGGCTACTGCGGGACCCCCAGAAAGGCTCCAATGGCCCATGGCAACAACCACCTAACTGGTCTCCCAGCATCTGCCCTTGTCCCTTGAGGCCCCTCCCCCGTCGTCGGCAGAGGGGTGCTGCTAGAATGTAGGTCAGATCATGTCACCTCTGCTCCAAGCCCTCCAGGGCTCCCTTCTTCCTTTGAGTAAGAGGCCCCTTGTGATCCGGCTTCCCTGCCTTTCTGACCTCATCTTTGGCTCCTCCCCCACGTGCTCCTTCTGCCCCACCCACACAGTCTCTGGAAGGTTCTCCAAGCCGAGCATCCTGGGCTCTGCACTTGCTCTTCCTTCTTCCTGGAATGCTTTTCTCCAAAGAGCTTCTGTCACATCCTTCAGGCCCTTACTCCAGCATCACCCACTCCTGGAAGCCTTTCCCAGCAGGGCCAACGAAACTTCCGACCTCCGCCGCATGCACGCATGGACATCAACACCCGCCCAGCCTCTGCTTCTCTGAGCTTATTTCTCATTCTTTAGCATCATCACCGATTTATTTACTCACCCTGTTCATTGTCTGTCTCCTCCAACAGAACATAATCGTGAGAGCAAGGATTCTCATATGCTGTGTTGGCTTCTGGGCCCCCCGGGTCCAGAGCAGGCCTGGCTAGAGCAGGCAAGCAATAAATAGTTGTGGAATGAATCAATGAATCAATGAAAACTCATCCAGGCCTGCAATAGCCTGAAATCCCATTCATTAATCCCCTCTAAGGTTACGATCCCCTTTCTTAAAAGGCCAGTCCCCTAGGGGGCTTGCGCACGGTCTTGAGGTTTCCAAAGCCATTGGCTATTATGTTAAAGGCTTTCTTTCCAGACAAGAAGAAGTTAGTGGCAGTTTCAGATGGACAGGACAAGGTGGTGGAAGAGGGTCTCTTGAAGAGAGGAGGGCCTGGAAGGAGCAGAGCAGTTCATAGTAGGCAGCCTGGGTTGGCCCAGCTGGTCCCATGCTATTCAGTATTATTATTACTGTGACTCAGGCAGGACACGAGGAGACGTGGGAAAGGGCTTGATTTTACACAGTGCAAACCTACGTATATAATGGGACTTCCCAGGAAACAAGGCGGGTGGAGGACAAGTTCAAAATGCTTCGTTCCCCACAGAAGGTTGGTGATTCAGACATTGTCCACGTACCGCGGGACACAACCATGTCATTTAGTACCCCAGGAGGGCCTGGCAGTGCCCAGAGAAGATGGCAGGGACTGAACAGTAGGCCCCAGGTTATGCTCCAATCCCTGGGCACTACCAGACCACAATGTGCCCTGGGGGGCTTGGGAGAGCATGTGAAACCCATTGTAAGGGTGGAAAGACTGAGTCTGAGTCAACGTGGTTCACATGAGTAGCATGTTGCAGTGACTTGGGGTGTGATTCCTGGCCACCCATCACTTACGAAGTGTGTGACCTTGGGCAAGTCACTTCTCTTTAGATTGTATCATGGAAATTGGAATGCTTACCATGTAGGATGAGTATGAAAAATTAGGAATGATGCTGATTACCCCAAAATGTCTGGCAGGGATGAGGAGCTCAGTAAATGTTCCTTTATTACATTTAGCAATAATAATACTTGCTAACATTCATTGAGGGCTTCCATGAATCAGGCTTCATTTTAAGGACTCATTGTCTCTATAGTCCTGTAAGAGGGGTGCTATGTCCCCCATTTTAAAGATGAGAAAACGGAAGCCTGTAAAAGTTAAGTAGCTTACCCAAGATCACCTGGAGAATAAAGTCATAGCCTGGCTTGAACCCGGGCTGTCCAACTCCAATGAATGTGACTCATCCAAGGTCACAAAACTGCCACTGAACAAGAGAACCCAGATCCAAATCCAGGTTTGATCATCTCAAAGCCCATTCCCTTCCTGCTTTCCATGTACCTCCCACATGACTTTGGCCTTACCTGTGCAACACGCTGATGGTTTTCACTTAATAATTCTCTTTAAATTGACTTTCAATCAGCTTCATTTTATTTACCCCAATCCAAAGCAAAAATCTCCATGAAACCTAAGCTTTCATTGGCTTGCCATTTTTTACTGTCCACTAAAGAAACACACGAGTCGTTGAGTATTCAAGTTCACTCTTGTCCCATGTAAAATTTTTCTGCCCACGACGCCATGGTTTGGGGGCCACAGGCTTATACTGTGCAGTGCTCAGGAAAGACAAATACCCCCGTATCTGCTGGGACGGGGTCAAGTTGGACTGGGGGATTTTGTGAGACAGACCTGGACTCCATTCATCTGTGGCGTGATTTGCCCTGGTCGAGGTCTCATCAAGGGCCAGCTCCCCTCTGGCATTCACTAGGAGGAGTCTAGAGAAGCTGGTAGGTGTCTGGGCACAGGGGTGGCCATTTTCCCTCATGCTCAGCCCACCCTGGGGCTTTTGCAGAGCTTCCTGACTTGGCAGTGGCCCCACTGGCCTGGTTCCCACTGCTGATGGGGATGGGCCTGGGAAGAGTGGTCTGCCCAGGGTGCTCCACTCCTGAAGGTGAAGGGAGCTTTATGTGGACCTAGAGCCCAGATCAAAGCTTTGCTGAGCAAGGGTTGGCCTGGGGTTGGGATGGGGGCAGGAGGAGTGGGATTTGGTGGGGGGAGTAAGAAACCACAGGGAGGACAGTCCAAATAAATCTTTGGCCCCCACGAGAGAAGAGGAAACCCCCAATCCTTTCCATAATAAGTGCCCTTAATAGATGTAGGTTAAAATGAAGAGGAGCTTGTTGCTTCCCTGGGATTTAGCAGCTCAAGAGAGACCTCCTCTTTCAGGAAGCCCTCCTGGACCACTGCCGAATTGATGGTCATATTTCTGTGGGCTTCTCTATCTTATCAGCAACACCTCCTTTATCCTGGCCCCTTGGGCAGTGGACACTGTTCATTGGCTTCTCTCTTACTCTGTCCCCCTCTGTGTAGCATCACACCACCCTGCTACCCAGTGCCAACACACATCCTGCTTAAGGCTGGGACACTGGCTCAGGCATCTCACCCCAGCCAGCAGCGCCCCCTTCTTCCAGCTGTGGCTCTACTCAGCCTGCTGGGTAGGAAAACAGCTGCAAACCAATTCACACAGAGGAGCTCCTGGGTGACAGGATATGAGCCCTACCATGCTCCTTACTGATTTTTTAGGAGAGGCTGCTTGAAACCAGTGATGACTTGACCCAAGCAGGCCAGTCTGAACCAACCCTGAATCTTACAGATGTGGAACCAAAGCCCAGGGCTGAATTACATCTCTCACTACCCCTCTGAGTTGGAGGTCATGAAGAAGACTTGGCTTACTGATGATGACCTCTAGGTCGAGTTCAGGCTCCTGTACTAAACTTAAGGGAGCCATGTATCCTCTTAGGACTTCCATCCAGTCACTTCTGAAGTATTTGGCCTCCACGATTCTAACAGCTCTTGCTTCTTGAACACTCCTGAGCCAGAAGCTCAACTTGGACTACAAAGGCCACGTGTAACATGAGAAAGTTGACCACGGGGACTCTCTTTCAAAAGAAGTTCATCTAGAGTGTGGGTGGACCCACTGCATGGTTGGCCCTTCCCCTGCTGCAGGTCCATGAGCAGTCCTAGGCCCCAGGGGCCTCTTACAAGGCCTCAGTACCAAGTATCTGCTGAGAGGAAATGTAGAGCCTGACCCAGACAAGCGGCCATCCTTGGCTTGCATCCCTCCAGGGACAGGAAGCCCACCACCCCACAAGGCAAACCTTTGCTTTCTAGCAAAGGCAGATGGAGTCGTGAGCCCTTGACTCTTCTAAGGACCTAAAAGGGACAATAAACAGTAGAGAGTTTTGGAACCATAAGGAATGGACATACACAAAAACCCAAAGAGAGGGCTTCTGCATAAGCTTCCAGGAGCCAACACTTCCACTCCCTGGTACCCTCCACCCCCATCAAGCCTAGCCAATAGCATCCAGCTTAACTTGGGTTCTGCTTGGGTCTATGTTGAGCTCTGTACCACCAGAGAACTTTTCAGATGGGTGTGGGTGTGTCCACTATAGGGCAGGCCTGCAGGCTTGGGAAGGAAGGCCTCCACAATTCCTTTTTTTAGTTCATATTCAAAGACCAGGGGCAGACAGGCAGAGCAGTTCTCTGGGTTCCACTGCACTGCTTCCTCTCTTCCAAGGGAAAGCCCTGCCACAAATTGCATATCCTAAGCCTTGTCTTTCTCTTATTTTGCCCAAACACTCCCTGGGCTGGGGCTAACCCTGGATGTACAGGGCTCTTGATCCACACCCCCATGACAAGCAGGAAATAATCTTAGGAACTGGAAAACCAAAACCAAACTGTCTGAGCTCTTTGAGCTGGTTAGTATGTCAGGAAAGGGAGGAACTCAGTGTCCAATTCAGCTTTCTTTGAAATGGCCAGTGGCCAGGACCAGAGTGGGCAGGGCCGCCACGTACAGCTGTGCAGACTGTGCACTACATAACTTGATCAACTACAATAGAAACAGCACCCTCTGCAGTTGTGTAGTGCAGTGCAGTGACTGGGGGACGGTAGGGGGTCAAGTGTTAACAGTGTACATTAATAGAGTAGCTACTCCAGTGTGTGCCTTTTACAGATAAGAGAGCAGAGTCAGGAAGAAGAAGAAACCCGTCCAAGATGTAAAACAAGTTAAAAGCTATGCTGGGATTAGAACCAGAGCTTCTGGAGTCAGAATCAGTACTCTGAAGTTCTCTCCCTCTCTGAGGATCCAAGGCTCGCATTCCCCTTCTATTTCTTGTTGGCAGGGTTAGCGTATGAGACTCTTGGAGGCCTGAATGCTTTTATTCATCCCCATATCTTTCAACAAATGCATATTGAGTATTTATTGTGTGCTAGGCATTTTTCCAGATGCTGAGGATAAGGTAGGGAGACAGATACAGTCCCTTCCAGGAGAGTGCTGATAAATGTTTAACAACTCATTCTGGCTCTTGGAAGGAGATGGGAAGAGTCCCTATTTGTAGCATTTGCCAAATATCATGGTTTAAATCCTCCCGCTGTGGTCCGTTAAAAACCACCGTGACATCACTGAAAGGGAAGACTGCACACATTCAGCTCCATGAGCGTGGTCTCCCCAGCACACCACTGGTCCCTTTCCCTGTAGAAATGAAACTCTAGGGGCAGAGGAAACCATGTCCAAGTGAGCAAATAGCTCTTATAACCAACTGTAATTATCTTTATTTGTAAAAGACATAAGGAAGATGCTGTGAGGGAGAATAGGGGTTCTCCATGGCATGGCAAGGGGAGATTTCTCTGAGGCTGGGACATTAACACTGAAAGTTAAGAAGGAGCTGGCTGAGCAAAGATCATGGAGAATAATGTTCCTGACCAAAGGAACAGCACGTACAAAGGCCCCGAGGTGGAAAGAATTCTGTGGGTTTGAGGAGCAGGGAGGAAGTCAGTGTGGCTGGAAGTAGAAAGTGAAGAATATGGTGATGCTGGAACAGACAGAGCCTGCAGGGCCTGGTGAGCCCTGGGAAAGGGTCTGGAATCACCCTGAATGCTGTGGGAGGATCCTGGAAGGTTTTTAGCAGGAAAGTGCCAGGATCACTCTCGCTGCTGTGAAGAGCATAGCTTGGAGTTGAGCGCAGGTAGAAGTGAGGGACTGAATGGAAGGCTGTCGAAAAGGTCCAGGCACACAATAATGAGAATGACTCGGTGTGGGTGGCATAGGAGGAAATAGACAAGAGGGGACTCATTCTAGGGAATCGAGGGGGCGGAGCCTGTAGGATTTGCTGCCAGGGGACTGACTTCCCAGTCTTTGACTTGAACAGTCAGGTGGCTGGTAACTCCAGGTCGTGAAATGGGGAGTCTTTGGAGAGAAAGCCTATTGGGGAGGGAAAACCTAAGGCAACTTTTTGGTCACATGAAGTGAGATGCCAGGAGACATTCAAATGAAAATGCCTGCGGCAGCTGGGCATTAAGCATGGGGTGCAGAGGGCAGGGCTGGGCTGGGCTGGGTGTGATCTAGGGTTCACAAGAGCCTCAGTCACTTTGGGGTGAGTGGAGAAAGGCAGCGGCCCAAGGCCCACTCCCTCGGCTGGATCCTACAGGTGTATTTTGGGTTCATATCTCTTGGCTGTGGTCCTCCAGGCAGCTTGCAGTTTGTGTATTGAGGGGAGGGGGTTAGTTGATCTAGGCTTTGTTGTGCTTGATGTGAACTTGCAACACAGAGATTCATAACACCGATATCAGTGTGTTTTTGTATCTCCTTCACAGCTGTTTTTGAAAATCTTAAGGAAAGCAGTCCATTTTGATCCCTTTCCCTGGCTAGAAAAAGGAGTAAATGATGTAAGGCAGAAAAATGCACTGGCTTTCATAAAATTGTGAGTCTTATTCCTGAAGGAGGTAATCCCCTGAGGGCACGAGATGGCTGTCCAAGGCTGGGAGCGAAAACAATGTTAATTACAGCAAATTTCAGTTCGGTGTTTGCTGTTTTCAATTTTTAGGCCTGTTTTCCATGAGCTTGACATCTGCTTAACCAGCACATTGGCAAACTCCCGATTTCTCAAAAAAATAAAAAGGACAGCTCTGGCTTTTGCCAGCACAGACTCCTCCCCACTCCCCTCGCAGGATGCTTATGCAAGTGTCTCTCTTTGAGCCCACCCCATCCCCCACCCCCAGCCCCATGTAAGTGTTGACTCTCCTCAGTAACCCCCAGTAGCCAGGGGCCCTCAGGACCCCATACAGCTGCCCAGCCCATGTCTGATTACTTCTAATTTGTGCTGAGTCACACATCAGCAAGCATTAGGACCCCATGGGAACAGGACAGAGAATGTCTGAGCTTTGAGATGAGACAAGAAGACTGGAATAGAGGACAGAGGTAGGCAGGTGAGATCCAAAGTGTTCCTTCTGGGTTGACAGTGTGTTAGAAGCAGTCTGGACCCAATGAGATCATGAATATGGAAGCTTTTATCTACCTCTGTACACATAGGGAAGGCTTTTCAGGACACAAGATTCAAGGGGAACCCAGAACTCACCCAGGGACAATGTCTAGACCCCCTCACTGAACCCAAGAGGAAGCGGTCTGATTCCAATGTACTCTTTTTTCATACGTGTAACATCCTAAAAGACATGAACGTACACATTGACCTGGGGCCCTTCCTCCTGGGACAGGGGCAGGTGGCCGCAGCTACCCAGGAGATGGCTGCTGGCTTGCCCAGAGTGGCTCGATGACAGAAGCAGCAGGGAATGTGGGCTGGGGACATGCTGGTTCCCAGATGAGATCACTGCCCTGAGAGAGTTCCCCAAGACATGAGTGATGTGCTTATTCTGTGCGGAAGGCAACAGAAGCCTCCACACAAAGGCCTCTCCCTCTCTTCTCTACCAGTGTGAGGAGAGAGATGGTCCTTCCGAGGGATGGCGTTTGCGTCCCCTGAATCCATGCCTTCTTCTGAGCTGTCGGGTGAAATCATGGCATCAGGCTCCCTCAGTGGGCCCCATGCCACTGCACCACACGAAGATTGGGGAGGGGGGCAGGGGCTGGGATTTGAGATTCCATCCAGAGATATGTTCCCTCCTGCTTCTTCAACAGAGGGAAGGAAGAGGAAGGACGGTGCTTGGCTGGTGACACTCGTGGTTGGAGGGATAGGACTCCATAGGACTTCTTTCCGAGGAAAAGGCAGTGGGATAATGACTTGTTAGCAGAGAGACCTGAAGTGCCTCCTGAAAGGCAGTCATTCTGTAAAGAAGCAAGGCACTGAGGAGGTGGTTGGAGGAGGTGGGAAAACAAGCTGGTCTTCAGCCAGAAGAATGACCCGAGTTGGGGCAGGTTTGCTCGAAAGCTCTAGAGGGCCATCAGGGCCTGTCAGTCAGACCTGGTTTGGAATCCCCAGGCCTGTGGCCCACCCCCACCCCATCACAGCCCCCAACTGTAGCAGGGGGTCAGCCAACTGAGTGCTGAGCCAGAGAAGGCAGGTGGAAGGTGGCTCCAGCTCCCTTCCAGAAGTGGCTTGAAGGTAAGGGGGGCCGAAGTGCTACAGGGGAGAGGCAATGGCCCCAGTCCCAGAAGCCAGGGACTTGGGGGGACAATGACCATCAGCTTGCCCTCTTGGGGTGCCCAGTGCCCATCTGCCGCCTCTCCCCTCCAGTGGGAGATGGATTTGGAAGTGAATCCAGAGGCAAAGGGCCACACAGACTCAGAACATCCCGACTGTCAAGGTTCTTAGGCCACCCGGTCCAGCGTCCTCATTTTTGATAAGGGGAAACTGGGTCCAGAGAGAAATGCCTTGTTCAAGGTTCAGCCAGTGGGTGGCAGAAGCCAGGGAAGAACCCAAGGCTCCTGCTGCCTGGCCTCCTTCTGCTTACCAGAGCAGGCCTAGCTCTCAAGAGGTGGGAACTATATTACTAGGTTGCTTTTTCTGAATTGTCAGGAGCCCCTCCTCTGGCTTTTGACCTCGGTGGGGGTCCTCCAGCCAGTTCTCCCCAGTGCCTTCACTGGGATCATTACTTCCATTCCTAGAAGATCCTGGGGAGAGAGAAGCATCCGTCATTCCAAGGCCACGTAGCGGTGTACTCAGGGAGCTAGTGCCCAAAGCCCGGCATCCCCAATTCTGAAGTGAGAGAATTCCAGAGGCAGCCACGGTGTCCCCTGCTGCAGACTCCTGATCTCCTCCCTGGGGTTTCAGCAGCACAGTCCCACGATGGGGCAGGGCTGCGCTTTCCTGGAAAGGGGACCACATGGCCTGGACCCCCACCAAGGCCACCCCTCTGGCAGCTGGGCCGGCTGCCGGCCGCAGCCAAGGAAGAGAGGCCCTGAGGCCCGGTCTCCAGGGTTCAGGCAAGGAGAGGGAGCTGGGCCTGCACACTCGGAGCACTCCATGACAGTTCTCTTCTGTCCTTCTCTTTGGCTCGGGAATGCAAAATATCATCATTTTTGCCTGGAGAGTTCCCTTCCTACATGTGTTTGGCTCTGGCCAACATTGAGATGAGTTTGCATTCCTCCACACTGCCGGGCCTCCGATTCTAAATTGTTTGCAAAGCCTCAAGACAGATGCTCGCGTGCCGACAGCTGGAAGCTGGCTGTGCTTTTGCCCAAGAGAAACTTACTGACGTGCATGGGGACAGGGCCTTAGAGGGCAGGGAGCAGAACCCTCTCATTTTACAGATGGGGAAACTGAGGCCCACAGAGGCATAAGGACTCTCCACGGACACATGGTCCAAGTGAGTGACAATGCTGGGATTAGAACCCAGATCACACCGACCTGGTCCAACTTTCTCTGGGCCTCACTTTGGGCTCTGCTGACCAGCCCACATGACCACTGGGTCGCCCACATGACTGTTGACGCTGATCTGAAGACCACAAGTCTTGTCTTGTCAACTTTGTGTCCCTGCTACTAAGCGTGGAACCGACACCCTCACAGACTCAAATACACTTTTATTGAATTGAAGGACTGAAGAGAAAAGTCATGCAGAAGGCCTAGCAGTGAATAAAGATGGGCATGAGGAAAGGCCAGTGACCTTGCACAAATCCCCACCTCTCTCCTAGCCTTTGCTCTTTCACCTATGACAATGAGAGTCTTAAACCTGATCAAGTGGTGCTCAAACTATGTTCCAGGATACCCCAGGATTCCAAGGAATTAGGACGTTCACTGGGGGTAAAGAGGTACTCCTTATCCCTCACCCTAACCCCAACCTCAACCTCTTGTATCTGCATTTCATGTGTTGATTGTGTTCAAAAAAGCGGGGATTCACTGCAAAAAATTAAAGTTGGGAGACTGCTAGACTTAGAGACATGATCTCTAAAATCCCTGCTTGCTCAGAAAAATAAAATCCGAATACATTTCGCATCCCTGATAACAAATTTGCTACTCCTTTCAGTTGTCTGGGAGGGGTGATAGTGGGTCAGGAGCCCTGGTGATTGGGAGGAAGGAAAATGAGGTACAGGAGGGCCCTTGTGATGAGGAGAGTTTGTTGACTGCATAGACCCTACCTAGAGCCCAGATGCCTTGATGCTCAGGGCTTGTCTGTCTGTCTGTCTGCTGCCCCTGCGTCTGCCATTCTGTGCCCTGACTAGGCACAGCGGCGCTGTTCTAAGGCTGGCTGCATGGCTTAGGTCATGACCTGCTGGCTGGGCCACACTGCTCCCTGACAGGTGAGGACCCGGTCCAGCCCAGCCTTACTCCAGCCTTCCCCGTGAGCCCTTGCAAAGGGAATGATCAGACTGCTACCCTCGAGATCATGAGTCCCCCACAGACCCCCCAGCCTCCCTCTTGTGTGTCTTTGTCAATCACGCTATGAAACCGTTCCTTCCCCTCCCTGACTGTCCATCCTTTAAGAGCCAGACCAAATCAGTTACCAATTGCTTCAATGATGCCGCATAACAAATAACCACCAAAATCTGAGTGACACCCAATAATCATGTAGTTCATATGTCTGACACCAGCGGACCTAAACTAAGTTCAACCAAGTAGCTCTTCTGGTCTCCCTGGGTTTGTTCAGACATCCTGGGGATGGCCGATCTCAGGCAGGGTTGGCTAGGGCAGCTCAGCTCCAGATAGCCTTCATCCTTTTCCTGGCGTCAGTGAGTTAGCCTGAGTGAAATACTTCTGATATCCATGGCAGAAGTGCAAGTGAACAAACAGAAACAAAGCCTTGTAAGACCTCAGCTGGGAGCTGGCTCACTTTAATTTCTGCCTCCTATGGCCCAGCCCCAAGGCCAGCAGGAATGCTCCACAGTGTCTGTTTTGTATTGTTGTTAGGCAGAGCTAAATGGTCCACTTCGTTTCCACACATTTTACTGAGCACCTACTGGGTCCCAAAGCCTTTGTTAGGAATGAAAAGATAAATGAAACCCAGTCCTTGTTCTTCTGTTGCTCAGGGTCTTGGCACTGGGATATGATGTAGGAAATCCATTCTGCTCAGGGTATAGGTTTAACCCCACACTTAACAAAGAGTCATTCGACATCCACACCAGTGGAGGTATGGGCTGAGCTGCTGCCCAAGAGAAGCTTGCAGGACAGTGCAATTGCTCTGTTGTTCAAATAGCTACCCATAGGGGAAGGACTGCACATTTTCCCCACCTGCCAGGGGCTCCCCAGGTCAGAGCCCAGATCCCCACCCTCCTGAGGGCTTCCTGAGGGAATGTGCAGTTACTAGGTTTCTTGGAGGGCAACGGGACCCCGGGGCGCAGGGTCCCGGCTTCTTCCCAGAGCCAGAGGACACCTTAGGCTGGGCCTATCTTTTCTCTAGTGCAGGCCTTCTTCCCTCAATGGGCAAGAAGCTTCTCTGATGAGGGGACCACATGCTCCCTCCTCCTAGTCCTTCTCTTAGATCTTATTAGCCCCTATCACAGGGGCCTAGACTAGGGGGTGCCCTGGGGACTTGCCAACCCTGTCCCCAAACCTGGCATTGTCTTCTTGGATGCCTTGTCTTTGGAACAATGGCCTTGGGGCAGAAGGGAAAGGTGACTGGACTGGTAGCAGAGTGAGAATCACCAAACTTTCCTGATTTGCCCAGGCCAGGCAGAGGGGACAGCCACGCCGATGGGGCAAAACAGTCAGACATTGAAACCTCATTTCTGTCTCACTTTGGAAATATGTTATATCGTCTTCCCCAGGGGCCAGAAGTCCACTTTATCATTTCTTTTTGCTCAAGCGAGTTTCTGGGTCTTTCTGCTGCCACACCGCGCCGGGCCGCACCCCTCTCCCCCACCCCACACCCCGCGGCCCCTATCTGTGTGATTGGCTTTTAAACAAACTGAAGTGAAGATTCTTGGGGCCCATGTAAAATTGAGAAGAGGGAGACAATCTGAGAGAGTTCGGGTCACATTTCCACTCCCTCGCCCCCATCCAAGCTCATAGCATCCAAGGAAAACGAAAGTGTTTGCTTACATAGGTGCGACTGCAGCCCAGAGCAGGGCCCGTGGAGTGAGCCGAGGCCGGGTCTGGGCACACGGAGGGCTGCTGTGAGGCCTTCACCCTCAGGCTCCTCCGAGGGGCTTCTTCTTGCTGTCACCGATAGTCTGGTGCTTTCAAGGCCCTTGGGACTCTGGCTGCCTCCTTCTGGCACAGCTGGTTCCTTGTATTCTACGTGTTAAGCCCAGGGGTTCACTGATCAGCTCTCTGGTGAGCAGGATTTAGGGCTTAGGACCTGGGACTGGGGAGGGTTTAAGAAGCAGGGGGGTGGTGGGCGCCTGGGTGGCTCAGTGGGTTAAGCCGCTGCCTTCTGCTCAGGTCATGATCTCAGGGTCCTGGGATCGAGTCCCGCATCGGGCTCTCTGCTCAGCAGGGAGCCTGCTTCCCCCTCTCTCTGCCTGCCTCTCTGCTTACTTGTAATTTCTCTCTGTCAAATAAAAAAAAAAAAAAAAGAAGAAGAAGAAGCAGGGGGTGGGAGGGGTCAAGCCTGGGTGAGAGCACTGAGGTTGAGGAATTCAAGTGAGGGGGCGGGGGCTGACAGGGGAGAGGAGGCTTGATGGAGGCAGGCGGCAAGGGGCTGGAGTGCCTCCCTGCCATTCCTAGCTGTGCGACCCCTGCTGGTTTCCAACCAGTGCCTCAGTTTCTTCACCTGTAAAATGAGAATATAATGTGCTTACTTCAAAAGGGTGTTGGGAGGGACACCTGGGTGGCTCAGTTGGTTGGACGACTGCCTTCAGCTCAGGTCATGATCC
The DNA here is from genome assembly GCF_022355385.1 of Mustela nigripes. Taxonomy (NCBI): domain Eukaryota; kingdom Metazoa; phylum Chordata; class Mammalia; order Carnivora; family Mustelidae; genus Mustela; species Mustela nigripes. The sequence continues at coordinate 47,612,971 of NC_081569.1, read as the reverse complement.
CCGAGTCCCGGGATCGAGTCCCGCATCGGACTCCCAGCTCCACGGGGAGTCTGCTTCTCCCTCTGACCTTCTCCTTGCTCATGCTCTCTCTCACTGTCTCTCTCTCAAATAAATAAATAAAAATCTTTTAAAAAAAAAAAAGGTATTGGGAGGATGATGAAATAAATTTAGAAGAGTGTTTGGTACCTAGTGAATGCTATCCGTGTTGTTATCATAATCTAAGTGGAGGAGACTGTGAGTACCTAAGTCAGAGGGCCGGGAAGTAAACTAAGGCAGGAAGAAGCCAGCAGGTACTGGTTCTTAGCACAGATTCTCAGAAGGTGAGAAATCCATTTCCTCAGAGAGGCTCAGGCAGAAAAGCAGCAGGGGCAAAGGTCCCGAGGCGGGAGGAAGCAAGGGTGTCTGGGGCTCAGAAAGGGGCTTAGGGACTGCCCCACAGGGAGCCAGAGGAAACTCACACAAGAGGAGACTGCAGAGGTCTTGGGCCTGCGTGGAGGATTTGGGACAGGGCTGAGCAGTGGTGGGGAGCAATGAAAATGGACTTGTGGCAGCCGCCCCTAGGCTAGAGTGAGCATTCCCCGGGGAGCTGTTGGCCGACAGTAGCTGTGGACGTGTGTTGGCCAGCGCGCTTCGCAGCATTTGGGACGATGACTGCCCCACCTGGTAGCTGGACAGTGGCCTTCACCTTAGCCTGGAGGGGTGCTCAAGCTCAGGACTGTGTCTTCCATCCCTTCTTGGGACTGAATGGTGCTTTTTAAAAAGACAGATATGCTTCTGAAAAAGGGAGCAGCAGCCGATGTCACTTTGGCCCCGGTCCGCAGGAGAGCAGCCCAAACATTGTGGATCTACCCCCTCCATCATCAGTGCCCAGGGCGGAGGGGCGGCAAGCCAGGCTCCTGGTGTGGCTCCAGTTGGCCTATCAGTTCCCGTCTAAAACAACTTTGTTTGGTTTTACTGGTACTCGGAGTCCATAAATCTCTGAGAAGGGTACGTTCCCCAAGCATGGAAGCCGTCTGCCATCAGAAGAGCGCGCCACAGATCTTGCTGAGAGCCAAGGTCGGAGTGTCGGACTTGACATCACATTTAGGAAATCCATTCTCTGACTCCGTTTGGCAAAAAGAAAATCCCAGCACCTTGTCACTTAACACCCTGACCCTGAGAGGCTTTTGTCCTCTTCCCTGTGGCCTACTTCACTAATCCTGTCCCCAGGAGGTTGAGGATAGGGGTGTGGGGGGAGACTGGGCTGGTCCCAGACAGACCCCCAAGTGAGGGAAGGAGCACAGGGAGGTTTGCCTTCTCTCCGTGTGCTTCTCCCAGCAGACCCCAAAGGCAAAGCCTGCTGACATCTGAGGACAGAGGTCAGGGAAGATCCCCTTCTCTGAAAAGAATATTCCCTCCTCCCTAGAGGGTCCTTCTCATGAAAGTCTGGTCCCCCAGGGGTAACACATCAATCACCCCAGGGCCCGGAGCTCTTTGGTCTTGGACTTGCTCTCATTTAGGGCAAATTATTTAATCTCCCAGAGGTATGGTACCTGTCTTACAGGGTTGGTGTGAGATTTAACTAATGAATGTAAAATTGATGGTTAGATACCTAGAATCATGCCTGGAACATCTCCGTGCTCAGTGAATAGACTTTTCTTTCTCCTTTTCCTCATGAAAGGAAGAGGACACCCCAGCCCCGTGTGCCTCCTGGTCCCCAACCCTCCAATCAGTTGGTCCATAGGACTCTGCACCAAGGGCTTAATCTCTATTCAGGCCCTAAGTGTGAGTAGGAGGGCAAAGCAGTGTCTCGTGCCACTAACAAGAACCTAAGAATATTATCAACTACCATCCAGGTGACAAGAAACAGACAAATATATATTATGTGATCAGTGCTGTCAGGAGGAATGGAGAAGGGGGGTCGAGAGTGACGGGTGGTCTGCTGGTAGACAAAAAGGAGCTAAAACAGGGACACCGGTGACTTAAAGGGTGAGCCATGTGGCTAACCGGGAGAGGAACCTTCCAGGCAGAGGGAACAGCCAGGGCAAAGACACTGAGCAGAGGTGGTCTGACAAAGCACGACTGGAGCAGAAGGATGGAGGAGGAGGACAGGGAATAAGGGGCAGAGGGAACAGCACGGGGGTGGGGGTGGCGACGCAGAGCCTTGTGGGTAAGGAGTCTGGCCCTGACTGTGTGGGGTGGGAACCTGGTGGAGGGGATGGGACTGAGGACTGACAGGACCTCACAGGTTTTAGAAGGATCCCTCTGGCCATGTTCACACAAGAAGCACTGATAGTGGGAAGACCTCAAAGACACAGTTTTTGGCCTTGTTTTCCCTGACCCTCACCGTCCAGGTGGGTGGGTCCCAAGAGCCAGAATAGAATGCGCCTTCCTCTTACTCCGGGCCACCCCCTGCTGCTGAGGTCAGATCCAGAAACAGGAGGACCAGGGACAGCCACGGGGTGTCTACAGGGGGCACAGGGAGCCCGGTAAAGTGTTGCACACAATCAGGGACTGTGTGTGACCTGTGCATATAAAAGTGTGTGTGTGTGTGTGCGTGTGCACGCGGACAGACTTGTGTGTTACATCTGTGTGTGCGAGCATGTGTGTGTGCACACAGGCCTATAGTGTGCATGGGTGTATGCATGTGTGTAAGTGTGTTCATTTATGGGACCGATTTGCAGTTCCTCATCTGCAACTCCACTTCTTTGACTCGTCCATAGCCACCTCTCAGCTCTGCACAGGGGACACTATTGTCCCTCTCTCCTCAATGACATGCCCTTACTGGCTAAGAACTGGTGCTCCTTGATCCCCCTGTGCTCACCAGACCAGGAGCCTCTTCCCTGAGGCTGCGCACTGCTAACCAGGCTGAGAAGCCCATTCATGGTCTGGGCCTTAGAAAGAAGGCACTAAAGGGTTAGGTACTCCTCTGCTCCCACCACCACTCTGGGCCATGACACTAAATTCATGTGGCAGATTAAGAATCATGAAGACAAGATTGGCAGCTACATAGCAACTTGCTGCCATGGTCCTTATCCCCAGCGGGCATTGCTCACAGATCACAGTAGTCTTGCCTGCTCAGTACAGACTTGACCTCAGAATCTTTCTTAACTCAGTGCTCTAGGCAGCACTAATAATCAATTGACATTAGATATATCTAATATCCCTACTCTAAGGCATTCCAGTTTTCCCTCTGGGACTGTAATTCAATGACTCTAATGATGAAACTGTATCCATTTTCAGAGCAAAAAAAGTGTGGAAGAAACTACTTGCTCCCATACAATAGGTCTTATTCAAGTAGGTGCTCCTGGATATCACCCTCAAACACTCAGGCCAGGGTTCAGTGTCCACGGGAAGGACAATGGGACACTCAAGGTGCAAGTCTCACATTCAGAGGCCTTGTCTAGGGGGCTACCCTTCGCTACCCACATCACAAGACTGTCATGGAGGTCAAAGGGTAACATATATATAGACGTTCTTTGAAAGGCATAAAGTGCCCTACACATGAAAGGGGTGACAATGACATTCTGTCTATTCTATTCTATTCTATTCTATTCTATTCTATTCTATTGGTTGTACTTCACTAATCTGAAAGTTTGGTCTCATGGTAGGATCCTACCCCTTAAATCATGGGTCCCAAGTTCGGTGTTCCTGTTAATGATAATAGGTAAGGAGGCCAGACATGCCCAGAAAATGCCTCATGGAGAGAAGGAGTCAAAGAGCAGGCATCTGAGGGGCTAGCTCCTGATGCTACCACTGACTTGCTGTGCATCCCTGGACAAGCCTCCTTCACCTCTCTGGGGCTGAAACCCCTCTGCCAAATATAGATGATGCTTGCTTATTTTCCCAAGGTTCCTTAAGGGAAAATAATGGCTGATGTGAGGAGACGCAGAAACCCAAGTTACCATGCAGATGTGGGTTGTTGTTTGTTGTGATTTGGTACAAGAATACCAAAGGCTCAACACCAAGGCTTTCCAGGAGATAGAATCAGTTCACTGATGTGTGACCTAACCAAACAGAGAAGACGGTAGAGGCCGGGGTGAAAGAGTTATGGAACTCTTCCTCTGCTTTTCATTGACTGCCTCAGCCAAGCAGTGTCCCCAACTAAAGCCAGGCAGAGCTTTGCAAATTGATTCAGAAGGCAGTGGTGAACTGGCAGAGTTGGAGCCATGACCATTAGGACCCCAGGCTTGGGGGACAGGTGGGAAGCCAGTTCTTTGACTCTTTAACAGGCAGAGATGAGAGGAGACCAGAGAGGAAAGAATAGGAGGGAAAGAAGGAGGAGAAAGGAGGGAAAATAGAAAACAAAACGGAAGAAGATAGCAAAAGCTAAAAGAAGCAGTATTGGAGGTAGGAGTGGTAGAGGAGGAAAGGAGTGGCCTTGTCCCCACCCCTACCGTGGGACCAAGAATCCTCAGTGGGAGGGACCAGGTCTTCCCAGCCAGACCTGATCTACCTGGGAATACATTTTATGCCTCCCCTATCAGATTATGGCTCTTGCAGGGCCAGGGCTGGGCCTTCTCCCATCAGACCATGGACTCCTACAAGCGGGGACTACCTTAGCCATTTCATATGGGGACTCCCCAAGGAAAGGGGAATATACTCCTCCTATAGCCAAGACCTGTCAGTGGGGCCCATCAAACCATTGGGGCCCACCCCTCTGCCTGCCTGATTACCCTCTTCTCCCCATCCCAGGGTTCACAGACACCTTCAACATAGACACCAGAAAACCTCGAATCATTGCCGGCTCCAGGGCTGCCTTCTTCGGCTACACAGTGCAGCAGCATGACATCGACGGCAAGAAGTGGTGAGTGAGAGCTGCCTCCCCAGCCTACCCTAGACCTCCCCACACCTGTCCCCTCCACCAGCTGCCCAACATGGCTCTCACATATGCAGACACCCCCACGTCCAGTGACTTGATTTCCTGTCCCAGCTGCCCAGGGTCTGCCCCTGACTGTGAAACCTCAAGCATTCCATAGCTGGCCCTCGATCTTCTCATCTGAAAAATGGGGATGAAAACAACACAGGGAGCAGGCATCCTAGAACCAATAGTTACTATCTATCTCTCCCATTTGCTTATTGTTTACTTTGTTTTATTTTACTTCATATACTAATTATAGTTATTTTGAAGTCCGTGGCTAATGCCAATATCTGAAGCATCTTCAGGTCTGCTTCTAGTGACTATTTCATCTCATGATTATTGGTCATTTTTTCCTGATTCTTTCCCTGTTCAGTAATTTTTGTATTTTATTCTATGGTGAATATTGTGAATAGTACACAGTAGAGACTCTAGGTTATGTTGTCTTCCTTTAAAGAAGTACACATTTTGTTCTGATAGGCAATTAAAATACTGAGGAAATCACCTAGATCTTACCGTGGCTTGATCTTACTATGGCTTGGCCTGGGCCTTGGTTAGGGCAGATATCATCTTGTTTTGTCCTTACTTCAGGGCTGTGGTCTTTATTCCTAGGGCATGGATTTTCTGGGATCTCAACTGAAAGCCTGTAGTATTCATTAAAGTTTCTCCATTCAGACTGAGCATGTACCCCAACATATCCCAAGCACTGGACAGTCTCTAATATCTCTTCCCCAAGGGCTCTTCTCTAACAGATTTTCTAGAGTCTCCCACTATGCATACACAACTTAGAAGCCAGCCAAGGATCCTGAGGGGAAATTTTAGCAGAATTTTGGGGGCTCTTTCTCTGTGGCTCTCTCCCTCTGCCTGCCCCCACCAGACTCTAGTTTCAGCCCCAACTCCAATCACTGTTCCCTCCATGCAGCAAGACTGCTGCTCTCTGGATTCCATTCCCATACCAAAATAAGGAAAATGCCTTCATGGAGAGGGCTAGGTTGAATGTGGCATTAGCTGCTGGGGTTCCCTTTTCTCAAGTACTGACCTTTGCGTTGATTGCTGTCCAGTGCCTGAAAATAATTGTTCCATGTGTTTTATGTAGCTTTTGCAGTTAGTTTATGGCTACAACTGAAAGTCCTCTTTCCTATTACCAACTGAGATTTCACTTCTCCGACCTTCCCTTCCCATCACTGGATGAGTTGCCCCCATAAGGTTTGTATTTCATTTTTTATAATGTTTATCAAGCTGAATAGTGGTCACCTTTTTTCCTAAAATGAGGGGTACACTCCTTGGCAATTAGTAGATACACAAAAGAACATGCTTTGAAAGACTAAATTAATGATTTAAACCTCTCTCACCCTGCCCAAACATAAGAGGCATAACATCCAAACTTTTTACACAGGATGAAGGTTTAAGGATGAAATAGAACTGGCTTTGGCAAGATTGAAATTGTTTTGACTCATATTTATTTATTAAGCTTCTGTTAATAAACTTTACTAGACTCTGCAAAATATTAGTATGAGTAAGACATGGTTTCACTCTCAAATAATTCACAGACCATTTGAGGAGGCCACACTAATACCCCTGAAATAATTAAATTATACAAGACAAAATACAAGCTGGTGTTCATTATGTTTCTCTTTGTGAGGCCACTTTCTCCATGAGGCTCTCCAGATCCTTCTCCTAGCCTAAGATGGTCTGACCCTTCCCAAGCCCTCTCTTCTGGTGACAATATCACTTCCTACCTTATGTTGGAGTCACTTAGGCGTATCTCCCCTCCTAGACACCATCATCATCTCCCAGCACAGCATCTTGCTCATAAAAGAAACTCAGCCAGAGTTCAAAAGGAGAAATCTGCATGCCCAGGGTCTCTGGAAGGGCTTCATGGAAGAGGGGCATTTGAGTGAGGTCTTGGAGGATGGGCCTAGATGAGCAGTAATGTAGGATAGATTCAACTCCTGGTCCTGTTTGCTGATCTGGGTACGTCATGGAAGGGGAGTGGTATTGTACTGGAGCCACTTGACCTCGGCTTGTTTTCTGCCATAGCTCATGGGCTGGGAGAGCCAGAGAGAGGCCTCAGAGTCCCAGGGAGCCGCAGCTCATGCAGAACGATCTGGGGCCCACAGGACCCTTCAGGAATCCCTGTCCTCACTGCAGGGATACCCCTGCTCATCTTACTTCCTTGCTTCCCCTCTGGCCCCCATTTTTCCTGTCCTCTAGGCAGCATCTCAAGAGTTGTATTCAGACCTAAGCCCCTGGGGATGTTGATCATAGGGAAAGAGGTTGATGCCAGTGTAATTTGGGAGATGCTGGCTGGACATGATGCATGGGGACGGCCCCAGGGGTTTGTGTTGGTTCAACTCCCTGCCAGGAGACACCTTAAAGGGAAGACAAGTGCAAGCAAAGGTTTGCCGTCCAAAGATGGCGGCTTGGGGGGAGGTCTTGGGAGAAGCTCTGTTTCCCTGCACCTCTATTAGCTGGTGTGTAAAATGGGTATGAACATACCTATCTCAGTGCTAGGCAAGGTCAAAAAATACCTGAAATGTGAATGTGCAGAGCAGGAAATTGGGGATTGAATTCCTTACAGCCAGCAAGAGGCCAAATCTGAAATTGGGCCTCTGCAACTTGGTTGAGCATCTTTCTCTGACCCAGGCTCTTCCTGCCTCCTGGGTATGGACTTGGATCCCAGGCCCACATCTCCTGGGCCTGTAGTGAGGCCACAGAATCTGTGTTTTAAAGAGCTCCCCCAGGAGACTCTAGCAGGGGGAGGGGGACTCCTGAGGATCACCATCTCCACTGGAGGAAGCGACGTGCCAGTGTGGAAACACATCACTCCCCAGCCCCTGCCCAAAGACTCAGCTCCCAACCCTGCCACATAGAAGGCCCCTCCCCCAGCTATCATCCACCACAGGCGCCTATGAGGCCCAGCCCCCATTTACCAGACTGTGGGCCTCCTTAAACGTCAAGGGCACCCGAGCCTGATGGAAACAGTTGGAGGATGAGGGGAAAGACTTGGTGGGGATGCCACTTTATTTTCTGAACCCCTCACCTCCTGCCTATGGGGCCCCCAATTCCAGGCTCAAACTGGTCAAAGCTGGTGGACACAGTTTTGAACAGTTTCCCACATGCCTCGGTTTTAGCAACAATAACAACATGCACAGACACACAAAAAGGAAAAAAGAAAACAAATTCCTCTTGTGCTGAGTATTCTCTGCTCCTGCTTTTAAAGCCCCTGTGTATTTCCAGAGAAATTTAATCCATATGACTCTAATGCATGTACATTGAAGTCATTAAATCAGTTGGTTTTTAAAGTCTTCAGTTCCCAGGAGCAGGAAGCCTCCTCGTGCTGAAGAGAAACAGAACTAGGCCTCACAGGCTTTCAGTTTGTCCCTGAAGCTCTCACCCCTTGGAGAGAGAAGCCTCAGCTCTCGGCAAGGCAGGGCATTTGGCACTCTCCCATCATGGGCAGTGGGGAGCGGAAGCCAAACAGCCTTAGTGGGCTCCGCAAAGGGGCCCCTTTGGAACTTAAACCCCTTTGGGCTTTAAGAACAAGAGGGCATGGCAAGTTCCCTGGGGTGCAAGTTAGGGACATGAGCAACTTGTGAGAGAAGTTGGCTTGTCCCCATTTTACAGATGGAGGAACTGAAACGCAAGAGAGAGAGAGGACATAATTAGTAAGGCTCTGAGCCAGGTCTGGAGCCCAGATCTCATTAGGCCCAAGGGGGCCCAGAACAGAAGCAGCCCCAGCCCAGAGGCCAGCTGGAACCTACAGTCTTCCTTTAAGGTGCCCCTCCCCACTGGCCCCGCTGCTGGCCTCACAAGAACCAAGGCAATGGTGTCCCTAGGACCCAACACTAGCAGATTCACATAAATGTGCTGAGCCCAGCCAGGAAGGGAGGGTGTATGTTCATAGAACCCGAATACTCCATGATAAATACCAAGAGAGGGCACACAGAAAGGATGGTGGGAATCCATGTGATGGAGAAAGTTCTAATTCAGTAAGTGGAGGGAATCAGGAAAGGCTGTGGAAGAGGGGGCTTTCAGATGGGTAGGATTTCCATGGGCAGAATGCACATGGGTGAGAGAACTGGAGGGACTAGCATGGATATTTGTACAGAGATGGAAAAGAAGAGGCCATGCTTAGAAAAAGGATACTTCCCATGTGGCTAGAGGAGAAGGTGCAGAAAGCCAAGCAGGGAGGTCACAGGCTGGGAGGGTGAGGAGAACACCAGAGAAGGGGACTGTATCTGGGAGGCAATGGGGAGCCAATGGAGGTTTTAGAGCAGGAGAGTGGTTCATCAGAGCTGTAATTTCTGGAGTGCTCAATTTGGCTACTATGTGGAGGAGGGAATTGAGGGAAGGAGAGCCTGGAAGTGAGGAGGCTGGTGGGAGGCCTATGGAAGTCTAGGCGAGTGGAGGGTATAAGGCCTGGGGCTTGAGGAAGGGGCCTGCTTTGTGAGTGTCAACAGTTCATTCATTCATCCTTGTGAGCCTGGTGTTAGGTCCTGGGAATTCAATGGTGAGCAAAACTGCAAAGTCCCAACCCTGAGGGAGCTCTTCTTCTAGTGGGACAAGACAGGTTGTTAGTTTGCGCATTGTCTGTCCAGTGGTGATCTGGGCAACAGAGATACATTAGGCAAGGGAAGAGGGCTTATAAGTGGGGTGGCGGGGTGAGGTGAGTGCTGCCACCTTATGCAGGTCACCAAGAAAGGCCTCAGTGCTCGGGTGATAGCCATCAGAGACCTGAAGGAAAGGGAGAGTGGGACAATCATGGATACCTGAGAAAAGACTCTTCTAGGTGGAGGGAATGACAAGTGCAAAGGCCCTGAGGTAGGAAGATGCTTGGAATGTTCAAGGAACAATGTGTGTGGTTGGAGTCGAGTGAGTTAGGGCAAGAAGGAGGCAGTTGAAACAGTATGAAAGGTGACTGAGGGCAAATCTTGCTGACTGGGAAGCCAACAAAAAGGCAGGAAAGCCAAACTCGGCAACAGGAGACCAACTTTGGGGGAACATGAGCTAAGCTTTGGTCCCACTTGGTTTGAAGTATCCAAGGGTCATCGGGTGTAAGTCATCAGCTGGCAGCAGGGGCCAGAGACCTTCAACTGGGTGGGGAGATCAGAGCCAAGATTCAGATGTGTTTGGGAGAACTACATTCTAAGAGGAGCGATCAGAGAGAAGGAGGGGGCTGCGGAAAGCACTGTCAGATGCCTATGGGTATGAGTGGGGAGGAGGGAGAGAGAACAATCAGAGGTATGGGCAAAAGGGAGTGCAGTGTCCCAGAGGGCAGAGGAAGGGAGAACTGCAACAGAGAGGGGGTGGGGTTATCCCGAGTGTCCCTCCGGGAAGTAGTGGCGGGGCCCAGCTGGGGAGCATACAGCCCTGGGCAAACCCATACAGGACCAGAGCCCTTGCAATGGATGGAAATGCCCGTGATGTGAACTTAGGCACACAGAGTCAGTCAAGAGCTCTCCAAAGGACTCCGTGCAACATCTGTGAAGTCTTCAGTTCCTACTCTAGATCAAGTGGTTCTCAAACCTCAGTGGGTGTCAGAGTCCCTGGAAGGCTCATTACATGGGATCCCTGGGCACCAGAGGTCCAGAATTTCAGAGTCACTAGGTCTGGGGTGGGACCTGAGAATGCACTTATCCAGCAAGTCCCCAGGGGCGGCTGGTGCTGTCAGTCTGGGGACCACGCTCTGAGAACCACAGACTAGAGATTTCTGTTCCCGGTATCTTAAGCTGATGACAACAGGCAGACACTAAATGACCAGAACCGTGTAGGTGCCCCCATGTGTGGGGAAATGGGGACTTGGGGAGCCACAGTCAGCTGGGGGTGAGGCTTGAGAAAGACCTGCTCACACCTCACTGTCATCCCTGGGCATCCTCCTGTCTCTCTGAGTCCTTCCTCTGCTTTCTCCTTCCATTGGATATTCTTTTTTCTTCTCTTTGCTCATTTCCTCTTGCTAGTTTCCGGATTTCTTGCCCTGCTCCTTACTAGGTGATACCTATTTCACCTAAGTTCTAATTGGGGTAAGGTGTTGATTCTTTCATAGCATGGACCATCTAAATGGACATTCTGAGATAAGTCCCACGCATGATAGAATTGGGGGTGGACTGGAATGTATCCACGAACACCAGGTGTCAAGCCTAAGCCCGGGGTGCCCTCTGGCCCTGCCATTCTCTCCTGTCCCAGCCCCGGCCGATTTCCAGCCTCTCATTGGTGGCCCCTTCCCTCGAGGTTGTGGCAGGTCTCATGGTTGGCAGAGCTGTCCTGCCTGGGCACATAAATGAAGACACACTGAGGGGGCTTTTTACTAAGGAGACATCTAAGCTTCGGAGCCACATGGACCTGGGTTCTGTTCTCTGCTCAGCCACTTTCCAAGCCAAGGGAATGGAGCACTTTATAGCCACTTTCTGGACCACATTTTCTTCATCTGTGAAATGGGCGCAATGATGCCAGAGCCCAAAAGGGCTTTCCTGAAGGTGAAATAGGAGATGGTGTAGGAAGTGTCTACTGTGGGCAGATTTTGCTGGAGTTATATTTCCCTGCGCTGGTCTATGCTCCATAAAAGAATATGGTGTCCGGGGAGAGGTTTCGGGGAAAAGGGCCCGAGCGACTGTTGCTTGGGCAGAACGGCGGGTCTTCTCCAAGCCCGTCCCTCCTCCTCTTTGGTGCCCTTATGGGCAGTCAGGCCTGGGGCAGATTCAACCTTTGCTGCTATAAAATTGCACTGTGGGGCAGCCTAAGCTCTTCTCCTGGCTCAGGCCCCCAGAACAGCCTCCCAAGACCACAGGGCAGAAGTGCCCTCTGCTATTTTCTCTTGGAACAAATAAAATCTGGTACCATGAGTCATTCTGGTTAAAGGATAAATCACTACAGAAGCAAAGCCCAGGGCAGGATGAAACCATCCAAGGCACCAGAGAGAGGAAGAGAGAGAGAAAAACTATGCTGGTGGGGAAACGTTGGCTCAGGGCCCAGGCCCCCAGCTGAACCCTGCAGGCAACGCACGCCCCGGAAAAGCGTGAGCTGGGGTGGGCAGCAGCAGTGGAAATCCAGACAGCTGTCCTTCCAGACCAGAGCCCGAGGCGCCTTCAGGCCCTCAGAGACACAGAGCAGGCTCTGCGCTGCCAGGGAGAGCCCACAGCGGGAACTCTGGGGCCATGTGCACAGGAGAGACTAGGCCTGCGAAAGTTTTCCAGGCATCCCGCATCCGCAGATACTGCTTCTGTTCTTGCCTTTTTCTCTCTCCCTCTCTCTTTTCTTTCTCCTTCACCATCTGCTTCTTTTTTTTCTTTTTAAGGCCACAACCACACAGGGAAGTCCCAGGACTTGAAGAGTATGTCAGCTAAGGCTCAGGTTACCCACCCCCCCCCCCATGTGCACACGCATGCATGCGCACGCGCATGCACACACACACACACACACACACACACAGCTGGTCAACCTGAGGCCCTCGGGGTCCCGGAACAACCTTAGTGCTGAGCACAGAAAGGCAGAGAGCCAACCATTGCATGCTTTGAGGGTAAGTGGAAACATTGCAAGGAAAGTCTCCAGGTTACTAACCTCCTTGAAAGCAAATAAATTTCATTTGGGCAGTTCAGGGAAGCCAGAGGGATTTGCGAACTCAGCATCTTCTCCACCACCCCCCCCCCACCCCACCCCCACCCCACCCCCACATACACACATACCCCAGGGGCCTATGGTCTCTTCCACCTGGCTCTTTGGCCTCTGCCAGCACGCTCTTTTAAGGACCCACAGCGCAGGACAGGGAAGGAGGGCTCCTCATATGACGTGGAGAACAAACTGATGCTGAAATATACTCCATCTTGAGAATGGCTTTCTATAATTTCATAGGATTGAATTAATTTTCAAGACTGGTTATTAATGGCGCCTTAGCCCTTTATCCGCAATTCTCATAACTGACAATAGGGGGAGCAAGGCCGGCCAGTAGGCGTTCCTTAACATCAATCATCTAGGCTTCCCATTGATGTTACAGCTCAGGGCTAACAACCTGTGCCTCCATGCCTTCCGGCTACAAAATGTGAAAGACTAAGCTCCTTATTGAAAACCATAATTGGAAGAAACATGCCTTAAAGTTATATTCAGTTATAAAACCAAATCAGTGGGCTGTACATGCTTTTTCTCACTAACCTCAACTGTGATGGCCCACAGCTTAACTTAACCCTTGCTTTCTCCAGGCTTGAACAGAATACCTCCTTCTAGCTTTCCCTGACTACTTTGTGAAGAATTAAGAGCTCTTTGGGATTTCAATCTCTTTTCAATGGCTCTTCTTTTTCACACGGCTGCATCCCTCAGACATACAGCCAATGGCAAACGCCTGCCGTTGACTCAAGACCGTCTTGACAAGGTTGCTCTTGCCTTCTGTGGAATCTCTAAATCCTTTCCACTTTCCCTCTTGAATCACTTATTCCTGGTTTAGCTGTGATGAGTCACCCTGAGCCAATAAAGCAGACAGACGTGGAGAGTTATACACAAAGGCAGTTAAGAAAAGTGGCAAAGGACCCCCAAGGGTAGGGCTCGCCTTTGATTTGTCTTTGCCTGGCACAGACCCAAAGAGGGAGGAGGGGAGGATGGTTCTAGAAGTCAGGCTATGACCTACCTAAATCTCAGGGCAGCCCTAAGCTGGACATTCTGGTGGTAAAGAGGCTGGGGACAGTGACTCCACATGGGAGGAGTTGGTGAGAGACTGAAGTATGGGTGGGGGGCGGCAGAGTGGGAGTCAGGCAGGCAGCAGGTGGGGGCTGGACAGGGGTCTAGTCCCATGCCGGGTGCCTACTTCATAGCCTCAGGTCCTCTTTGCTTCTCCCCTACCACTGAGCCAGGGATTTTGTAAGCCAAGAGGGAGGATGATGGGGTTGATGTAATGACAGATTCTATCCATCCAGTGGTTGGAGGGAGTCTGCTGCCTCCGTGCTTCCTTATGGCTTCTCCAATAATAATGCTGTAGGAAGAGCCATTACTCACAATCCAGAGGGAGAGGAGGGAAATGAATCTGAGCTCTGAACCAGACAGAAAGTACTTCGAAGGATTTTGCATAGCCAGTAATTCCCTGATGCAACTCAGGGCTGGTGTCTGTGTGTCCCGCCCTCCTGTGCCCAGAGCCAGAGAGAATGAGGCCCCAGAGCTGCCCAGTAGACAGCTGGGTGACTTGGGTTAATGTCCAAGGAAACACCTAACACAAGCTCAGACACAAGATCAACTGCCCCGTCATTTGGGCGTGCATTAGTTTATTTGCTTGTTATTACAAAGTGCTTTCAAAGTCCATGTTTGTTAAGTAGTGTTTGTTAACAGTTTTATGACCAGGCATCCTGTCCCCAGTTCCTATTATCCTGTTTTCCATTATCTCAAAGCCTAGTAATCACCTCATAATATAATCCAGGGGTTCCTCAAGCTGGCAGAACAGAATTGCCTGCAAAAGTATTGAAAAGAATACAGATTCCTTAGCCCAGTCCAGGACTTGCCAAATCGGAATCTGTGGAGGTAGGAATCCATACTTCTAAACATACCCACACAAGTTGGATGCCCAGCCAAGTTTCCGGAACCACTGATTTAGGGGGTCTGTGAGTTCTCATGGATTCATGGGTTAGCTCCTTTCCAGGCTTACACTGAGAGTGACCCTCAATTCCTGAACCCAAAGGCATGGCCAGATGCAGGAATTAAGGACTCTGGAAAGTGGGGGGAGGGGGCAGGGGGTTAATCTGATCAGGGGGAAATGTGATGGTCTTCGGCAGGTAGGCATCTAAGCATCTATATACAGTTCAGGTCACATTAGGTAGAGTTCTCTGAACAAGCGAGGGGAGAAGGGTGGGAATTTGGGGTGTTGAGATGCGGGTGGGGAGGAAGAAGGGGGATGAATGGCATGAGCACAGCTGAGAATGACCTCACGCCGAGCTCTGTGAAGGCAGGCACTTGTCTGTCTCTCTGGGTCCATCCCTGGCCCATGGGAGCCTTTGCCACAGCAGGTGCAGTAGAAGCACGCCCACAGCCTGGCCCCGTCAGGACTCGGCGATCATTCCTCCTCGTGGAGGGCTAGTCACCTTGAAAGGCTCTATCTAGCAGCTGCCTGCTCCAGAAAGGATCCCCAGATGGCTGAGCTAGTGCCCTTCCTCTACATCCCCACCACATCCGGGGCCCCTCTCGTAGCGCTATCCTCTGCCCTGAAATCACCAGGGGCTTGTCTCTCCACCTGCTCCCAATTAAGGGTGTGGACCAGGCTCCATTTGGCTTTCCATCCTCAGTGCCCAGCTCATACGATGGGGTCAGTGTCTCCTTTGCACTGAATCTGCCCAAGCTGTCATTTCACAGGTGGGGACACAGGCCCAGAGAGGGCAGGGGCTTCCCCCAGGTCACTAAGTCTGCCTGGAAGCAGATTGGAATTAACTATAAACATAACAACAAGCCCCAAATTTAAAAACGGCATCTGTTGTTTTGCCTCTTCTCCTCTTTTGCTCCACTCCCCAAATCCTGCTGATGGAAACCACAGTAGACTCAGTAGGACTAAGAAGTATCCCGTCTGCACCTCGGCCTCTACCCAGAGCCTCTGACATTTCTTCTTCAGCCAGATGCGCATAAGTGCTTGTGCGATCGCCTCCCCCAGCCTGAGGAGCAGTGCCACAAGCCAGGGCTGGGTATGCTGGTCACATTTTGGGTATCACCAGCCTGACCATGACCCCGAGGAAGGAGCCCTACACGGGGCAGAGAATGGCGGCTTCCGTGGCCAAGTTTGAACTGAGGAGCTGCCACGACATTGAAACCATACGTTCCACTGAGCAACATCTGCCCAAACTATCTGCGTGTTTACATTTCATTTTCCGAGGAAAGAGTTGTTCTAGAACTAGGGGGAGAAAGCAACCTTGAGTGCAGCTTAGAAAAACAAGCAGGTTTATTGGACATTTTGAAAAGAGAAGGGGGGATCCTTATGCTCCCCTCTCCAAAAGGAGACCAACCCACAGTCACCCTCCTGGAGAGCACCAGGTCACATTCCAAAGTCAGTGTCCCAGCTGCAGAAGGGGTCCTGGCTACCTGCACCCTAAGAAGCAGAGTGAAGATTCAGCTCGTCTTTGCCAAATGAGCGGTGTCTTTCAACTGTCCATCTGCATATTCACTCAACAAGCAATTATGAAGACTAGACCGTGTTCAAGGTACTTTGACCAGCATCGAAGGGGAGACTTAAAGGTGGATCGGGGTATCTCTCTGCTCTCTCGAGGCAAATTATCTAAAGGAGAGAAAAAACAAAGCTTCGTGGGAAGTGAGAGAGAGCTTTGAGCTGAGAGATCAAGGAGGGCGTCCTGGAAGAAGAGGCACTGACGAGTGGATGGAAGGAGGCAGGCTCAAGAGTGTGGAATTAGGGGACCGCACACACAGAGGTAGGAAGGAGAGTTCCAGGTCTAGTGAAAACTAGAACAAGTGGCCCCGAGAGACTGGCGGCTGGGTGTGTGAAGGGGAGGGGCACTGAGCTAAACGGCACAGGGGGCCACTCCATTCTTCACGGTCAGTGGGTCAGGTTCTTGTTTTCCTTTCCAGTGGGCTGAGATTGTCCTTTGCGGTCACCTTCCCTCACTCTTCCCTCTGCTGCAACTTAGGAAAAAATGCTGTTTGGATGTAAGCTGAGGTGGACCCAGAAGTTTCCAGGAACAAAGCAGAAAGCCAAACTTGTGAATGAGGTCAGCAGCTGTGCTGATGCTTGTCAGGCAGGCTCTGTGCCCGAGACGATGGGGGCTGGCTCCAGGGCCCGCCCGCACAGTAACAGGCATGAGTTTTGTCCCCATCGACTACACTGCCCCACGTAGCTAGGCCTGCAGAGTCTTTATTCATTAGGGCTATGAAAGGCCGCACCTCCAAGCTCTGTCCATACCCCCAGTGAGCAGCCATTCCTCTGCTGGCCCTGTCGGTGGTAGGATCCACCATGGGAAAGACAGATCCATGGGAGAGGCCTGTCCTGAGCTGTTTGGACAGGAGTTTGCGGAGTCCCGGCACCCAGGCTGGGGGGGGGTAGTCATCGGCTCTACGTGTCTTGTCCCTTTGACCTCTAGGATTCTTTACCCTGTGGGAGGGGGCAGAATCAGAGAAGGGTCAGAGTGGGCACCGGGGCAAGGGGCCCAAGACCAGCTCTAAGTGTGACATTAATATATACTGACATGGAAAGTTGTTCGACTGCAAAATAATTAAGTGAAAATAGTTCACTACAGAACCGTATATGCAGAATATTCCATTTTCCAAATTTGCTCTATAAATACCTAGAAGGTTTTCTGTGCCCGTATTGCTCACGGTGGCTATCTATAGAGGGCTGGGTGAAGAGGAAGGGGGAGGCCTTGCATATGATACTTTGCACAGTTCTGCACTATGAACTTCAGACAGCAAGCGTATATCACTTATGTGTTAAAGTAGGTGTTTCTTATGTGTTTTCTTGTGACCCAAAGAAACAAAACAAATAAAAAAACAAAAATTCCTGGACCATTCTGGGACAGGTAAGAAGGGTGCCGTGGTCATGATCCCCAGATGTAGTAAATATTCCTGGGACGCACGTGCTTTTTCACATGTCTGCAAGACCTCACATCTGCTTCCTGCCTGAACACTTGGGAGCTTCTAAGAATAGATTCCTGGGCCCTGTCCCCCACCTGGTTGAACGAGACCCTTCTGGAGGTGACGCCCAGGAACCTGCATTGGTAACTCCCCAGGTGACTCTGATGACCAGCAAGGTCTGGGACCCACCACCCTCAAAACCCCAGTAGCCCAGGTGTGTTCAGTCCCATTCAGTAGATGAGAACACTGAAGCCCAGGGAAGTTAACAGCCTTATTTCAGGTGTTGTTTCCTCCAGTAGAGCTTGTTCACTCTCCTGGCTGGATTAACAGGTTTTGGGAAACCAAGGAGGGCCTATGGTCGGCCGTCCCAAATTGCAGGCTATGGGATCACAGTCATTCCACTAAGCCAGATGATTGGCTAACTCATCCAACAATTGTATTTTGGGGAGCTGACCTGTGCCAGGCACTCTCGTGGGTGCTGGGTGTCTAGAGATGCAAACCTGGCCAACAAGGTCCTCACCCCCTTGCATCTCACATTCTACTGGGAGATAAGGATGATGAACAGGGGGCTCCCTGCTCAGCAGGGAGTCTGCTTCTCCCTCTGCCTACTGCTCCCCCTGCTTGTGCTCTCTCTGTCAAAAAAAAAAAAAAATGATGATGAATGGAGGGGGAAGCATCTTCAAGGACACCTAGGTGGCTCAGTTGGTTGAACGCCCGACTCTTGGTTGGGGCTCAGGTCCTGATCTCATTGTCATGAGATCGAACCCCATATCAGGCTCCATGCTAAGCCCAGAGTCTGCTTAAGATTCTCTCTGTCTCTCTCCCTGTGCCCCTTTCTTTCACTCATGTTTGCGCTCTCTCTCTCTCTCTCTAATAAGTAAATAAATCTTAAAAAAAAAAAAAACAACAACACTGCGTCTTCAGAGAGGGCGAAGTGCTAAAGGGAATTAAGGCATGGTGGTGAGACAGGAGGGGCAGGTGGTCAGGAAAGGGGTGGTCAGGAAAGGCCCCTTGCGGGGAGTGACCTTGGAGCTGAGCCCTAAGTGACAGACCCAGTCGTGTCACATTCAGAGCCACCCTGATAAAAAGGGGGGACAGGCAGGTGAGCATCAGGGAGCCAATACAGAGCTTCTGCAAGCAGAGTGAAGAGGGTGGGTTTTACTGGAATGGATTTGGGGCTTTGAGCCCAGCCAGGTTCACAGGTTACCCTGTATATCATGATTACATGGGTCAGCATCGCTGGAGGGCTTATTAATACACAGACGCTGGCTCCCCCTTTTAGTTTCGATTCTGTAAGTTTGGGTAGGCGGGGCCTTGGGGGGCAAGATGTTGCATTTCTAACCAGCACCCAGGGAGGCTGATGCTGCTGGTCTGGGCACCACTGTGAGAACCACCGCGGTGTTGTCATGACCTGTTAACCTGCCCGTGTCCCTGGGTGAGCTCCTCTGGGAGTTCCCAAAGGCAGGATGACCTCATGTGCATTGTCATGCCCCCAGCGCTTGGCGCGTTAGCAGGAACTCAATAAATGCTCACGATTCATTGAATGAATGAGGGTGTGGATCATTGGCAACATCAGATTTATGTAAAACCCTTGGAATATAACAAGCACTATGTAGCTGTATTGGGGTTTTCCAGAGAAACAGAACCCATAGGATGTGTGTATGTGTGTGTGTGTACATACACATATCTATAAAGAGATTATAAGGAGTTGGTTCACATGATTATGAAGGCTGGCGAGTCCCGAGATCTGCAAGGTACATCAGCAAGCTAGAGGCTCCAAGGAGATGATGGGGTAGTTACAGGGTGAAGGCCAGCCGGCTAGAGACCTAGGAGAGCTGAAGTTTCCATTTGAGACTGAAAATAAGAAAAAGCAATGTCCCAGTTCCAAGGCAGTCCGTTAGGAAGGATTCTCTGTTCCTGGCGCTAGGGTCAGCCCTCTTGTTGTCTTCAGGCCTTCAACTGTTTGAACGAGGCCCACCCACGTGAAGGAGGACAATCTGCTTTACTCAGTCTTTAGATTTGAATGTTCATCTCATCCCAGAACACACTCACAGATATACCCAGAATAATGTCTGACCAAAGATCTGGACTCCCCAAAGCCCCGTCAAGTTGGCACATAATAAAATTAATCATCACAGTACATGTGTGTGTTTCAAAGGCACACAAAGGAGTCCCACCTCTGATGGGGGTTGCACAGGAGCAGGGGGAGTTAGGGATATGCTGGCAAGCAGAGGGGTCTTCATCTTCCTGGCCCCCAGGGGTTCAGATCTTGTCAGGTCTTTGAGCCACAAGCCCCTCCGACCAAACCAGGAAGACCAGCAGGTGTCCAGTGGGCTCTCCCTCCACACCCCACTCTCAGCATGGGGTTTGCTGTGCTCAGCGCTTTCCCAGCCCCATCTTGAACACATTAGCCACCCTATTCATGTTGGCTGCAGGAGATTACATTTTCCATGGAGAGAGAGGGAGAGGAAAACCCTCACTGAAGGAATAGTCTCTCCTTTGTTCCCCTGAGCTCTCTGCTCCTTAAGTGGACCCCCTCCCTGATGCCCCTATCTGATTTCAAGGAAGGAAAATGGAGCCAAGAAAGAAATGGAGCAAAGGGGCTGGGTGGGTTTGGTGGAGGAGGGGTTCTGGGAGAGAGGAACAGGTGAGGGAGGGAATGGGGTGATTGGGAGAGAAGGGGACACAGGGCCCGTGGGGGACTGGCTCATTTGGCTCTGGGGCGGCAGCCCCCTCCATGCTGGGCCTTCTGAACTCCATGCTGGCCACTCTTTCACAATGGTAGAAAGAGCAGGGGCGCCTGGGTGGCTCCGTGGGTTAAGCTGCTGCCTTCGGCTCAGGTCATGATCTCAGGGTCCTGGGATCGAGTCCCGCATCGGGCTCTCTGCTCAGCAGGGAGCCTGCTTCCTCCTCTCTCTCTCTCTCTCTGCCTGCCTCTCTGCCTACTTGTGATCTCTCTCTGTCAAATAAATAAATAAATAAATAAAAATCTTTTAAAAAAAGAAAGAGCACTGGACTTGGAATCTCAGTGTCTCTCCACAGGCTTGTCACCTCACCTTCTGAACCTCAGATATGAACTGTTCTTATAGTCTCAGAGCTGTTCTGGTGATCAAAATCAAGTGTAATTCAATGACACCAAAAAGGATTCATTAAAATGAAAAAAACAGTCAGTGATAGTCAGATGCCCTAGGATGTGAGGGCCAGGTCTTGCAGAGAGAAGCAAAGAGGCTGCCCGGGTCTCAGATAAAACCCTACAGCCTGCCTTTTTCCTCAGCCGTCTGTTCTGACCTTGGGGCTCAGCACCTCCTCCAAGGGCGTGCCCATGGCAGTTTCGGAAGTTTCCTCTTTCTTTTCCCAAGCCTCTGATGGCCTTTTTGTGCCCATGGTTTCTGCTGACTCCATCTGTTGGAGAGCTAAGCTGTTACACCTATCTCCCCAGACCCAGCCAGTAAAAGGCTGAGCTGCACCTAGAATTTAGCCCTTGTCCCCATGTTTTCCACCCTCCATGCTTTGGGGGACCATTGCCCTGGGAATCAGGATGCCATATACCAGTCCAGCTCTGCCACTGTTTGCTCTGAGACCTCAGGTACAGAACTTCCCTGATCTGGCTTCCGATGACTCACTGTTAAGTCGTGAGGCTGACCCAAGGAACCTCTTGGTTTCCTCTCAGGTCTGATGGCCTGCCAGGCCAGTTACCAGGTAACCAGAAATACCTAGAGTGCGGGTCTCCCTATCTAAGTAGCTGTTGTAAGTGTGATGCACACAGAACAAAAGAATTTCTGTTCTAACAAGAGTGGGTCAGGGGACGGTTTTATGCATTCAGCTAAACAACCAGAGAAATAATATACATGTTGTCTGTGAATCCACCCACCACCCATGACAAAGTAAGGATATGCCCCAGATGGAGCATGAACTGTGGGGTAGGAATCTGCTCCTCTCTCATTGGTCTTGGATGTTGGGTTCCTCTTATAGCATGGTAATATATGGAATTTCTAAGGGTAATTTTAACTATGTGGGTTTTTTGGCCTTACACACTGTAGTTAGATGTCTGTGGTTATAAATATCTGCAAACTCAACCCAAACAGGCTTATATGGTAAAAAGTAGTTATTGCTTATATATTTGAAAAGTCCAGCAGCAAATCTAGCTTCAGGTAGAGTTTGATCCAGGGGCTTACAGTATCATCAGGACTTCAGCCCCTTCTCTTAATGCTTCTCTCAGCCCTCCCCCCCCTTTCCATGCATCAGCTCACAACTCTCATTGCCACAAGGTGGCTGCTGGCAGTTCCATGGCTAACATCTACATATGGCATCTGGAGAAAAGGAACTACTTTGGTCCCTGAGTCCCAAGCAGAAGTCCAGAGATTCACTCTGATAGGGATGACCCTGACTTAATCACTGCAGCAGGGGATAAACTTGGCCTTGCCTGAGGTATGTGCTCAGTCCTTAGAACTGGGAATGGAGCTAGATTCCCTGGATCCCCAAGCAAAAATGAGGACTGTGGGAAGAGAGACATGGGAACCAAGGAAGCGAGCAACACTGACTAAATGGAAGGTGGGTCACTCCTTTGCACAGAAAATACTCTATTTCTCAGTAACACTTTTTCTGGGTACTGAACTTGGGGTTCCTCTTAGGTCAGAGGCAAAGCTGAAAGCTCCTGAAACTGCTACTGCAGCTCTGGACCATCAGCCAGAATGTCAGATTAGCCGATAGGTACGTCTTTACTGAGGGCCTTTCAGGCCACTACCCAGTGCTAGTCCTGACAACAAGGGCAGACGAGGACATTTCAGCCCTCAAGGAATTATGACACTGAAATCCCTCCTGCAGCAGGCAGCAGGTATTACACACTAGTTCATGTGGGAAAGCCTGGGGGTAATCAGGGAGGGCTTCCTGGAGTAGGTGGGAATTTTGCCAAACTCGAAAATTTTGCGGGAACGATGGTGTCTGGGGTGGGATGTGCACACCACCGGGCATGAGCAGGACAGTATACTTGGGGCACAGAAATAAAATAATTCAAGTTCTGTTTAAATTTATATTTTATCTGAAAAAAACCATTACTTATCTTTAAGATACAGACTAACAGTTTCACACAGGTGTAATTGACATGTAAATTTATACACACTGGAGGTACATGTTACCTTTTTTTCTGATAGGAGCATGCATTTGAAAAGGTTCAGAGACTGAAATTGCCTTGAAGGATGGAGCGAAGGATAAGGGGAAGTCAGGAAATCCCAGGGGGCCCTGTTGGAGAGGGTGTGAGTTACAGAGCCAGGGCCCCTCCCTGTCTTAGCCTGTGACCTGCTGGGAGCCAAGGAGCCCCACCCCCAGCGAGGCCACCACACCTGCCTTCCTCAGGTGGCCCTCTTTCTGGGGAGTTCCTCCCTTGGCAAGGCCTTGCTTCTCTAGAGGACAGCCACCAGGGAGGGGTCCGCCAGGGGCTGGGGCCGAAGCCTGACTCCAGTTCTCGCATCTGCAGCAGCTCGGCTCCCAGAAGAATGCTGGGAGCCCACAGCCAGTGAGTCACAGCACACTGCGCATGGAAAGGGCCCGATGCTCGCCATGACCTTTGGGGTTTGTCTTCCCGTCTGGTGCCCACACCACAGGGATTGGTGTCCTGCCCCTGGAGGCACAGCAGGCCTGATGCTGCAGATGGCTATATAAGGGGACAGCCGGGGCTGCCAGACCCCAGGAGCCATTTGGCTGGTCTTGGTGGTGACGCAAACATTTTCCCTGGGCTTGGGCAGTTACCCCCTCACAGTGAGATTGAATCATATCCTCAAAACCTCAAGCCTGACAGGCACACATAATGCCAAGCCTCGAGAGTGGTAAAGAAGGCTGACCCAGGCCCTCACTGCATGGCAAGGAAATATTTGGAACAACACAGACAAAGCTGTCCCAGGAGAACCGGTCCCAGCTCTGTCACAGACAAACTGGGGGGTCTAGGTCAGCATCCCTCCTGGGGGTCTCATCTTCTGCATCTGTAATATGGGGACAGTATGCCCTGTCCCGTCACCTCTTGAGATGCCAGTGTCCCCCCGGGGGAAATGCATTCTGGAGAATGGACATGGGATGTAGGGGCTGGCCCATGACCTTAGTCTTTCTGCATAGGTTACTTCAATGTAGCACCTCTGTTTCCTGATGACTTTTGACACCTGTGACTTCGCACAGAGATAGTATGGGGGTTGTTAACCCCATTTCACAGCCAAGAAAACCAAGGTCTGGAAAGTTCAATGACCTTCAAGACCACACAGCAAGCTAGAGTCCAGAAGAGCCCCTACAATCTCACCCCAAAGGCCTCTCCTTGTACTGGGAATTTTACCCAATAGGCCCCCAACAGAGGCCTCAAAGTTCCAATCCATAAAATGGGCAGAGTTGTTTTCTAGAAGACACATGGAGATAGCTTTTCTAGCAGATGGCCCTGGGTTTTCTGATGTAGAGCCTGCTGAGCCTAGTTCTCCCAGAGGCGCCCTATGAGGTATTCCTCAAAGGCACTCTTTCCAGCAAGCACTCACTCTCAGGTGGTGGGGCCCTGGAGGGAAGTCTGAGTCACCTATCAGGTTGACCTTGAAAACTGGAGCAGCCAGAAAACCCAAACCGGAGCCCAGGCCTCACTTACTGATAGATAGCTCCCTCCCCTCCCTGTTTCTCTCTCTCTCCACCCCACTCTCTACCTCTCTCCTTCCTTCCTTCCCTCCCTCTCTCTTTGTCTCTCTGTGTCTCTCTGTCTCTCCCTCTCTCTCCCCACTCCCCTTGCTAGAAAGAATTGCAACAGCCTTGACCACACAATCACTCACAGAATTAAGTAGCCAAAAATCACGGTCGTCTAGACAAACAGATTTTATGGGTCCCGTTAATTCCTGCTGGTCAAAAATAGGCAGGCTTAATTAGCGGATATATTTAGAATCTGTCATTATCTGGTTCCCAGGGGAGAAAGCTCAGCTCTTATTTCATAAACTCTAATTTCAAACAGAGCTCTGTTAACCTTCCCCTTCAGACCTATTGTGCTTCCCTGACAGCAGTGAGAGGTGGACAGGAGTTGGGTCCGGGGGAATTTGACCACAAGAAGCCACTGGAGTCCTGGGTAGCCTGAACCTCAAAGCCTGTCCCCTCTCAGCCATCAGAAGTCAGAAGACACGATGGCTTCTTTGGGCAATGTCACCAGGGATGGGGAGCTGCGGGGAAAGCAGGCGCCCAGAGTGGTCTGTATGTCCCACCGTCTGCCCGTGCCTGTACCACAAGCTCCACTGTTGTCTGCTGCCTGTGCCTTAGGGCCTGGGAGGCCTCTAGGGCACCGGAGGCCTCTAGGGCACTGTGAGCTCTGGCACCTTCTGTCCCTGCCAGGGCTTCATTCTTGAGTCAGGCCTGAGCAGAGGAGGTGGTTGCTGGCTGAGAGCAGCACTGGAGGCCCAGAGGGTTCCTGGCATCTAAAATCAAAGTGTGGGCCAGGCTATGTTCCCCTGCAGGATCTAGGAGAGACTCCTTCCTTGCCTCTTGTAACTTCCATGTGGCTCGGCATTCCTTGTTTTGTGGCTGTGTCCCTCCTGGCTCTGCCTCCATCTGTACACGGTTTTCGCCTCTCTCTGGGTCTGTCTTCTGTGTTGAGCCTACAAGGACACCCAGTCATTGGACTTAGGGCCACCTATGTTATCTAGAATAACTTCATTTCAAGATCCCTTATTATAACTGCTAAGACCATCTTTCCAAGTAAGGTCACAAAAGGCATAGGCTCAAGGCAGAAGCCCCAGCTGGGAGCCTTGCCCACCTTGTACAAAGATTCAGTCATTCACTCGTGGCTCTGGAGGCAGCCATGAGTGACCGCTAGACACCACGCCCAGTCCTTGGGTCCCCAGCGGAAAGACTGTCCGAAGGGAGCGAAATCTCCATTTGGGTTGGGATGCTGCTTGCTGTCTCAGCTTTGCCCCAGAGCCAGGACCCTTGGCTTCCCAAGGTGAGGAATGAGGCCCTCCACAAGTCCTAACACATTGCCAAGACTCTATGGCTCCAAAACCATCATTCCTCTGCCTGAATGACCACCATTACCACCGTCCATTTATTTGACAAACTCATAAACATCCATCAAGACCCAGCCCAAGCACACCTCCTCCATGATGTCTGCCCTGCTCTCTTCTCCCAGGAACTAAGTTCCATCTCGTTTGCAGCAGGGCCCTTATGGTCTTCATCTCTGTATCTAGATCCTGGCAAGGGCCTGGAGTAGGTCACAGGCCTCATGACTTCATGCCGAATGCCCAGCATCCCTCTCCGTGGGAGACAAATATCTGAGCTGGAAGGTCTGCACACAGCTGCCCCTCAGGATTTCCTCCTGCCTTCCTTACCCCATCTTTCCTTCAGTACCACCCTCCCTGTTCCATCCTCTGCCAGGAAGAAGCCAAGAAGCCCCTCCTCCAACATCTTTACATGTCTTCTTTTCCTTCCCAGGTTGGTTGTAGGTGCTCCGTTGGAAACCAATGGCCACCAGAAGACAGGAGACGTGTACAAGTGCCCAGTGACCCATGGGAACTGCTCCAAGCTCAACCTGGGTAACATGAGCCTCTGGTCTCCCCACAGTGAGGCCAACAGCCATCTAGGGCAGGACCTGCTTTAAAGTGCATCTATGCCCATAGTCATGCTGGTTTCTCCCAGCCACCCTGGGATCGCTGCCCCCATTCGACAGATGAGCAAGCTGAGGCCAGAGAGAGGAAGCCACTTTCCCAGAGTCACACCAGCTTGTCTGGGGCCAGCCAGGATTCAAACCTCAGCCTCTGTTGCTCTTTCTGATTCCTCCACTGCCCGTGAATGTGAGGCTTTCTCTCCCAGCAGGAGAAAAACATTCCCTGTCTTCTTTCCAGTTTTGAAGTAATAACAATGGCTAATATTCATATATCTTCTATAATGTTAGCCATGTGCCAGGCACTAGTTTAAGCATTTTTAGAGATTTTGACTCATTTAATCCCCTCCACGACCATTCAAGATTTGAGGTAACAAAGGAGGGAACGGCAGCGGGGGGGCGGGGGGGGGGCTTGAGGAAACCTGTCGAGAGTCACTAGCTAAGCAGTAGTGAGGCTGGGGTTCCAATCCAGGCAGCCTACTGCCACCCCGCAGTCAATGAGCAGCACGGCCTTTCTGGAAATAAAGGCCTTGTCCTCACCCAAGAGCCCCGCAGAATCTGTGGGTGCAAGTGTGTGTGTGCACATACCTGGGCATCTGTGAAAACACACACGCTAATCATGTGACACACTTCCACCTGTGCTAAACACCCGACCGTGGCTGGGCCATCACTGCGCTTTCCGAAGGGAGCAAAATCTCCATTTGGGCTGGGATGCTGCTTGCTGTCTCAGCCTTGCCCCAGAGCCAGGATCTTTGGCCTCCCTGCTTTCTAGAAAGGCCACCTCTGCCCTCCAGCAGCCGTGGGGTGGGGCTCCCTGGAGAGATGAAGCTGGCGGGGCCTGGTTGGGGAGGCAGCAGAGCTTCAAGAGATAAGCAGATGAACGGAAAGGCCAGCATCAAAGAGAAAGCCCAAGAACCCAGATCCCCAGGGCGGCCAGCTGTCCCATCACTTGGACACTCCTGCTGTCCACATCTGCGTCAGCACTGTGGGTGGGAAGTTCAAACCCCAGCACAGCCGGGGCCCAGACTTCAGTAAGGAAACAGTCTAGGGGGAGGCGGGAGCCTCACTGGTGGCTCACAGAACCCAGTCATCACCACCCTGAAGGCACAGGCTTCTGGAACAAGTCAAGCTGGGTGTCTTCTTCCAGCTGGACAGTTTCTTTGCTGTGTGTCCATAAGGAGCTCACATCCTCTCTCTGAGCCTCTGTTCACTCATGTGTGAAGTGAGGAGGGTGGACTCGAAAACCCTAGGATCCATTCCAGGTCTAATAGGTCCCCAAACTTTACTAAAAGCCTAGTATGTGCCAAGCACTGTCCTAGTTCTGGGAGATACAGCAGGGCACAAGAAGCCAAGGGCTCTGCTGGGAGAGGACAGTAAGCAAGCAGATAAACTAGAAAGCAGGTAGAGATAGACAGGCATAATGCTATAGGTGAGGGTAAATGTCGTGTGACCAACCCCAGTGCTATGAGAAGAGAGACTGAGTGGGGGAGGAAGTGGGGAGCGGATTTTACCTCAGCAAGGTGGTCAGGGGAGGCCTCTTTAAGCAGGTAATATTCAAGCAAAAGTCTGATGGCAAGGAGTCAGTTGGGGCCAGAGCATGCCAGGCAGTGGGAGAGCACATGCAAAGGCCCTGAGGTGGGAATGAGCTTACTCTGTTGGAGGGCAGAAAGAAGGGCCATGCAGCTGGGTCAGAGGGAGCAAGGAAGGGGGCAGGAGGTATAAGCACTGGGCTCAGGGCTAGGGATGCTGAGAGAAGCTCCTGATCCAGGTGGGGACATAGACACATGGACTCATCATTTAATTTCCTCTACTGCTCTGATTTCCAGTGCAGATCCTATTTCCTTCCAAAGGAGGAGGAGCGCCTGCTGGCAGTGAGAGCCCTGAAGCCCTCAGGCCCTGGAAAACATTCCTGAACTGGGGCATATGCTGGGAGGTAGTGGGCAGCAAAGTGAGTCAGGGCAGAGGAAAAGAACTGATTGGGAAGCCCTTCATTTGAAGAGTGTTTCTTTCCCTCCCACTGAGGAGAAAGTGTAGGGCAGGAAGACCATCTGTCAGTTTATCCCCACAGTGGAAAACGCAAGGCTGGGAAACCTGACTCCTGGGTTTTCCTATGACTTTTCCAGGCTGTTAGCCTTACCAAGCCAGGAATGTTCTTTCTTCTCTCTCCAGGGAAGGCTAAATGGGTGGCAGACATTCACAACTCAATGTGAAAAAGCCTGTCACTGGTGCTGTCTTCCTGACACCTGGATAAAGTCAGGGGTTTAATGAAGGGCAGAGGCTCAGGCAGAGGATGTGATTCTGGAAGGCAGACTCCATGTGAGGAAGAGCTTGTGCCCCACGGTCCTCAAAAAGACCAACCAAGGGGCACCTGGGTGGCTCAGTGGGTTAAAGCCTCTGCCTTCGGCTCAGGTCGTGATCCCAGAGTTCTGGGATCATGTCAGGCTCTCTGCTCAGCAGGTATCCTGCTTCCTCCTCTCTCTCTGCCTGCCTCTCCCTGTCTGTCAAATAAATAAATAAAATCTTTAAAAAAAAAAAAACCAACCAAGAAAGATACTAGTCTCTCCTGCTCATAGAGGGGCAGACTGAACCAAAAAGAGGGTAATGATTACCCCAAGTCCACAAGGCCTGTACACAGCAGGGTGTGAGCTTGAGTCTCCCCTACCATGCTCATCTACTTCCGAGTCAGCAGTCTGACTAAGGACTTTGGTCACTGAGACCAGG
This sequence comes from Mustela nigripes, assembly GCF_022355385.1. Classification (NCBI taxonomy): domain Eukaryota; kingdom Metazoa; phylum Chordata; class Mammalia; order Carnivora; family Mustelidae; genus Mustela; species Mustela nigripes. The sequence goes on along the minus strand of NC_081569.1, from coordinate 47,584,274 downwards.
GGGAATTAGATCGTGCATGGTGAGGTAAGGTGAGGTGAGGTAAGCTGAGGTGAGGTTAGATGGGTGAGGTGAGCTGAGGTGAAGTGAGGTGAGGTTAGATGGGGCGAGGTGAGCTGAGGTGAAGTGAGGTGAGGTTAGATGGGGTGAGGTGAGCTGAGGTGAAGTGAGCTGTGGTGGAGTGAGGTGGGGTGGGGTGAGGTGAGGTGGGGTGGGGTGGGGGCGTGCCCCTGACACAAACAGAGGGCAGAACTACCCAAGCTGCTGAAGGGTGGAGGTTGCCCAATCAGGGCTTGCTTAGAGCTTCCTCTCCAGATTTCTCTCTGCCACCCCACTGCCACTACTGCCCTGCCATCAGACAGGACAGCTTGGGAAGGAATGGTGCACAGCCTGGACTCAAGTCCCCACTCTCTCATCCACCAGCAACTGACCTCCTAGAAGTCACTAACCTTCTCTGCATCTCCATTTTCTCATCTGTGAAATGGAGATGTTGACTCCTGGGCCTCCCAAGACCAAGAGGGGTCCTGGGAGGGCACGTGTGGGCAGTACTTTATAAATGATATAGGCATTATGAAAACACAGGGTTATTACTATTCTGTTCTCTCCGGCTTCTCTGGACAGACAAAACAAAACAATCCCAGTCACTCACAATCTCCAGCCAAGAGGGGCTGGATTTCAAAAGGAGCCTTACTACCAACTGAGGGAACCCAGAAAGAAAAACAGCCAACGCAGCTGCCCCACCCCCTGCCCACAGCACAGTGAGGAGTCGAAGCTCCAGCCTCTGCTAATGCTCAGCTCCAGGCCCCCCTCATCAAACTGACAGCCTCCGCCAAAGCTAAATGCGAACTGTTCTCAGTGGAGGTCACCCAAGTCCTTGGAAGTCAACAGGGAAGGCATCTGCTCGCCCTTCACAGTACGGGAAGACTGACCTGCTCTCCATTTGATGAAATGCCCGGCTCACTTCCCCCCAAAACTCTACCCCCTGCCACATGCCCACACACGTGTGTACACTCCAACACACATCCATCGACATATCAGCGCTGGGGAGGTCAAGCTTGTCTCCTTCCCTTCAGGTCTGATTTCGTCAGACCTTCACAGAATTTTTTGAGCAATTCTAATGTGCCCCAGCCCTGTCCCAACACTCAGGTGGCTGCTGGTAGTCCGGCTCCTAATCAGCTCTCTTGGCAGCCCACCACAGAACGACATTCTCGCAAGACCTCACACACCTCTAGAGAGCTCTCGCTGCCCCTTGAGAGAATCGACTATCACATGTCCACTTATCAGATGAACAGAGAGGACACGAGGAGGACATGGACTGCTAAGTTTTGATGGCAGACTGGCTTGAAGGAAAATGTGGAGGGCACACTGCCCAGAGGAAGCCCGCCTAAGTCGGGTGCCCTGGAAGAGGCAGGACGGGACACATGAGGAATACTAGGGACCGGTCAGATGTCTGGAGGGAAACGCTGGACTGGGCAATGCTCAGCCGAGTGCTTACTGTGTGACCTTGAGCAGGTTGCTTGGCCTCTCTGAGACTCAGTTTCTTCATCACACAGGGAATAGTGAGGAAGTAACAGGACCATGTCTGGGCAAGACCTTAGGATAGCATGAAGGGCTGCCTGGACGTGCAGGCGAACAAGGGCTCCAGAGGGGCAGGGGGAATCAGGGAGGGCTCCTCCTGGCCCTGACCCTGCACAGGCACCTCTGGGGGCTGACAGCCGCAGCAGGCTCTGGGCAAGGGGGTACAGGGCTCCTGGCTAAGTTTCTCCCTCCCACCCCAGGAAGGGTCACTCTATCCAACGTGTCTGAGCGGAAGGACAACATGCGCCTCGGCCTGAGCCTGGCCACCAACCCCAAGGACAACAGCTTCCTGGTAAGAGCCACCCACCCCACCCTCTCTCCACATCCCTGCCCCTCTTACCCACCCCCCAGACCCTCTGCTTGGGGCCAGGAGAGGCAGGGGGTGAGTTACTGTCTCCTTATACACTCGCACTCTGTCCACACGCTCAGGGAACAGCTCTGCCTCTGATTCCTGTCTGTACCATTCTGCCAGCATGCCCTCAGCTTTTGAGAGGCACAGCCCTGGCAAGAGACCATACTGAGCTCTTTGTGTGCATACCTTGGGATGTGGGATGGACAGCCCGAAAGGAACAGGAAGCAAGATGGGCAGCAGTGTGAAGGGGGTTCATCCCTCCTTCTGGAGAGCCAAACTTTTGAGGCAGGGGGGCCGAATCTCTGCTCCAGGTTCGATCAAAGAACCAGGACACACCACACATCCTAGGAAGTGTCTGAAGGGAAGCCATAAATGAAAGAACACGGATTTATGACAACTTGGGGGAAGAGATACAGAACAATGCCCCCCCCCCAGACTGTGCAGGGTTAGATGGAAAGGCTTCCTGGGGGAGGTTTTTTATTTGTTTTTTTTTTGAGAAGAGACAATGGGTCTTAGCAAGGAAGAAAGAAGAGGGGTTACCTGTGCTGAAGAGGCAGCGATGTGCTGAGCCCAGTACCGGCCACAGAATTCAGCAGTCAACAGAGCACCTGCTCCCTGGAGCTTCCGTTCTGGTCGGGGGAGAGCTGATAAGCCAATGAGTAGTGTAAACCTGATGTTGGGGCAGGAAGGCCAGTCGTCAGAGGTCTCTGCACCCTGCCCAGGCGAGTGCTCCCCAACTTTGCACACAGTCAGCAAGGGCACTGGTCAGTGGCAGGCACTGCTGCTCCTTGCCACCAGGGGTTGGGCAATGGTGGAGATTCAAAACAGGATCCTGCTGGGACAGATAGTTCTAGAAACAGCTGCAGAAGAGCATTTCAGAGAAACATTACCCCAGAAAGCCCAATAAAATGACCCACTCGTTTTAAGATGGGAGGGCTTGTGTTGCTCTATGTTCTTGTCCAACAATATGTTTCTGTAGACAGATGGGACATTCAGGGTGTGGAGCACCAGACACCAGAACAACAAGATGAGTGGCATGCTCAGGGGTGACAGAGAGCAGAGTGGGCCTGCCAGGGAAAGTTCAGAGGTACTTCGGATGTGGTCAGCCCACATCCCTTCACCATCTCAACCAAGGACAGACAGGATACTGGGTCTTGTCCACACGCAGACCTGTCAGGGGCTTTGCTGCTACTCCCTTTTCCTTCTGAGGCTCCTTATCATGTTCTTACTAAACTGATTTCCTCTACTTCACGAGGTGGCTGAAGACCCAAGAAGGAGGGTGTGACACACCCCTCTGGGGCTTCTGTGGGTGGGTTAAGTCCCTGGTTTATAAATGGCAACTTTCACTCACTTATTAACCCATCCATTCATCCATTCACTCATCAGTCCATCCCCCAACCAATTGTTTATCTCTCCATTCATCTGTTCATCCATCCTTTCACTCATCCTTCCGTCCATCTCTTCCTACACCCATCCACCACCCATTATCCATCATATTTCCGTCCATCCATTTTCCGTCATTCATTCACCCACTTGTCCATCTATCATCTATCCACCTATCCATCCAGCTACCATCTATCAGTCTAGCCGTGCATCCATCCTCCACCCTTCTACCCACGCACTCATCCATCCATCATCCGTCCACCCACTCATCCGTCCACTATCTATCCGTCTATCCATCCGTCATCATCTAGCCATCTCTCCATCCATCCATCATAATCTATCCATCTATCCCTCCAGCTAACACCCATCACCCACCCTCCTTTATTCTCCCCTCTACTTCCAGAAAAAAAAAATTTACTGGAGCTTCAACAAAGGACAGAGATAAAACAAAACCCTTAAAGTCTGGCTGAAAAAAGAAAGCGGATTAAAGAAAGGAATTAGAAATGGAATAATTATTTTTCCAAACCAAAGGAAATTACAGCACAAAATTTAATCCCGTGTTTCCTGGCAGCAGGACAAAAATGGAGGCATGGGGCCGGGCTTTTTTTTTTTTTTAAATGACCCTGACCCTGAGGGGACTCATCACTCAGTCTTTAAATGAGAAGCTGACATCAATGTGTTTGATAGCAAATTTCAGAGAAGGAGCAGAACCATTCTTTTTTCTTTCCCCAGTAAAATGGATGGGCATGTTGTTGGGACCCAGTCCTGGAAGTTTTCCCAGTAAAGACCTTCAGGGGACCTCTTCAGACAGAGAGGCTCTTCTAGTGACCTTGAAGGGTCCACTCCCATGGGTGATGCTGTGTGGTGGGCGGGGTGGACAAGAAGAGTGAAGGAGAGTCACAACTCTCCTTGGGATAGGAGGTGATTGATGGGATGGGATGATAGGATAGAGAATGGGACCCTTGAAAAATACAACAAAGAAGGATTCTACCACTCATTTTTCTCCATTCCATCTGAAACCAAGGGAACTAGAACACATTAGAGCAAGAAAGATCTCAGTTAGACTCCAGAAAACTCTCTAAATCCTTGGAGTACCAATCCTCAAATAAAGGATGTCTGTCCGGGGTTATGGAGGTTGAATTCAGTCAAAGGCTGTTAGGCCTGGACCCTCTGGAGATGCCCCCTGCCCCCCACCCCCTGACTAGGGGGTCTTCCCTGTGCTTCGCAGGCCTGCAGCCCCCTCTGGTCTCACGAGTGTGGGAGTTCCTACTACACCACAGGAATGTGTTCGAGAGTCAACTCCAACTTCAGGTTCTCCAAGACGGTGGCCCCAGCTCTCCAAAGTAAGTAGCTTCAAATCTGCAGATCTATGCTGCGTGGCCGACAGTCAGTCATGGGAGACTCTGAAATATCCCTGGTAACGGTCCCCTCTGATTGGTGGTCCTGGATATCAGGAAGCTCTACCCAGCTTGCCCAGAGCCTCATGGAACACAAAACCTCCCACTCACTCCCTACCCGCCAAGAAAATCTGGAGGAATAATGTTCAGACCTTGTCTCCTGCAAGCCCAGACTACTTGGCTCTGAGCCTCACTATTTCCTCTGGGCTGAACACCATCCCCCAAGCAGCTGCTAACCCAGTTTATTGAGGGTGACGGGATTAGCACCTCTAGCGAGCAGCAGCCCCCCTCCAAACAACGTGGCCCAATCAGAGATGGAAGGACTGTGCTTGGGGGCTGGGGTGGGTGGGGAGGAAGCATCAGCGCAGCAGGGACTGCAGAGTGATCCTTTAAAGTGTAAGGAGGAGGTGTTGATTCTGTGCTCACAAAGTGGCCAAAGGAAAGGCAGAGCTGTGGCTGGCAAGTCCGGTCATATGAAGTGTGAATGGGGAACCTCACCCCAGGCCAACAAATGACCATCTATCGGCCCATCAGTGTGCTGGGAGTTTATCCGACTCAGATCCCAGGGCACCGCCCACCGGAGGCTCTAACTCTAGGTCTAGAACAAGCCCCAGGGTGTGCATATGCCTGAGTGAGGGAGAATGTGTGCATGTATTCACCAGAGTGTGTGTTCCATCCTGTTTAGGAACCCCAGATCTAACTCAAAGTTCTTCCCAAGATGCTTCAAAAAAAAAAAAGGTGAAATCGCAAGAATCAGCAATAAGAAATGCATTCTAATAATAAAGATGGCTTAAAAATCAAAGAAACCTGGTTCCTACCCCTAGATTAGGAATTCCCCCTAAATAAGGAGTTTCTGTCTTGTCAAGTCCATGGTCGCCCACACCACACAGATGGCCACAGGCATTAAGCTAAACCAGATTGGAAAAGGACAAAGCTGTCCGGCTCTGCAAGTCCAGAAGAAATGGGCCATCACGCGCTGCCCGCAGTGGCAGGTGGAGTGAGAATGTCCGCATTCAAAGCCGCCACCTTTCGTCTCTGGTGAGCACTGACTCCAGCCCTTCAGGATTCAGGAGTTGCTGGAATGGTTAGCGCTCAGAAGCCTCCTGCCATGTTGCCAAAAAGTAGACTTTACAATAGCGTGAAAATTCTCCAGTAGAAGTCAACAGGTACCCAATATTTCGATATGATATCATCTAATATACTATTGGTCTATCGTATCATATTGGGCTATCAATTTCAAAGTAACTGCAACCCCTCACCAATAGAAATAAGTTACTTAGATTTTAAAGGAAGCTTTTTGCGTTTGTTACAGTACCAGTGTTTCTTTGTTGATTTTTATTTTATTGATATTTATTTATTTATTTTTATTTTATTTTTATTTAACTCGGTATTCATATTTTAAAAATATAGAGAAACATTTACATTCAGAGCAGAGATAAAAGTACAAACGCTTGACCTGATGATGTCATTGTCACATTAACAAAGTACTTTGCTTAAAAAGTAAATGAGGGGCGCCTGGGTGGCTCAGTCATTAGTCCCCCTGCCTTTGGCTCAGGTCGTGATCCCAGGGTCCTGGGATCGAGGCCCGAATTGGGCTCCCTGCTTGATGGGAAGCCTGCTTCTCCCTCTCCCACTCCCTCTGCTGTGTTCCCTCTCTCACTGTGTTTCTCTGTCAAATAAATAAATAAAATCTTACCAAATAAATAAATAAAATCTTACTAAATAAATAAATAGGGACGCCTGGGTGACTCAGTTGGTTAAGCGGCTGCCTTCAGCTCAGGTTGTGATCCCAGTATCTTGGGATCAAGTCCCACATCAGGCTCCTTGCTCAGCAGGGAGCCTGCTTCTCTCTCTGCCTCAGCCTGCCACTCTGTCTGCCTGTGCTCACGCTCTCATTCTCTCTCTCTCTCTCTCTCTGACAAATAAATAAATAAAATATTTTTAAAAATAAATAAGTAAATTTTTTTTAAGATTTTATTTATTTGACAGACAGAGATCACAAGTAGGCAGAGAGACAGGCAGAGAGAGAGAGGAGGAAGCAGGCTCCCTGCTGAGCAGAGAGCCCGATGCAGGGCTCAATCACAGAACACTGGGATCATGACCTGAGCCAAAGCCAAACTCATAACCTGAGTTAAAGGTGGCTATAACCCACTAAGCCACCCAGGCACCCCAATAAAACATTTTTAAATATAAGAGGATCTGCTAAGATTTCTTGAGCACTGACTTTGTGCTCAGCCTTTAAAAGCCTCAGCTCCTTGATTCCTCATGGCAACCCTCTCCTATCACCATACCTGTTTTTACATGACAGATAACAGGCACTGAGACATTAGGTGATTTGCCCACGGTCACACACCTAGTGCCTGGCAAAACCAGGAATCAAACAGTCTGATGCCAGATCCCTCATCCTAAGCCCTTTACTGTTCTCCTAAAACATGAAACACTCATTTGGGCTAAAAGCAGTAAACGCAGCCTGCCCGTTACAGTAAAACCAATGACTGTGAGCTCTTGGTCTGGACAGGACAGAAGAAGGGCAGCCTTCTGGGCAGCCTCAGAAGAATTGGCCAACTGATGGTAGGCTGGATTTAAGCTTGGTTCAAACAGCCCAGCACAGAGAGGATGAGAAGAGCCAGGAATTCCTGGGCTCAGCATTCATGATAATCAAATAAACGACTAGCCCAAGCAATTACAGCCCCCCAGCCCAGGATATCTGTACATGTGACAGGGTCCTTCTTCTGTTGTCCCCTGGACATGCACCTGGGGAATCAGAGCCTGAAAGCACTGAGTTAGTGGGCAGCCATGACTGTGTCCCTACTTTCCAGGGTGCCAGACCTACATGGACATCGTCATTGTCCTCGACGGTTCCAACAGCATCTACCCCTGGGTGGAGGTTCAGCATTTCCTCATCAACATCCTGAAGAAATTCTACATTGGCCCTGGGCAGATCCAGGTGAGTGTTTCCCTCCTCCTCTGACCAGGGCTCCCCAGAGGCTGGCCTGGGGTGCGGAGGAGCATCTTTGCACCTGCTAACTACCTTTAAGTGCCCAGGCCCTGCAGCTCAGGACGCCCATCTCTGGGACTATTTCAGGGGAGGCTCCGCTTCACAGATCAAACCTATCTTTTGGCATTGATTCTCCCTATTAAGAGAGACCTTTCCTAAAGAGAGAGTTAGGAGGAAGGCAGGAAAGGTTGAGTGGATCCCTGCTGAGTGAGACACAGGGGAGAATTACACACTCGGATCCTGAGAGAAGACTAAGCGGAAGAGGGCGGGCATAGCCATCAGCCCATGTCCAAAACACCGCCTGGCGAAAGACGGGATAGATTCATTCTGTGCTGTTTTGGCCGGCCAAGTGAGGACTAACATATAGAGGGTACAAGGCGACGGATTTCGAGTCACTCTAGGAAATTATTTTGTAACATTCAGAGCTGCTAAAAAGGGAGTGGTTTTCTCAAGAAGTAATGACTTGCACATAACGGGAAGATCATTTTTAGGGTATCGTGCGTGAAAGTCTGTCCTTAAAAAGGCACCAGATAAAGTTGGAGCCCATCCGACAGGAAGGTTTCATCATTCTAATCTTACTATAGGCCTTTAAGGGGGTTTTGTTTGTTTGTTTGTTTGTTTATTTTGAGGCTATTAATATTGTCTATACCTTATCAACCTTAGGAATAAAAGGTTCTCTTCCAAGTTTTTAGGAACCTTGGTTCCAGTATTTGGTGAAAAAATGTCATAGGCCTCCAGTCATGCTGCTCCTAATATTTTCGGCTTCAATCCTATGCTCAAGCGAGAAACATAACCTGTTGGGCCTTTCTTTATTTTTCTTTGTCTTTTTATTTTTAAGAAAGAGAGAGCGTGCACAAGCTAGGAGGGGCAGGAGGAGAAGGAGAGAAAGAGAATCCCAAGTATGGTTCCATGCGCTCAGCATGGAGCCTGAAATGGGGCTTGATCCCACCTCACCATCTCCCCCCCGGAGAGGCATCTTCCATTCTCCTCACCCAGCCACCCCTCCATTCCCAGAGCTCTACAGGACTCTGCAGAACAACTTCCCTTCCCAATGACTCTCCCTCGGGAAGGTTTCCCACCCCTTCACACTCCCCAGGAGTCACAGAGGGATGAATCCAGAGACCCTCACCGCCAACAGCCCAGCTTTTGGGGGTCAGAGTGTTCTGTAGCCCTCTCCCTCTCTCACAGGTTGGAGTTGTCCAATACGGAGAAGACGTGGTGCATGAATTTCACCTCAATGACTACAGGTCTGTACGAGATGTGGTGGAAGCTGCCAGCCACATTGAACAGAGAGGAGGAACGGAGACCCGGACGGCATTTGGCATCGAATTTGCTCGGTAAAAAAATAATAATTTTTTAAAAGTCCTAATAAAATAGAAAAAACGATAATGTACTTAAATCTCAGATAACTGTTCTAGTTCTACATTGCTGTATAACAAACCTCCATGTAATTCCATACCTTGAGACATTAATCCCTCCCAAGTTCAGGGTCAACTGGGCTCAGCTGGTCCGTTCTCTCTGGGTTCTCTCCTAAGGGTGTAGTCTGGTATGTCAGCTGGGGCTCTTGTCATTGGTGGCGTTGACTGGACTGGACGTCAAAAAGGCAACCTCACGAGGCTGGCAGTTGTCTCGGGCTGTTGGCTGGGAGCTCAGTGTGTGCTGGAGACCTGAGCACCCACACATGGCCATCTGGCTCAGTTTACTCCTGGTGTAGCAGCCGGGCTTGGAGAGGGAGCATCCCGAGAGTTTTCCAGGAGGCCCCTCCAGGAACTCTGAGACTGCCTAGACCTAGCCCCCAAAGTCCTGGATATAATTTTGCCATATTCTATTGATCCAGCAAGTCATTACGACCAACCCAGGTTGGTGGGGGAAGAGAATTTGATTCTGCCTCTTGATGGAGGAAAAGCAAGGTCACATCACAGAAGAGCATTTGGAAAGGGAGGTATTGCTGCAACCAACTTTGGAAAATGCGCTGCACCACAGAGACCCCATAAAAAGTGGGTAGGTTCCATGAGGGCAGAATCTTTTGTGGAGTCTGTGTCATCAATGGAGTATGAGGAACATTGCTGAATCTCCTAAATCCCAACGTTGTAGTCTAATGGAGCTGGCTCCTTAAAAATCATACCAGAACCCACTCACCATGACAATGAACATTCCCTCTTGACAGAGCCCTCACAGATGGCTTCATGCTCGCTGCGGTGACTTCGCCATTGCTCAGAACTCTGGCTCACCCCCCCCACTGAAATCAGGGAGTGCTTTCAGAAGCAATTCCCCAAGATGTTTTGAGCTGAGGCCTAAACCCCAAAGGTGACTCCATCTAAGGTTAATGGCTTTTAATGTATAAATTCTACATCTACAAGTAAAAGTTCTGCTCTGTCCCTCGGGACCACAGGCCCATTTTCGTATAATCCCACCTCACATAGGATGAGGGGATGTTTTTCACAGAATTTAGCAGGAACACAGATTTCATGTGGTCAAATGAGGAAGCTTTTCCCAACCTTATAACTAACTCTTCATAACCAAGTTACGGCTCCACTAACGTACTTCTGTTTGCTGATAAAACTTGCCCTAGCATTTTTCCTAAATGAACCTCCCTCTGTGAGAAGATGAGTCTTACTCATCCTCACGGATGAGTAAGGAACGGAGCTATTTTGCTATTTTGCCATCACTGGGATGAGCCCCTGAGGACCCCACATGCCCTCGTGAAATTGCTGGGACAACAGAGCTTCCGAAGCCAGTGCCCACGGGCAAGCATTTCCTCGGTGGGAACTAACTGACTGATACAGGGTTGCAGCCCACCAACCCCAGATCATTTACGAGTGTGGGACCCACCAAGGAGTTTGAACAAGTCATGACTCATGAGCACGGCTGGGCCTCAGGTAATCCAGGCCTCAAGTGAAGTGTGAAATCTGATCTCAGCCTGCCAAGTCCCAAATTACGGGGGGTGCGTCTTAAAGTAAAAGGTTTGCTCTCCTCACTCAGTTATTCACAATACATTGTGTGTGTGTGTGCACCTGCCAAATTATAAAGATTGGGGCCATGGACTTGAGAGATTACAAAGATGGTAACCCATGGCCCCTCCTAGCCCAGTCAGGAGCTCTGACAAGCACCAGCTTAACTCAGAGAGGATGAAAGGCTGGGATCCACGGAGAGATTGTGAAGAGGGGCTGGCATCTGGGTGCCTGGGTGGCTTAGTGGGTTAAGCCTCTGCCTTTGGCTCAGGTCATGATCTCATGGTCCTGGGATCGAGTCCCGAATCTGGCTCTCTGCTCAGCGGGGAGCCTGCTTCCTGCCCCTCTCTCTGTCTGCCTCTCTGCCTACTTGTGATCTCTGTCTGTCAAATAAAGAGGGGCTGGCACTTCTCTTATTCTAGGAAGATGCCATAATTCAGTCAGGGAGAGGTGGAAAGAAGACATTCCACCAGCCAAAGACAGAAGAGGGGAAATGTCAAGGAATGTTTCTATCTGGAGTCTTTTGACAATGGAATTGGGTTCCGGTTTGGGGGCATTGGGGCCAGATTGTGAAGATGATAATGTCATTGCTAAAACAACCATGAGGGCCACTGAGGACTCTTAGGCTCGAGAGTGTTGCCATCAGATATGCCCATAAAGGTGAATCTGGTAGTCATGGATGGCTTGGAGGCCATGGACACAATGATGTGATTCCTCTGTAGTTCACTCAACACTTTCTATTAAGGGGAGCAAGCAGGAGGAAGGGCTCAGAGTGACAGAGGGATGACCAGGCCAGATTATGATGAGTTGGTGGGCCATTGTTAGGACCACAAGAAATGGGAGCCAGTGCAGATTTTGAGCAGAAAGGAGACATGGTATGGCCTCCTTGTCCATAGATCACTCTGGCTTCCAGAATGTGAGTTGTGAGTATCCAGCTCTCACTGCTCTCAAGGAACTTGTGATCTGATTTACAAAGGAACAAATCCAAGGCTTTTTACACAATAGAAAATTACAATTTTAAATTTGATGATTCATGTCAATATTCACCCCGTTGCAGATTCATACAGATAGTCACATGATTCCACTACATGGAAATATGAACCTGAAAATTCTTGGCTCCAGATATAATAAAACCTGTTTCTCCCCTGCCATACTTTTTTCATGAGTTTTGTGGCTGGGCCTGACCCTTTCATGAGGTGATGGAAACATCTAGAATCTCCTTTGAGCGACTGGCAGAGTTCTCACTCCACTGGGTCAGGCTGATGCTCAAAATTTGCTGTAGTCACATCAAGTGTGACTCTAGCTTCCTTTAGTTCACACCTCATATTAAAATTTGACTTTTTTTTTTTTTTTTTTTTAGGCTAACCACAATATCATAGAGTTGAGAGAATGGTGGGTCTGTCTCTCTTAACTGGGAGCTTGAAGATGCTCTGAACTAGCTTCTTCCAGGCTCCATGAATTCCTGGATATTCAACCTCTAAATCATGCCCATGGGTTCATCAGTGTGTCTGGTGATGGGCTTCAACCTAGCATCATGGAGCTTAAATCTATGGGTCAGACCATATGGGTTAGACCAGAGTCTATGTGGGAAACATTTATCTTCAGATCCTTACTGGAAAGTTCTACCTGCTGGGCCAGACTTTGGGTCCAGGCCATATCATTCCTACTCAGAACGTCATGGTATAAAGGAGGATTGGCCATAGAGGCACTGAGAGCCCGGGATGTTTCCAGAGCCGGGTTTCCTGCTTCTGAGATGGGCAACCAGAGGCAAGAGCCTGTCCACAGTGTTGTGGGCCAGCGGGCCAGGTCCCCAGTCCCTGGCTGCAGGGCCCAATAGGCAGGCTAAGCACCTGCTCCAGGCACTGAAAACAAAGTAAAAAGCAAGAAAGAGGAGTATTTGTCATGGATTTTGATATTTAATAGCTCCCAAAATAGAATCGAAATAGTCCTCGTGGGAAAAGTCAGAACTTCATTCAGGCTGCATTCCGTGTATTTTACGGATTAATGTTGTTTGGGTGTTGAGTTACTTTGGCCCATCGCCCTTTCAGTGTATAAGGAAGAGCTTCTCAAAATTAGATCTTTGGAAAAATACTGATGCCTAGGCCATGCCCCAGAGCTTCTGATTACATGCCCAATTGGGGCCTGGACATTGGCATTTTTTTAAACTCCTCAGGTGATTCTAATGTACAGCTGGGATTTTTAACAACTAACTTAGACACCTTTAAGGTATCTAGAGGTCCCCATCTGGGGCACCTGGCTGGCTCAGTCTGTTAAACATCTGCCTCCAGCTCAGGTCATGATCCCAGGATCCTGGGATTGAGCCCTGGATCAGGCTTCCTGCTCAGTGAGGAGCTTGCTTCTCCCTCTGCCTCTGCCCCTTTGCTCCCACTCCTGGTGCAGTCGGTTAAGCATCCGACTCAGTCTGGGCTCAGGTCGTGAATCTCAGGTTCTTGAGATCAAACTGCACATTGGGCTCTGCACTCAGGAGGGAGTCTGCTTGAGATCCTTTCTCCCTCTCCCTGTATCCTTCCCACTCATGCATTCTCTCTAATAAATAAATAAATCTTTCAAAAAAAAAAAAAAAAAAAAAAGGACAAGCAGATACATGACCCATCTGGTGAATGAGGAGTGTGGGCATCCCAACCCAGCTTCTTCTTTGGTTCTAGATCCCAGCCCTTTTGGGTTGCTCCCCCTGGGAGTGGGCTCACCCCTACTTCTGTGGCTGCCCCCTGGAGGAGCTCTGGGGGCTGCCCCATCCCTACATCCCTCTTCTGACCTTCCCCCTGCGCTCTGGCTTCAGCTCAGAGGCTTTCCAGAAAGGTGGAAGGAAAGGGGCCAAGAAGGTCATGATCGTCATCACAGATGGGGAGTCCCACGACAGCCCAGACCTGGAGAAGGTGATCCAGCAAAGCGAGCGAGACAACGTGACCAGATACGCTGTGGCCGTGAGTCCTGCCCCTCGTGTCCCACCCTGCGTGATCCTAGAGGCTTAGCCATCAAACCCCTGGGGAGTCCCAGGGACATATTGTAGGTCGTGAACAAGCTGTCCAGACCCTCCAATGTGCCTCTCCTTGTTTTATCTTCTCCTAAAGAGGATCTGGGGAGTTTTCCTTCAGCGCTGTCCAGAGCCATCCAAAACAGTTATGGAGTTTGGGGGATTTTTTTTTCTTCCATTGCCAAGGAGGTTCTGAAACTTCAGAACTCTAGGAAACACCCCCCAAGCCACCCGGCTCCTGACCCCTATCTTAGACCAGGGGCCTTCTGTAGCCCCTATAAGACAGCCTGTCTCAAGCTGCAAGTGGAACCCCAAGTTCTGCTCCTGGTGGCTGAAATGGAGGCCCCTGCCACTTGAGGGACAGCAGCCGCAGGCGTGTGAGGAGGTCTGGGCTACGTCCTGGTTGGTAACTCTGCCCCTGTTCCCTGGCAGGTCCTAGGCTACTACAACCGCAGGGGGATCAATCCAGAAGCTTTTCTAAATGAGATCAAATATATCGCCAGTGACCCCGATGACAAGCACTTCTTCAACGTGACCGATGAGGCAGCCCTGAAGGACATTGTTGATGCCCTGGGGGACAGGATCTTCAGCTTGGAAGGTGAGCGATGCCTACCGAGAGGGGTCTGCGTTCCTGGGCTCACATCAGGTGAATCCTGTGGAATGATATCCAGCCCCACAACACGGAGTGCTTTAGCAGAACCATCCTATAAACCCATGCTACTCCATGAGGGACCGGGGCTTTGCTGGCATTCTCCTCCTGGGACCACTGGTGATCCTGAAGCCTGTAGGAGCCAAGGGACTTGCCAAACCTTCCCCAGCTTGGAAAGGAGACAGGGTCTGACCTAGTGTCACCAGAATTAGCAAGTACAAAATACCGTGTCTGTGGCAGACTGACCCTAAGACATTATCTGCTGGTTGTCTGAAATTCAAATTGAACTGGGCATCCTGTAGTTTATCGGGCAAGCTTAGTTTGGACAAAGCTGGGCCTGCCTCCATAGCCCAAAACGCTTAATCCCTGAGTCCTGCTGCCTCCCGCCAAAAGCACGTCAAGTAGGGTTCCTCCTGATTGCCTCTCTCCTTACTATGTACACTGCAGTTTTGTCTGCATGGCTCTCCTTTGTGCAGTGTCTTGCTAGAGCGGGCCCTCCCAACACTGGGCTGGGCCACAGGGGAGGGTTTGTAAACAGAGAGAAAGCAGCATCCCGGGGCCTGAGCATATTGGAAAAGCTGAGCTCCAGAGACGAAAGCAGCCCTCATCCACAAGGATAAAGGGGTAGAGAGTGTGAGCCTGAGTTTTGAAACTCACCCCAGGACTTAAATATCCAGATGAGAGTACTTCTTCTAGAAACGGTTGCCTTGGGTGTGGAGAACATCGACTCCAGGGTCCGGGGGCGGGGGGGTTGGGGAGGGGTGCTTTTGTGGGGTGGGGCTTTCAGCACACATGGGTTTCTTGTGCAAAGCTGTGGTGGTGACAGGTCTCCCTCCCAGGGGTCGAGCCGGCATTTGGGAATCATCCAAAAGCATCTGGAACCAAAGCTGGTGAAAAAATAAGAATAAGAGAAGTGCAGAAAGAAATGGAATTTCCACTTCTTGCCAAAAATGTAGACTATTTCTTTCCATGCACTTTCCTTGATCTTTCCCCTATTTTGACAGTCAAATAGCATGCACGCTCTGTCCTATAACTTGTCCCAAACCCTTTTCAGCAGTGACGGGGTTACTAATAGTAAAGCCAGCGGCCAAAGGAAGGTTCCCGGTGCCTGCCTGTGGGGCCACCCAAAAGGGCAGTGCGGCTGGACTCAGCCTCAGGCCCTCTCTGCCCTCCCTGAAGGGGCCCCCAGGACCCAGGTGTTGGCTGAAGATGCAGGTGTGCGTGGCGCTAAGTGGTCAGGTGTGGAGCTGAGATCCCTCTGTCCTTCTGTTTTAGGCACCAACAAGAATGAAACATCCTTCGGGCTGGAGATGTCGCAGACCGGCTTTTCGTCTCACGTGGTGGAGGTGGGTTGGGGTTGGAATCACCTTCCCATACACTTCCCAGCTCTCTAGGTGGTCACGCCACCTTTCCTGGGCTCTCACTCCTCTCTTTGTCTCTGGGTCTCTCTACCTCTGTCTGCCGTGGCTGCAAGAAGGAAGTCAAAGTCTTCAACTTAAAAGAGGTTGTCTCAAGCCCTTTTCAGCAGGGAGTGGTCTACAAGTAATGAACCACCCCCTCCCTGAGCGGGGGGGCTGGGGGCATTTCCTCCAGGCCCAAAGGTCCCAATCGGTCTGCAGAGCCCTGCGTGAAAATTGGGTCAATGCAGCGAAACCAATAGCACTGCGCTCCTAGAGTCCTGCTCCCGTGGCAGCCGGGCCATGCGGGGGCATGGCCCCGCACCGATGCTGGCAGGTGTCCAGATGGGCCAGATGCATTCCCCCTGCAGGCTCGGCAGCAGCTGGCAGAGGTCCCAGGTGGGCACACAGGGTCACAAGCAGCATGCCCTGTCAGAGGCTCTGCTTCATAGAACGTCAGGCCGTCACTCCCCGGGCACACCCCTCCCCTGAATCTGATTGACAAGATGGGGTGGAACCTCACAGGATCGCCAGAGGGGCAGAGAGTCAGTGTCTGTGAGAATGTTCTGGTAACTGTGGAGCCCTGTCTGGGAGCACCATGTAGTGGAAGGGCCGCGCGTCAGAAGTCTGTCTCAGTGGACGTGCGTTGGGCAGACGGTGTCCTAGCTGTTCCCAAGTTGGCACCATGGGAGTGTATTTCTGCCTCTTCATTTGCCAGAAAAGAACTATTGGTCCTTCCTGCTTATACACCGCCTTCATTATCTCACTGATCCCCGCCCCCCACTCCTCTGTGAGGTGAATCAGGCAGGATTCCTAGGTGCCGGTCTCCAGAGGAATAAACTGTGTCACACGAAGTCTGAGGGACCCCCTGAAGTGACATAAGCCAGAAAACACCAGTCTTACACTCTTCCTCCCCACACCAAGCAGCTGCTCCCTTAAAGCTTATGGACTCTAAAGGGGTCTGAGTCAGAAATCCCAAATCGGAGTAGGGGTAAGGCAGGGGACATGTGCACAGCAGGCAGCAGGCGGAAGGGCGGAAACCTGACTCACGCTCCGCTGTTCCTGAGCTGAATCTGGACAGGCTCATGCCCACCCTGAATATAGCAAGATCTAAATGGAACTGCCTGTAAGAATAACACTCCTGTTCTATGCACACAGCACTTCAGAATTTTCCAGGAAATTCCTGCACCCCATTTCATGCTCCACACAGCCCTGCTAGGGTGGCAGCGGGAAATAGTTGTCCATTTTAGGTGGTCAGATCTGCATATCTTTTCCATGCCTTCCCGGGGCTGGGCCATACGTTGGGTCCTAGAAGGTGCAGGCTCCTGCTTTGAATACCGTGTATGCCCTTCAGGGAACCTGAAGAGAAGGGGAGGTTATGACGAGGTTCAGGTATTCAAGAACACTGAGATGAGTCCGGAAAATGACCCAGGCAGCTCAGTGTGTCGAGCGAGATGAGTCCTTGCAGGATCCGTGGGCTCCCCAGCTGCACAGGGGAGACCGGGAGCTCCCAGCCAGGCTGTTATTTAGGTCAAGGTCATGCATAGCCCTGTGCAGATTCTCCCACGTGTCCAGCTTGTTTTCATTCCCTGGTTGGAGAGACCACTGTGCCCTTCCTATCCTCATCCCCACGCCCGGCTCTTCTAAAGCCCCCGAGTCCTGTTTTCAAGTAACAGGCATCTGGAAGTTTTTATCTGACAGGACTCTTAAAGAGATGATTAAATTCGAATCTGAGACACTTTAACACTTAAAAAGGAAAAAAAAAAAAAAATCCTTCCAAATCTGAAGGAATAGAACGATGGTGGGCTGTTGGTGCTGTGACTGGCCATTGGGTGGCTATTTTAGGGCATGGAGGTTTCTCAGTGTGGGCCACTGATGCTGTCATAATCGGCCACAGCCGTCCTGTCCCTCCGAGTCCAGCTCTGCAGCTCCCAGGGTCGGTCAGAGCTCTGCGGGGTTGGAGAACAGGCAGTCCAGGCGTTTAGCTTTGCCGGAAGTGGGTCCGGAGCCCCAGTCAGTCTGTGTTCTAGGCAAGCTACCAGGCTCCACCTTCCCCTCAGCATCCTCTAGGTGGCCCGTACACCAGTGCACAGGGCCACCAGCAGCCACCCCCCAACTGCCTGCACGGCCCTACCTAGCCAAAGCCGAGAAGAATGGCTGGCATCTGGTATCCTCATTCCATTACTACCGGGCAAGAAGAAAGCACTGCTGGCTGTGTGGCCTCAGACAAATCATTTCACCTGCCTCAGACAGCTTCTTCCTGTGAATGTGTGAAGAGCTTTCAGCTGCCCTGGACCTGTTTAATTAGGTCAGAGAGAATGATCTCTAGTCCCAGGGGAAGGACCCCATAGAATGTCCTTAAAGAGCAGAAGGGCCCAACTACTCATCACCTGGGCTGCTGTTGTCTACCTAGCAAGGGAAATAGCCTTTAAGGGAAAAAGGATGAAAGCAACTAGAAAAAAAAAGAGACTCCAGTGCCTGGGGTAGGAGAGGAGACCCCAAAATGTCACTTGGTCACCCAAAGAACCCAATGCCCCAGGCCACAGGAGCCTCTGGGGAAACCCAGGGAGCTACAGTCAACCCAGGAAACTCAAGTCTCAATTTGCAAAAAGGGAGAAAAAGATATTCGGGAAATTACCATCAGGAAAACCAGCTGTGGATCTCCGGTCAAATTTGAAAACAAATTTTGAAGCCAATGTCTCCATTAGCATTTGGAAATGAATGCAAAGGTCACTAATAGCTGGAGGGGGTTTCTATTAGTCCTGGCTGCCTGCTGAGGTAGTGAACTCCCTGGTGAGCTGGGTAATCAAGAAGAAGCTGCAGGAGTCTGCCAGAAAGCTTACAAAAGGGATCCATACCTCCTAAGGGGCTGTGACTCTATGAAGCTATAATGCCCACAGGCCAGGAGGGGAAGGTATGCTGGAAGGAAGGGACTATGAATAATCATTACCCATTGGTGGTGGATGGAGCTGATGGGGGAGGGGGGTGCTCCTCTTACCTGAGCCCTCAGGTAAGCCCTCAGCTGAGGAATTTCACTCGGACCTCCTACCCCGCAGTCCATACGTCTCCCCAACCCGGAAAGTTTACAGAAGGAAGCATTTTTATTAGGATGGGTCCTGTCTACACAAATACTTTGGTGACTGACCTGAGATGGGAAGAGACTATTTTCCTTTCACCTACACGTGATGGCCCAGCAGGACAGCCCTCAGTTATTCTGGAACAGGCCAAGAACAGAGAGCCTCCCACCTCCCCGACCAGCTGCCCTGTCAGCCTGTGCCCTTCCCGCAGCAGCCCCTGGGGTGGTGGGCCAGAGCGCAAAGGCCCTTGGCCATTATCGGAGGCTCTGAACTGCTGAAACCTTCAGGTTGTCATCTTTCCTAAAGGTTTTACATCTGAACTAGTTTGGCACATTTGATTCAATCAAAAATGAAAGAAACTAATCCATAATAATGATGCGAGGGGTTGACACCTGGAGGTTGTAAACTCTTCTATGCCCCTGTAACTAGGGCAGGCAATTGGGGTGTTCTTGCGTTCCATCCTGTGTGGCCAGGGCGTGGGAACCAAGGTCTGTCAGTTTGATGTTCCAGATTGTTCACAGGTGGCTTCTGGTGGCAGGAATCATGTCCAGTTCATTGGGAGGTCCTCCTACGCCCCAGGCCCTCAGGCTGTGCACTGGTACCCAGCACCCCACTCCTGGGCCTCGTTCCTGGAAACTCTGATCAAGACCTTGCTCCCCACAACCCCTCCTTGTCACCCTGGCTCCCGGTTTCCGGCCCGGTGAAGGGCTTCACTCCACAGAAGGATTGAGGTCCTGTTTCTGGCTGTCTCTTGCCTAACCCCATCTAAACCTCTTGGCACTCGTCCCTTCCTCAGGCTCCTCTTCGGGCTTGTTAAAAACACACCATCTGAGATCAGAATCCGAGCAGTTAGTGAAAGTATAATCCATCCTCTTAACAATGTACTTGTTTGGGAGGGGCTCTCGGCCCTTCTTCAGTCACTCTGATGATGGGCACACAGGCACTAGGGAGCCATGGAGGAGTCTGGGGAGGAGGACAGCACTCAGCGTCCTCTAGGTGGCCCATACACCAGTGCACAGGGCCACCAGCAGCCACCCCCACCTGCCTGCACCGCCCTACCTAGCCAAAGCCGAGAAGAATGGCTGGCATCTGGTATCCTCATTCCATTACTACCGGGCAAGAAGAAAGCACTGCTGGCTGTGTGGCCTCAGACAAATCATTTCACCACTCTGAACCTCAGTCTTTGAGCAGATGTCTGAAAAATGTTTGCTGGAAGTGAATCTTGAGGCTTGGAACTGGAAGTGTACATTTCAAGTCTTGCTAATAAATCAAGTAAGGGTTTCTTAAAACCCTTTCCTAACTCCACCCATCTCCCCAGTTGCCTACCCCTTCCTGCGGAGGCCCCCCCAACGAGGCTGCCCTGGCCTCCAAAGGGGCCCTCCCCTTGGGCTACCAGCGGTGCCAACCTGACCATGAGGTCTGCCTCTTTACTCCTGACTCCCTGGTGTTTTATGGATGAATGAAAGAGAGAAGAGCTACTACATAACGAATCTTTATTGGCTGCCCAGCATCATGCTAGGAATTAAAAATGTTAATCCTCACAACAAAACGACTTACAGCTGTGGTGGAGACAGAGCGAGTGAGGGAGAGAGAGAGAGGCTCCCACAAGGTCACACAGCTAGAAGCTCTGTCTGGCTCCAGACTCCAGGGATGCTCAGCCT
The DNA here is from genome assembly GCF_022355385.1 of Mustela nigripes. NCBI lineage: Eukaryota > Metazoa > Chordata > Mammalia > Carnivora > Mustelidae > Mustela > Mustela nigripes. The sequence goes on along the minus strand of NC_081569.1, from coordinate 47,563,839 downwards.
CAGCCCGGTGGACAGTCTGGGTCCCAACATTCTTGGCTGTGGGACTGTCCTGTGCATGGTAGGCAGCAGCCACTACCCCCAGATGCCATACCGAGCCCAACACCACCTCCAACCCCCTGCTCTGACAACCAAAACTGTTTCCAGGTATTGCCAAATATTGCCTGGGGGCCGGACTGCCCCCATTCAGGAACCACTGCCCTGGACTATGCTGTTTCCAGGGCTGGGGATGCAGACTGGCTGGTACGTGGTTTGAAGAGATATGGTCACATGCCCAGGGAGCCTTCAACTCAGCTGGGAAGGCAAGACTGCTGCAGAGGCCGGGTCAGAAAGCAGCTAAGAGCTGAGCTAGCAGAGTCTGATGGCAGGTGCTATGCTCAGGTGAATGCAAGTACAAGTTGTCCATAGGGAGGGCATGGACTTGGCCTTGACCATGCCTGCATCCTCATTTCTACACAGAGCACCAGAAAAGGCAGCTTATGCCAAGGGTCCAGGGGCAAGGCCACCCGGGCACACCTTGGCCCTATCAGGTGGGAGCTCAGGTAGCCCCAGGGGAAAGGAAGCCATAAATTGGGGCGCCAGTGCCGGGCCTGAGGCATGGGATGAGGCTCTTCCTTGGAATGCCCTGCTATTTGTGATCCAGCTGGGTCTCCCTGCCCGGCTCCTCTGTCCAGGCTTTGGCCATTTGGGGGGCCCTGCATTGTCTAGGCTCCCCTAGCTGAGGAAAGAGAGTGCCATAGCGAAGTTTGGTCCAGTGCCCTTCACTTGCCCTCCCGTCCACTGTACTCTGCAAGGCTCTCGCTGGCAACAGACCCTAGCAACCTGGGAGCACAAGCCGCAGCCCCTGCCAGGATAAAACAGCATAAAGCTAGAGCCTGTGAGCCCTCAGCTGGCCCAGTACCACCAGATCCAGAAGGCCAGTGGAATCCTGAGCCCCACTGGTCGGTATCAGTCCTCCCCAGCGGAATCCCAGGCATGTCACCTGAGCCAGTCCTCCTCAGTCCATTGTAGAGGCCCCTCATTATCTGCAAAGCCAAAAACTCATCTTCCAAGGCCTCTCCATGAAGGAAGAAGCCTGGTCCTGCAGTAGCAAACTTGGACTCAGCCAGAAGAGAGAGGGAGGAGAGAGAGGGGGGAGGCCCATGCATCATGACCCTCTTAGAGGGTGCTCTGATGGAAAACCAGAAGCAGAGTAGGAGCTGCCCATGGGTATTTTCTCCCCTGCCCAACCCACCTCCGTGCTCCAAATCCTAGCCCTGCCCCAACTTGCTGTGCAGCTTCAGGCAAGTCGCTTTCCCTCTCTGAAGCTCAGATGCCTTTTGTCAAGTGCAGATAATGAGTATCTGTCCTGTCGGCCTCTCACAGTGGGTGGCTGGATGAGAAAGTACTCTGCAAAGAAGGGAGCATGGCCCAAGTTCAAGGAACACTGGCAGTGACCATGGGCAGCAAGTCTTTGAGGCCCCAGCCCCAATCCTGGCCTGGCAGATGTCAGGCACTCCCAAGCTGAGGCTCACATAGAGTAGGAGGAAAAAGCTAATTAGAAAGTGTGACATTAAACACAACCAAGCATATCAGACTCTCCAGAGACCGGCTCATTTACAGTTGTAAAAACATTCTCTCTGAACAGTCAGTTCCAGTTCCAGAGTATTCCGACCCTTTAAACCTTATCTAAGATCAACTTTAGTCTTTAAAGTGACCCCTGGGAAATGAGAAATGGAAGGTCAGCTCCAAGTTCACGGTCCTGCCCCCTCCACTGCCACCAGTGAGACCAGCGCCCAGTGACCTTGCCACAATCCTGACTGTCCCAAGACCAGATTCACGTTTTTCCATTGGCACCATCGCTTTGGAGGTTTGGGGAGATGGAGTGGGGGAACATGAAATCCTGCCAACCAGCCTGAATCAGGGAGCTTCAGTGTGGGAGTGCGGAGAAGTGACTTCACCAGCTAGTGCTCTCATAGTCCAAAGTTGGGGTACCACCTGCCTGGCCCAGAATGGCCAAGGTCATCCAGGAAGGTGGCCCTCCCTGATTCTACTACCTTCTTGGGCCTTCATTGTCCCTAGTCACTGCTCTTCCTCTTCTAAGTGCTTGCTGTTTGCCTTCCTGGGCCCACTAGCTCTGTGGGTTGTTTAAGGAGGGGGGGTGGTGATGGTGGGGTTGCAGAGGCAGCCCAGAGAGCGAGGGGGCCCAGTCCTCTGGGATGACCCCAGAGTCAGGAACTGGGAGCCTGCCTCTCAGGAAGCCAGAGCCCCCATCTTCCCATCCAAACACTGCAGCTAAAGACAAGTGTCCTTCCTCAGAACACGGGCTGCCACGGATGTGGCCCTGGCTTATCCATCCAGCCTCATCAGAGTCACTCTGGCCCCTCATTCCATGCTCCACCCCATCAAACAGCTTCCAGCTCCTTAAAACCAAAGCCTCAAGACTTTCTCCAGCCTCAGGGCCTTTGCACACATGTCCCCTCCCTGTCCAAGTGTCCAGGCAAGCATTACGCATTCATAACGCTTTTCCTTACCCCCATTTCAATCTAACCTTAAACCTCCCTGTGTTATTTACCTATAGCATTTATCACACTTTGTAACTATTATGCTTATTTGCACATTTCTTTAGTACTTGGAGCTTTGCAAGGGCAGAGACAATATCCCTGCAATAAGCAAGTAGCTGGGACAAAGCAGACACTTGGTGAATTTTTACTGAAGAAATGAAAAAGTAAGATTTACACATAGGAAAGCAACTGAGACACCACAAAGGAATGTGGAAGGAGGCCAGTTGCAGGGGCACGGTTTCAAGGTTTCAAGGAGCATCAAAAGGAGGGAGAGTGACAGGAGATTTCCTTCAGGGGGTTTGAAGCCCAAAGAGGAACCAGAGGCTGGGTCCTAGAGGTGGAGTTTATTTCTAGAGCATTCCTTTGTTTGACCCACTTTGTGCAAAGGATGAGGTGGAAGGTTCTTGGCTCATTCAAAAGTCAAGAATCCTGGTGGAAGTCGTTAAATAATGAACACAGGAGAAGGGGCCTGAGGTGGCTGCCAGATGCTTCATTGTGTAGAAACCTTTGGCGGCTTCCCAGCGAAGGGCCCCCGGGGGTCACGAGTTGATGTGTATCCCCTCCCCAATGTCAGGACGGGATTCTGCTGGGAGCCGTTGGCGCCTATGACTGGAACGGAGCCGTGCTGAAGGAGACCAGTGGCGGGAAGGTCATTCCTCTCCGAGAGTCCTACCTGAAGGAGTTCCCCGAGGAACTCAAGAACCATGGCGCATACCTAGGTAAGAGCCCGAGCGGGCGAGGAGGGACCAGCGGAACTGGCCCCACATGAGACGAGGGGCCTGTCTGTGACCATCCAGACACAGGTCAGAGGCCATGGCCTCTTCAGCCTGGCATCCACCGTGCCCAGCATCGTGCCTGGCCCGCAGTAGATTCTCGAGAAACAGGTAGAATAAGTGATAAGCAATGCACCTGTACCTGAAATTCAGCTGATGCTTCTAGACGCTAGGTCAGGGGTTTCTGCATCTTTAAAGCTCACTGCCTTGACTGGGGTTTGACCCATTAAGCACTCCAGAAGTGGACATTAGAGAGAGCTACAAATTGTTGAACATTGGTGATAGGTCCCTGCTCTTAGGCCCTAACCCACTGAACACAGTCACCTCCTATTCTGGAAGAACCATGGGCCTGACCCTTGATGCTGAAGCTGCCAGGGCAGATTCCTTTCTGAAAGGGCAGAGCCAGAGCAAAGGGGAGCAGGGGATGAACGGCCGAGGGTCCCATTGTTTCTGAGCCAAGTCGGCCATCTTTGAAGTCACCCATCATTAATGCCTCCTCAGACCCCACTCCTTCATGAGCCTGGGCCACCTGGAGTTGGCATATCTGTCCACATGTCTTTCCTCTCCCTAATGCTCCATGTCATCCTCACCTTTGTCACTCAGCTCTTCAGCTGCCCACCTTGCCTGTGACACTGTCCATGCGGTGGTCACCCCATTTTCCATCCGCAACTCTGGGACCCTGAGCTGACCACAGGACAGAAGCCTGGAATCAGGACTTGCCCAGGGAAATACAGAGGAATAGGTCCCTAGAAGTCCCCCAACACTACCTGGCCCACAGAGATTAAACCTGAACTGCATAGAGCGCCCTCCGGACCCCCTGGTACAAGCCGGACCCCGCCTCTGCCTTCCAGCGGCTTCTCAGCCATCGCGGCCAGAGACAGGTGCACAGATACAAATTATAATGCAAGTGGGGCCAGAGTTCAGATGCAGGCACAGAAAAGGAGAGAGAGATTGGAGCCCTGTCTTGGCAAAGGCCCAGAGAGCAGAAGAGCTGTCAGAAGAACGAAGGCTAGAGGCCACTTAACACAGACCAGTCATGCTCCTCCCTTGTGCTCAGCAGGGGGCTGAAAGTAGGGACACCAAGTAAGCGATAGTGGCTCAGTGGCCGTGAAGCCTTAACTATCAGGGACATAGCACCAGTGCCCTGGGCCCGAGTGAGTGGGACAGACACCGCCGGTGGTCGTAGTCCTGCCATCATGACAATCGGGCCCCTGCTGCGTGTGCTGGGGCCTATACCAGGGCTCCGAGGCAGGAAGAGACTGAAAAAACCAAAAAGGTCCAAGAGAAGGAGGGAGATGCGGAAGGTGCAGGGTGGGTTCAGGACCCAGGGAATAGAGTGGTGAGGCTGGGGTGGTGAGGGGCAGCAAGAAAGGGCAGGCAGGCTGGGGCAGGCAGTGGCTGGAGGAGGCCTCAGAGGCCAGGTTGAAGAGCTGGAGCTCTTTCGTGCTAGCGTAGGAAGATAGTGAAGCTATCTGAGTGAGGAGCCTCTCTCTCCAGGCTCCCAAGAGCTGTCTTCCTCCTCCCAGGAGACCCTGGTGGGGGAGAGCCAGGCCGAAAAGCCCTTCTAAGGCCCCACCATCTTGCCTTACCCACAGTCACAGCCTTGGGCGGGAATCCTGACAGAGTGCCTTCTCTCTTCCTCCTCCCTCTGGGTCTCATCCATGAGTGTCTGGACTCTCTGGAAGATTCCTTCCTACGTGCCCCAAGGGAGAGGGCTTTTGGAGGAGGGAGACCGGGAGGCCAGGCTCTCCTCCTCCATACAAGGAAGCTATATGGACTTCTGGCCGTGGGTCTTCCCCCGTCATCTTGTCAAGGCCTTCTGGGAGGTCGGTCCAGCTTTTAGGATGGCCCTGTCTGCTGGCCAAAGAACCCCATGGAAACTGAAGCCACAGCCAGCAGACTGTGGGAAGCAGGAAGTTCCCCTTGCTGTTTGCTGCTGTGAGAGGCGCCTGCTCCCAGGACATTAGACCCCCATGTCCCTCCCCCCACCACTGTCCCTCCTTCTGAGGAAGCCCAGAGCTGGAGGGCTAATTAAGAACATTTTCATTCGTGCCAGTGGGGGCTCAAAAGAAGGCTTGGTGCGGTGCCTGGGTGACCCTATTGGTTAAGTATCCGGTTCCTGATTTCGTCTAAGGTCATGGTCTCGGAGTTGGGAGATCAAGCCCAGAGTCAGGCTCCATGCTGAGCGTGAAGATTCTCTCTCACCCCTCCCCACCAAAAAGAGAAAACAAAAGCAAGCAAGCCAGCGAGGGAGCTCAGCCGCTCTCCCTCAAGCTGACCCCACCTTTATGCTAATACACAGCCATATCAGCCTAGGCGGTATCCTGCTTCGCTGACCTCTCAAGCCCCATTGCCCAGAATACACCTTTAAGAGCCAAAAATGTTGTGTCTGTAACCAGGGTAGCTCACCCTACTGCATCTGTGCTCCCAGTCACTGAATCAACTCGTCTCCACATCCTGCAGCCACTGTGTAAGCAACCAGTGGAACCATAGTGGTGACCCCTCTCACACACACACGCACACGGCAGAAGGAGACATCCGTTTGCCAGAAACAGCCTGGAAACCACCAACAAAGGCATCTAAAAACTGGGGTCCAGTATCTGAGGTCATCTGGCAGAGAGTGGGGCTCTAGGCTCTGCACGCCTCCTGGGCCCTGCGGGTGCAGCGAGAGTCACAGCGATCAGGCAAAGCCAACCCGACAGCCCGGAGTGGTGGCCATTCCAGAAGATCCCCTGGTTTCCATTTCTTTCTCACTTGCCTAGCATACCTGTGGGACTGGGACGAGTCTCAGGGCTCCTTCCTGCAAAGTTCTGGGGCTGCAGACATCCCTGGGACCCCATGTGGATGCCCTGTGGAGCAGCTCCTTATACCCGGCAGCCAAGGCTCTAATTTCCCAAGAGCCACTTAGCTGAGGTTACAGGAATGAGGATGACACTCGCTGGTACCTGAGAGAGACAACTGGTGGGGATCAAAAAACAGAGCCAGCCCAATATGTAATAAAGCCCAGCTCAGACCCACCATTTCCCTCCTCCCTGCTCCCCCTTGCCCTTGGGACTCAGGACTCTGGGGAGGGAGGGGACATGCATGTTCTGGTTCAGCAGTGCCTTTTAGTAGCCCCCCGCTCCCCCTGCCACCCCGGCTTCCTCGGTGCCCTCCAGCCCGGAGTGGGGGGCCTGAGTTCCGCCTACCCTCCAAATCACCATCCTGAGCCCCACCTTTTCCAGCTGCCCCCTCCCAGTGGTACCTAGGAATCTCCACCCTGTGGTTTCACATCTGCTCAGCTGCCTGGACGTGTTCCCCAAGAGGGCCCGTCCTCAGGTACCCCCGAGGACCCGGGGCAGAGACCAGCCTGTTTCCTCCCGCGGCAGGGTACACAGTCACATCGGTCGTGTCCTCCAGGCAGGGGTGGGTGTACGTGGCTGGAGCACCCCGGTTCAACCACACGGGCAAAGCCATCCTTTTCACTATGCACAACAACAGAAGTCTCACCATCCACCAGGCACTGCGGGGCGAGCAGGTAAGGAAGGGGGAGTCTGAGGGCAGGGGCGTGGTGGGTGGGAACAGGGGAAAGACGGAGCTGCCGAGGACTCTGGAGCTCAGCAATTTGTCCTCGGAGGTTCTTTCCAGTTGGGGGGGTGGGAGGGGCATATACCTCCTTCCTACCAGCCTTGGAGCTGGACTGTCCCTTCCCCAGAAAGCCAGGCCCTGGTCCTTGCTGCAGCAAAGAGATCCTGGGAGAATTTGCTTGCCTCCGTTTCATGGACCTCGGGTCTCTGGTGCCAAACCTCTGCCCCTGCCTGCCAGCTTCTCTGGGTTCACATCCAGAGTTCAGGGTCAGAGGCAGCCTCCTGGCTCTGGCTTCTCAGCTCGGGCTGCTGGGGCCCCAGGCATCCTGAGGAACAGGCATGTCACTCCAGACACCTTCACGCTGCCATCAGTGGAGGGCAGCAGCATACCCACCCACAGCAAGGCCCCCTGGGGTCACCAGGACACCCCCAGCTTCTTTCCTGTCCTTGGAATGGGAACAATGCAGAATGCTACAGCCACCAACACCACGGCCCTGCCCAGGCTGCCGTGGGTAATGCGAGGTGTTGCTCTGAGTCTCGTGGGCCATGACTACCAGTTGCAAAACTATGATAACAGTCACTAGAGGGGGGAAGACCAGAAAACAGGGTTCTGATCCAAGTCATTCCAAAAGCTGAGGAAGACAGTGATCCTGAGAAGCCATAGAGCTTTTGCAAGGTTACACAATGGATTCAAGGCTGGGTCAGGTTTAGAACACAGGACTCTCTGAAAGCTCTCTGCCTTATGCTACCTCCTGACCCTTGATAATCTCAAAACTAGTGCATGTGTGCACACGTGCGCACAAGCGCAGACACACACACACACACACACACACACCCCACCTGGCAGCACTCAGCATCTGTGGTCCCCTGGGCCTGAGCTGGGCCCCAGCCAGGCCCTTACCATCATTCTCAGTTCACCCTTGGCTCTGCAGGGCCAGGAACAGACCTGTCTTCTGCACCTTTAACTGCCCTTGTGAGGGCAAGGTCCTCATGGGGTCTAACCTAAATCCCTCCAGCTGCAGGAGGCCATCGTTCCCGTCTCAAGGGCACTGGCAGACCAGCCCCCTGCTCTGTCCCCGGGCCTCCACACCACCTTGCCCAAACGCTGCCTGGGCAGGCTCTTCTGGGAATCCAAAGCTAGACCTTGAGAGCTGGAGGGAATTTGCTGATGAATTTATGACATTTTTACTGCCCGGTTCCTCCTCCAACATCCAAACGAGAAACCGCAGTGCTGAAGACAGCTAAATTAAGTAGATTCCAAATCTCTGTGACCCACATAGCTGAGGCCACATATTTAGACAAAAGACTCCTTCCCTCCTCCCTTACTTGCTCTCTGTCTGCCTCTTAATCACCTTAGGTAAGGATAGCTCTTTCCGCACCCACCCCCGGGCTGAGATTTCCGTTTTCCTCTTTTCTGTGTTTCTATCTCATTCCTCAGTTAAAAGCTTTTAATACTTGCAGATAGATTTCTCCTGAAGGCACCCCAAGCCAGGAGGCGGCTGGGGGAGGCAGTGTCACAGGCTTGGGTATCAGACCGGAGTTTCAACCCAGTTCGGCTGTAGCCAGCCTCTGACCTTGGCCAACTGACTCAGATTCACTGAGCTTCATTCAGTTCGTTCCCTGTGAAATGAGGGCAGTGATCTCTCCTAAGGTAGCAAGGGGCTCACATAAGCCAACTGAGGTCACAAAGTGTGTCACATGGGGCTCGTCCGTGGAAAGGGGTCCTTTATCCTTCCCCAGTGGCCCACTGGTCCAAAAACCATTTATTATATTTATTATATTATGATCATACCCAGGCCCGAAGGGGACACAGCAGGCACTGTGCCCACTCTCCGTGGGGGGAGCAGGTGCTGGTATGGAGCTGCAGGGAGCATCGAGGAGGAGTACCCATCTCAGGCAGGGCAGGGCAGGGCGGGAGTCTAACAGGAAGCGACCTGAGGATGATAGACATTATCAGGCAGGAAGAAGGGGAGAGGAGGGCAGACAAGAGAAAAGTATGTACAGAGGGAAGCCTGGAACCCAGCCAGGGTCTTGGGCTTTGGAGAAATGAATGGGAATGGCCAGAGAGAGTGTGGGAGCCTGGGGCGGGTGGCAGGGGGACACAGAGGCTAGTGGGGGACGGAGGCAGGTCCAATAGGGTCAGGCTGAAGAATTTGGACACCCCCCCCCCGCACCCTCTTCGAGAGCAAGGGAGTGGTGCGGTCAGCTACTAGAGGCCACTCTGGCTGCCCATGGGCGTGGACTGGAGAGTGAGGCAGGGTGTCCTTTGGGAGACGCCTCACCTGGGGAAGAAGCCTCAGAGGAGGGAAGTAAGCAGACTCGGGACAAGTCTGGTGCACACCAGGAAGGGCTGCTGTTGCAGAGGTGGCAGTGGGACCATGGAGGACCCTCAGGTTTCAGACTGAACAAGTGGTTGGCACCCTCAGTGAAGTGGGGGGCATGGCACCCGAGGGGGGAGAGGAGCATAGTGAGTGCTCAAATGCTAAAAAGAAACCACAGTTCCCCATCCGAGGTGCTAATCCCAAAGTTCTTTGTAACATTAAACATTGAAACGAGCCAAATGTCCCACAAGAGGATTGATTATGTTCGTGTGGCCTGTGTGTGGTTTGGAATATCACAGAACCACCGACGATCAGCTTGTAGGAAAAAATATAACCCATCAGGAAGACACTGTTCATGATCCATTGCTTGATTTAAAAAAACAAGCTATACATAAATTACAATCCTCGATTATACAAGTAAAGCCGTGTACGCACACACAAACAAGCCCCACACACCCTGGACAAAACAGACTGGACGAAAATGCACTCAGACATTCACGGGAGTTCCCGTAGGACGTTGGGACAATGGGTGACTTTTATCTTCTTGTTCATACTGTTTTCTGATTTTGCTCATTTTTGTCACAAGACTGTGTTGCTCACCAACAGAACAAATGGTAATCAAGACAATTTACCAATGGAAAGAAAGAAGGGGGGCGGGGTGGATGACAGAAGGAGAAAAGAGGGCAAGGTGGGACCAGGTGAAAACAGGTGAGTCCGTACCATGGAAGGGGAGTGGGGTGTGAGAAGGGGAGGACCTTCCTCTTTGCTCACCCTGATTCTGAGGGGAAGGGTGTCCCCGGCTCCCCGCACATTCCAGCCCACTGCCCTTTCCCATCCCTATGCTCTAGATAGGCTCTTACTACGGGAGTGAGATCACCTCGGTGGACATCGACGGCGATGGGCTGACCGATGTCCTGCTGGTGGGCGCCCCCATGTACTTCAGTGAAGGCCGAGAGCAAGGCCGAGTGTACGTCTACAACCTGAGACAGGTACTGGGGCGGGGGAGGGGAGCCTCACCCCGGCTTTCACTTGGGAGTCCGTGGGGGAAACAGGGCTACCCCAGAGAGGCCAGCACCCGCCCGCCGCAGAGCCAGGTGGGGGACAGCAGGACCCTCCTCTGTCGCCCTGCTTAAGGAAGCCAGAGAGGGGAACTCCAGGGGGAAAATGGGGTGGAGATGGGCTGAGCCTTGTCCCACCATGGTGTTGCAGAACCGGTTTGTGTATAACGGGACGCTGAAGGATTCCTCCAACTACCAGAATGCCCGATTCGGCTCCTCCATCGCCTCCGTTCGGGACCTCAATCAGGACTCCTACAACGACGTGGTGGTGGGAGCCCCTCTGGAGGACAACCACAGAGGAGCCATCTACATCTTCCTTGGCTTCCAAGCCAGCCTCCTGAAGACCCCGAAGCAGGTAAGACCAGGGGTCCTGGCTGCTGGGGCTGGGGCATCCCGTGCAGGGGTCTCTTCTGTGTCCTCCGGCAGGAAAGGATTCCAGTCGGTCCTAGCTTTACGTGCCTCGAGTCGGGATTTTGAAATGGGTGCTTTTGTCTTCGGGATGGGTGACTTTACCATCACCCCTGTGGGCACCCTCTCCCTGCTTGACTTTGTCTCCCCGGCAACAATGAAACCCCCGGGGACCAGAACCTCCCTACAGCCCCTCACCCACCCTGCACACACACGCATGCGGTTGATGTGAGTGGAGAATTCCCATGTGGGCTTGCTCTTCTCTGGAAATGCTGCATGTTGGAAACCCTGCTTTCCCTCAAGAGGGACCCATCTCAGGTCCCATGCTCTTGGGGGGTCATCATTTTTGCATACATATTTTCTTGTAAGGGGTTCTAATACACCATGGTCAGACATGTGACGGGGGTCTGCCAAGGAACACGGACTTACCCTGAATGGCAATCCCTTTTAAGACACAATTTCTTAATCTGAAAGGATGACTGGAGGGTCGGTGCCATCACAAACCAGGAGAGGAGATAACTTTGGACTGGGAAAGGAAAGTTTCCCAATGGTTCCAGTGGTTCCAAATGGGCTCTCTCCAATGCTCCCAATCGTAGCTTCCCTGAGGGTGGCCCTGACCCCCTCCCCCGTGCTAACAATGCCAGTCTCCAGCTTTCTCCTCCTACGTCCTGCAGAGAATCGCTGCCTCTGACCTGGCTCTGGGCCTCCAGTATTTTGGCTGCAGCATCCACGGGCAGCTGGACCTCAACGACGATGGGCTCATCGACCTGGCGGTGGGCTCCCTGGGCAACGCTGTCATTTTGTGGTTGGTTCTTCTGCTTCTTTTGGCTCTCGGGCTCTTCTGAGAGTCATGATGGACACCGGGTTTTAGAGATAAGGCTTTAGGACCTTTTTCCCTTTCTTCAGTCATTGTCAACCCAATCCACCTGGTTCTTGTCCTCTCGCGATGACACATTTCCTTTCTGGGGAATCACTCGCACGTGGCTTTGGAGTCCAATTCCCTCTTCCCAAGAGCATTCTAAGATTTTAGAGCAATCTGGTGTCCAAAAGTCTCTCTTAGAATTTGGCCTAAAAGCTCTGGCTGTTAGGGCATTTCTTCCGCTTCAGCTTTTTAAGCTCCTTAAAGAGTCAGGCTGAGGATATTCTTCTCAGCCAGACGGATCCTCCTTCTCCCCAAGTGCGGCAGAATGTTCCTGCCGTACAGGGATCTCTGTCCCCTAAACCCCTCGGGGCTCCTCGTTTTCTTTTTCAGGGCCTCATCTCTGTACCATCTCATCATATCTTTGCCATATATCTGCATGCAGGGGTTTTCTTTACAATTAAAGTCTATAGCCCTTAAAAAAAAAAAAAAAAAAAAAAGCTTTGTAAAAGTCACTGTATTTTACTATGGGATGTGTTGGCTACTTTTTAAGCCAAAAACTGTTTAACTTTTCATGTATGTTGATGAGCTATTTTTGATTATAAATCCAGTAACTTAAAGAAACATGATAAAATAACAAAAATCATTCAGGGTTTCATCAGCATAACGTTACCGCTACTAGCATTGGGGGTTTTTTCTCCCCCCCCTACCAATCTTTTCCCCCCCGCAGGTAAGTTTATATAAGCACAGTCGTATTTTTCATATGACTTTAAAAAGGCATGAAACCAAAGTGTCCCACGACCTCACAGGGAAAACGAAGGAGTGGTCATGCTCGCAGGGTCAAAAACATCACAGCGCAGTTGGGAGGAGATGCCTTAGCCCGGGTTCCCTAGAAAACAGAGCCCAAGACTGGAGCTCATGTGTAACAACACCCCAGGAGGAGCCTGGGCCCTGAGGCAGAGATGGGGGCAGGAGTGCTGGAGGGAAAAAGAGGAGCAGTGTGAGTGGGGGCATCCCTGAGCTAGCCGGGGCTTCAGCTTCACACGGATGCTTGCTCCCTGTATCTCCCGCAAGGCGGGACACACCCCGGCTTCTTGCAACAGACCGTTGTAGGGGAAGAGGGAGAGCAGTGTGTCTGGGGAGTCCCTCTATCTCCTGTGGTGTCCCCAGGCCTCTAAGGCAGTGCTGGGCTACCACACACTGGGGCCACAGCCTTGCTCTGAAGATCTGCTGCGTATGTAGGGGCTCATGGATCTTTGGAGGTGACAGTGGCAAGAGCAGCGTGGGTGGGAAAGGTATTTCCGATGTCAGTTCCAACAGCCAGGGAGCAAGACGGCTGCCTAGGATCCAGGGTACGAGGTAGACATGGCCTAACGGGTCAGTAGGGTGACACAGAAACTGGGTCCTTTACAGGAAAGAAGAGACACACCCCCACACCCCCAAAAGAATCACTTTGGCACAAAGGATCCATTCAAGCTCTAGATTTTGAGGTCTCAACCTAAGTGCTACCTTAGTGTGTGATGAAATTGTGGGCCAGAACCCTCCAGAAGGGTTCTGTGCTCAAACCCCATGGATCTCACACTGCCCCATTGCAATCGGGTGCAGAATTTTTCTCCTTTTTTCCCCCTTTCTTTTTATTTGAGTATAGGTGATGTTCATGTTCTGTTAGTTTCATAGAGCATGGTGATTCAACAGGTTTATATGTTAACTGTAGCTTCCATCTGTCACCATATGCTGTTTCAGTATCACTGACTCTGTCCTTTATGTGGTGCCTTCCATTCCCAGATTTCCACATTCCACAGCTGGAAGCGGGTACCCCCCCCCCCCACACACACACCCCGACACACTTTTTGCCCATCCTCCCACCCCTTCCCCTCTGGGAACCTTCGACTTGTTCTCTGTGTTTATAGGTCTGATTCTGCTTTCTGTTTGTTTATTCATTTATTTCAGTTTTTAGATTTTTTTTAGGTTTTTTAAGATTTTAGATTTTTTTCACAAATAAGTGAAATCATATGGTATTTGTCTTTCTCTGTCTGACTCATTTCACTTAGCATCATACCCTTTAGGTCCACCCATGTTGTCCCATACTGGGGAGATTTGCAAAGGCTCGTAGCCCAGGCTTTACCCTGACCACTTAACCCAGAATTTCTAGGCAGCCAAGTTTGAGAACCACCGATAGAAGCTATTATGCTTACACAGCTCTCTACACTGTCAAGGGGCCCCCCTCACTGACCTCCTTCGATTCCCACATCCTCCTCAGAGAGATCTTGGGATCTGCCCAAGGGCCCTGAGGAACCAGTGGAGCTGAGACTCAGATCCGAGACCCCACACAGAGCAGGGAGGAGGCACCAGCCCCCTCACACAGTGAGCAAAACATCAGGACAGATATCAGTGTGAAAATTTGGACACATTCTAAATTGTACTACACCTGCTTCTTTTTATATAAAAGCATGGTTTGGAGTGGCAGTTCACTTCCTTCTCTGATTCTGTTTTTCTTACACCAGTAGAAGAATAAATTTGCATGGGGTGGTGTCGGGTGGATAGGTGGGGAATCTCTAGGACAGGGCGTGGTCCTCAATTTCGGCCTGCACATTGCAATCCCCAGGGAGCTTCAACACCTTGCTCTTCCAAGGGTGGTCCCGGACCAACAGCGAGCATCTCACTGAGGGCTTACTGGAAATGCAGCATCTGTGCCCATCTATGGGGTCAGGGTCTGCATTTTAAAGATCTGCTTCCGCCCGTCCCCTCCCCCTGCCCCATGGCCCCAGAAACGTGCAAACATTAAAATTTGAGAAGCACGGCCTTCAGACAGGTGGATGCCAATTCTGATTTGATTTGACCTGGAGGGCAAACTGGGCATCGGGATTTTTTAAAACTCTCCCCATTATTCTAATGAATGTCCAGGGATGGAATGGGGAGACACAAGGAGGTCGGTGTGGTCTGCAGCGAGTACAGGCGCGAGGACATAATGAAGGGCTGGACTTTGGGGCTGCCCTCCACCCACCTGGCACTTTTTTGCCCCATAGTGTAATATCTGGGGCCCCTCTCTGCCCTCCCCTAAAGGTCTGCAGATTCCATTTCCATCTGCAGGACCCCCTTTCTTCCCCTCCCCCATCTCTGGGGCCCCGGGGCAGTGGAGTGCCCCACCCCCCAACTACTCGTTCTTCCACTCCACTCCAGGTCCCGCCCGGTGGTTCAGATCAATGCCAGTCTCCACTTCGAGCCGTCCAAGATCAACATCTTCCACAGGGACTGCAAACGCAGCGGCAGGGACGCCACCTGCCTGGCCGCCTTCCTCTGCTTCACGCCTGTCTTCCTGGCACCCCATTTTGAAACAGATGCAGTCGGTAAACCAGCTCCCACCCCACCCAGCCCCGAGTCCCAGTCTCCCCATGGACTTTGACATTGCTCTGCTTCAAAACCTGGGCTTCTGCTGAAATGGGCTTTCAGGGCCGGGTCGCACCTTGATGACTGCACTTGCTGATCTAATTCCAAGGAGCCAAAAGGGAACAGCATCCCGGGGTGAGGGTGGCCGTGAGCCGCTGTGACCAACAAGGGAGAGGCCTGGGGCAGAAGGAAATAGTTGGGGTGCGAAGTTTCCATTGGAACAGGGAACTGGGAGCTGTGGAGCATACTGGGCAGCCTGGAATCAGAGGATGTGTCGGATCCAGGAGAGGGAGGAGGAAAAGGGAGGGTCAGACAGACGCAGCCCCCAGTCATCACGGTAATGGCTCAGAGTGGGCTCATGGCTGCGGTAGGACGTGTCCTTCTGAAAATCATTCCTTCCACCCCAGCCCTGGGCCCACAAAGTGATGACTGCAGGTTCTGGGACCAGACTGGGCCCTGGGGCAGGAAACTGCAATTTCCAAATTTTTTTAGTCAAGGAGCAGAGCCCACCTGAGGGGTGGGGGTGGGAGTGGGAGAGAGAAAAAGGCCAGTCTGGGCGGCTGTGGTCTTCTTTCTCTTCTACCTGAAAAAGGAGAAAGATGCCAGAACCTGGCACACGTAGAGGGCTGGCGGGGGTCCAGGCAAAGGGACGAAGCCTTTCCTGGTTGTAGCAAAAGATCAGCCCCATTGAAGGCAAGGAGGCTGTAGGCCTTACATCCCCGAATGGAGTCTTGGGTTCGAGGAGCTGCGGGGAGGGAACTGTGGCTTGTGGAGGCTCTGAGCCAGGCCCCACAGGATAACCTGGGAAAGTGAAGGAAAGGAGAGCTGGGGAGGCCTCGCCCTCCAGCGGGGGCTCAAATGAGGGCAACGCCCTGACCCCTCAACCTATCTCCTCTCCTACCATGTTCCTTTCTCCTGTATTTCTTCCTCTTTCTCTCCCCCTTCGCGGTCAGGCCCCTCCTCACCCCTCCTGCTTCTGCCTCTCTTCTCTTTGGCTCCTTCTTTTTCTCCTTTCTCACTGCATCACTCGCGCTCTGCATGGGAGGTTCCCACCTATACTAGGCCTCTCGAGGGGAGAAGAGCAGTTTTCCCAGACCAGCCTAGAGGGCTTCCTGGAGGAGTCTGGCTTTCAGGAGGCTCTCTTAGAAGACGGGCCAAGAGTC
This sequence comes from Mustela nigripes, assembly GCF_022355385.1. Classification (NCBI taxonomy): domain Eukaryota; kingdom Metazoa; phylum Chordata; class Mammalia; order Carnivora; family Mustelidae; genus Mustela; species Mustela nigripes. The sequence goes on along the minus strand of NC_081569.1, from coordinate 47,547,764 downwards.
TTGGATGGACCCGTGGCTCCACCTTCCTGCTTTTGCCCTCTCCCTCCTGCAGGCGTCAGGTACAATGCTACCATGGATGAGAGACGATACGCCCCACGGGCCCACCTTGACGAGGGCGGGGACCGGTACACCAACAGAGCTGTCCTGCTCTACTCGGGCCAGGAACACTGTGAGCGGATCAACTTCCATGTCCTGGTGAGCTTGACACCCAGCAGCCCCACCAGCTGGGAGCAAGCTCCCACAGGAAGGGCCACAGAGCTGGAGGAGGAATTGCCACGGGAGAGCCAGAGAGCTCAGCGGGCACCAGGCTGGTTCCGAGTCCCCAGCAGACCTCAGGAGGCCCAGCCAGGGTGCAGAGTCCTGGACCTCGGCCACGCCATCCTTATGCCCCAGAAAAAGGCTACTGAGACACGGTATCCTGTGGTACCCTCTCCGAACTCCCTTCTTCCCCAGCACTCAGATGCCCACTGTTCCTTTAGCGGTGGGGGGGGGGGGGTCTGAGGTGGGAGGTGGGCTCGGTGAGGTCTCACAGAGGAAACAGGGGTCAGCCGGCAGGGGCCGTGGTTGGAGGGGATGGAAGCAGGCATTGGCTAAAGTGGAGGTAAGACAGGCCCTTGGTGGGGGCGAGCCAGGAGAAGGAACTGACTGTGGCCTGCCTGGCAGAGGTGGAGAAGCAGCAGGAGCCTGGTGCCTGGTTTCATGGATAAGGAAGAGATGAGAAGTTTACCCCATCCAGAAACTCCAGATACCTAGGCCACAGCTCTGGCCTTGGAGACATAAGCAGGGGGCACTCAGAGCCCCCTCCTGCCCCCTGTAGTTCAAAGGCCAAAAGTCAGAAAAATGAACAGATGTGGGAAGTCCTCCTGTCAGTTAACAGGGGGTCCCCTCTGATGTGTTCGTGTACCGGTTCTGAAAGTGTGGTTCCCCAGACCAGCAGCAGCAGCCCCATCACATGGGAACTTGTTAGAAATGCGTGGTTTCTTTCTTTCTTTCTTTGTTTCTTTCTTTGTTTCTTTCTTTCTTTCTTTCTTTCTTTAAGATTTTATTCATTTGAGAAAGAAAGAGGGCACAAGCATGAAGGGCAGGGCAGAGGAAGAGGGAGAAGCAGACTCCCCACTGAGCAGGGAGTCCCCAGGACCCCAGAATTATGACCTGAACCGAAGGCAGACACCCAACCAACAGAGCCACCCAGGTGCCCCCAGAAATGCATGGTTTCAAGCCCCACACCAGACCCACCAAATCAAGAGTTCTGGGAGTGTGCTCGTGCCTCAGTATGTTGCCGGGCTCCCCTCAGGATTCTGACACAAGTTCAAGTTGGAGAGCCACTGCCTTGCTACAAAGAAGCCAGTCACGGCAGGATTCAGGTTCCATGGGGGAGGTTTTGTAGGCATTTCTAAGCGTCCCCTTCTTTACCCTTCGCACCTGGACCCAGCCAAACAGCCCCCGTTTTGCTCACACATTTGTTCATTCATTGACTCGGTACGCCCATGAACCCTGTCACAGTGCCGCGGCTGGGCCCCAGGCTCCTGAAAAAGGGAGAGGCCAGCACAGAGATAGTTCAAATTCCATGCGAGAAGTGGGCTGTGCACACGGGATGGTGGGGGCTGCCTGGGCCACCAGAGGCCAAGGCACCGGGGGACGGGTGCCCAGCCTTGGAGGCTGAGCGAGGGCTTGCTGAACCTCCAGCCACCCAGCGTGCTTCTCCATCCTGGCCTCACCCAGGATGAGGAGGCTGGCAGGGAGGCTGTCCCCCCGCCACACACACACTGCCTGCAGGAAGTAGCAGTTTTCTCTCATGATCCTGGCCCAGAAACAGGTGCTCCGTGCCCCCTCACCCCATCCTCATCTCCTTCCACACAGGACACCGCTGACTACGTGAAGCCAGTGACCTTCTGGGTAGAGTACTCCCTGGAGGATCCCGACCACGGCCCCGTGCTGGACGACGGCTGGCCCTCCACCCTCCGAGTCTCGGTACATGCCTGCATACAGGGCACACAACCTGGGTGCTCCGTTCCCCACCCCCAAAAGCCCTTTTCCTCTCCCTCCTCCCCAAAGCCCAGATCCAGAGGGCCCCAGGTACTCCTTCCCCTATCGCTGGGAACACGCTGAGGGAAAGGACGGGGCCTTTCCTGTTCGAGGATCCCCCATATCTCCAGCATAGGGGAGACCTGGAGGGTCCTGGAGAATCACAGAACCAAAAGGGATCTTAGGGCTTGATCACCTGCTTCCCTCAGGAGCCGGTGAGGACACTGGGGCCCAGAGCATGGGAGTCAGCCACCCAGAGCCTGCTCTGCAGCTGGGGTCTGCCCCCCTCAACCACAGTTCCTGATCCCTGGCTCTAGTGGCATCGGAACTTTCTGGTATAGAACACTCACATGCTCCTCCCACCTGCAATTCACGGTTTATTTCTGCCTGAACTGTGATGGGAGAGCAGGCGAAATTAATGAAGTTAATATCTAATTCCTAAACCTTGAGGAGCAGCAAGGCTTCCGAAATCACCTCCTGCTCCCATCCGCCTTCCCTGCCCTCCCAGACCCCACTGCCGAGCCCCTGACCCTCACACCTTCCCTCTTTTCTCCTGATTCCGCATCCCTCACATATAAGAGAGGCTGTCTCATGCAGTTCGAGAAGGGGGGGAATGGACTGGCCCAGATGGAGACATCGTCAGTGACGGGTGCGTGAGTCACTACTGTTCCCCGCCACAGTAATTACAGAGACGCTAGGGCGAATGAACGAGAATCTGCCAGGCGATCCACGAGTGAGTCGAAGCCCATGTTGCAGATTGATGCAAAAGGCTCACTCTGCCCCACACGGACAATCCCAGTGCAGGCTGCCTGTTAGGGCTGGAGGCCAGGGTGAAGACAGGAGTGAGCTCAGAGGAGGTATCGCTGAGCAACCAGAGGACAAGCCAGGAAGACTTCCTGGACAGGGCGACTTTCAGCCAGACCCTAAGGAATAGACCAGATTCAGATACGCGGGGATGGGAAGAGTGGCCTTCCACTCCAGGAGAGCTAACGATATGACCAAGGGACGACAGTGAGAGAGGCAGGCTGAAGAGAATGTGTAAAGAGAAAAAAAATTTAAAAGGAGGAATAATCTGGGTCCTATCATCATCAAGGGCTTCAGATAGCAGCTAAATTTCTTTAAAAAAAAAAAATCTTGTTAATCTGGATTTCTAACCTCTCCCCATTTCTAGCAAATGAGAGACATTCTGCCCAGTGCTCTTCTGCAAATTTTTCGTTAGCATCCACTCAGTGCCCAGCTCTGGTACAGCCCTAGCCCTGCAGTATCTCGCTTCCTGGGGGATGAGCTGTTCCACATAATTGAGTGTAGCAGCTGCTTATCACATTAATTATTCCTTTTAATCAATTGGATGGAAATGTTCTGAAGGTGATGGCACAGTTTGCGCCCTTTGTAGGCAGGAGGCTGGGTGGGCGTGGGGGCATCTTATGGGAGACTTGAAGTCGCCGAGGTGAACGTGGGTACTAGGGTTCAGTGAGGCACCTGGGGGTGACCAATGTTTTCCACTACGTCCCACCACTGGATGGCCTCCCTCCGCCCTCCTTTGTATGGCTCTGCTGCCCTCTCTGCTTTTAGCTGCAAATCCACCGTGCAACGGGGCAGCTGGGGGCTGCAGGTGGATGTGGGTGAGGCTCAGGGGCTCACCTTTGAGAAAGGTCCATGAATTTCAGATCTGTGCGAGCTTGGTTTCCCCTCTCCTGGGTTTCTGCTGTACCCTTGGGAGGGACAGCTGTGCTCCTCGGCCAACCTGAACGCTTACCTGCTCACTGAGCACGTGGACCCGGTAGGACTACAGGACCACAGAACCAAACTCAACTTCACCCCACCGTTTATAAATGAATGGTGCAGCCCTCCTTCCAGACACTGAAAAGGGACTTGTCCACATCCTGGACACTTTGGCCCCTTAGCGCTGATGAACTCCAGGTCCTATGGACCCCACCTCTGGCAGTCCTAACTTGTTGTCTCCTCTCCACACCCGTACCCCCAACACCATCATCATCTCTTGCCTGAACACTGAAGCAGCCTCCTCAGTGGCCTCCCTGACTCTAGCCTTGATCCCTCCAGTCCGTCCACCCACAGCGGCCACAGCGAGCCTTCAGCATGCAGGTCTGACGGGATACTCACTCCCCTGTCTACAGCAGTCAGTGATTCCTGTCACCTGCAAAGAATGACCCCAAGGCCCTAGAAGAACTGACTCCACTCATCTCTCCATCTTCCCCATCCCAAAATGCAGCAATGCTAAAGCACCCAGCATTTCCCAAACTCACCATGCTGCTTCATGCCTCAGACCTTTGCACAGGCTCGTCCTTCCCCCCGAATTCTCTGTCTCCCTGGTCACCCAGCTAACATGGTCATCCTTCAGAACTCTGACCTACTGTCTCTTCCCTGAAGGCTTCTCTGACCATGTACAGGACAAAAAATTGTTTCCTCCCCTCTGCCTCTCTTTTCTACACACAGATTTCTACAATTTTTTTTTTTGCACATTTCACACTGTAATTATTTATCCAGCACTCTTCCCCACGAGCTGAGAGCGGAAGCTGTGTCTTCCTCATCCTGTACCGCCAGTACCTAAGACCTTGCCCCCAACACAGATGATCCTTAAAAACCTGCTGGGTGGGTGTGGGTATCCTGAGCTTCGCTGAGAACTGAAGGAGACCCAGGAGCTGCGGAGTTTGGAGCCATGTTTTAAAGAAGGGAGTACCTGTGCAAAAGCAGGAGAAACAGCAGGGTGTCGTCTGGGAGGAGGGCAGAGAAGACGAAGCCCATGTCTAGTGTGGTGGAGTGGGGAGCCGGCGTGCTATGGGGGTGAGGGCCGGTTGGCAGCAAAGACAACCAACCAGCCACCCCGCCCTGACTTTCCCTGGCACAGGTGCCCTTCTGGAACGGCTGCAATGAGGACGAGCACTGTGTCCCTGACCTCCTGCTGGATGCCCGCAGTGACCTGCCCACGGCCATGTAAGCTGGCTCCTCCCTGCCCCTGCCCTGATTCCGTTCCTTCCCCCGCAAGTAGATCTGGGGCTCCCCAAGCCCTGAGTGCTGCCTGCATATGGTTCTTGGAGGCAGCATGGCTCAAACACAGAACGTGGAGCCTGGGTTTAGCCCAGGCTCTGCCTCTAATTGCCTCTCATGTGACTTCAGGCACGTCCCTTCCCTCTCTGGGCCTCAGTTACTTCCTCTGCAAAATGAAAAGTACTCATCTATCCAAACTCCTCAAACTTCATTTAGAAAAAGGAATCCTTTCTTTGGAATCTTTACTATCAAACAGATGAAAAATGGAGACTAGGACCAGTGATCCTGGTGGCTCACCCTCCTAGCCCCCAACTAGGTGACCTGTGGGCCCAGTGATGGACTGCTTGAACTAAGGAGACAAAGCAGGTGGCTGAGCACGGTGCCCTGTCTCAGTGACCCTGTCTCAGGGACTTCTCTGGGCTCGAGCCCTGCGGAGTTCAAGGTCACCACAGGCCAACACTTAGGCACTGTGAATTCCCTCGGAGTGCATGCAGGGCCGTGCTGGGGAGCTGTGTGGGGCTGGGGGAGCCCGTGTGGCCTTCTGGGGCTTCGGAAGGCCCTCCAGAGCTTGTGACATGAGGACAAAGCCTTTTTCTAAAAAAAAAGATATAGTATACAAGGAAAAATAATGAAAAATATCCTCTTTAAAATTTATGTCATTTATTTTCAAGTAATCCATCCTCTACTTTTAGAGGTAGTCTAAAGGTAGACTTACTGACTTACTCAGTCTGAGTAGCTAGAAAACAAAATGACTGAGCTAGAAAACATATACAATAAGTAGAAATAACACAGACAAACCCTGAGAAGGATGAAGAAGCAAACCGTCTAGCCATCCTGGCTACTCATCAAGATAGTCTCTTCATTTAGCTCCGAGCTTCCCGGTAGCCAAAGCCAAAAGGGATACATGCTGAGGAGAGCAGGGAGGCCTGGCCCCGCCCTCCCCATTCCATAAGCCTGGCCCTGGGTGGGCTCTGTCCCACAGGGAGTACTGCCAGAGGGTCCTGGGCAAGACCACGCAGGACTGCTCCGCCTACACGCTGTCCTTCGACACTACGGTCTTCATCATCGAGAGCACACGCCGGCGGGTTGCTGTGGAGGCCGTGCTGGAGAACAGAGGCGAGAATGCCTACAGCACGGTCCTAAATATTTCGCAGTCAACAAACCTGCAGTTTGCCAGCTTGATCCAGAAGGTAAGACCTCAACTGTGGGCCTGGTCTGCCTGAGGCTAAGGGCAGAGGCAGGAAGGGAAGGGTCCAGCCAAGGGGACTGGTGGGCTGCATGTTACAGCCACTGGGAGCTTACAGATCCCTGTGGCCAGGCTTTTCCCAGAGATTCTACCGGGTCTGGTCTGGGGCCACGCCCACATCAGCATGCTTTGAAAGCATCCCAGGCAAGGTCAGCGTGCAGCAGGGGTAGAGCCACTGGGAGAGGGGGGTCTGAGCCCTTCCCGAGTATGGGGAGGAATGTCTTTTAGCCTGTGTCCTTGGCTCTCAATAGGAGCACACACACATGCGTGTGCACACGCACAGCCACACACACCCCACACAGGTGCACACCAGCTAATACAGCCCCCTGCCCACAGTTCATCCTTCAGGCTTTCTCAAAAGGGCCCTCTCACAAGAACCGGAACAGGTTATTCCAAACTTCAACCTTTCCTATCATGCCAGAGACTGAGGCACAGAGGGGTGGACAGGGCCTGACCAGGACCACACAGCTAGTAAGTGGCAGAAGGGTTCCTGGGCCTGCACTTTAGGACAGGGCTTTGTCCTCATGTCACAAGCTCTGGAGGGCCTTCCGAAGCCCCAGAAGGCCACACGGGCTCCCCCAGCCCCACACAGCTCCCCAGCACGGCCCTGCATGCACTCCGAGGGAATTCACAGTGCCTAAGTGTTGGCCTGTGGTGACCTTGAACTCCTCAGGGCTCGAGCCCAGAGAAGTCCCTGAGACAGGGTCACTGAGTCAACCCAGGACATCACTGTCATGTGGAGCGGGGGGCGGTCCCAGCTCCCCTCAGACAGTCTCTGGCCCCAAGGATCTCAGAGCATCCATGTGGAGCCCTGAGTGCCGGGTGGGGCAGACACGGAACCCCTCAGTCTCTGCCAGGCAGTCCCTTCCTCAGGCCCAAGGCTGGGCCGCACAGTCAAGCCCACTGCAACCCCAAGTGAGGATAAGCAGCCCATGTGATGGCCCTCTTTCCCAGTCCTGTCCCGCCCAGAGATTTTGGCATCTGTCTGAATTGGGGTACTTAGGGGAAACAGGGCCCCAACCCGTATCCACCTTTCACTACTCCCCTGGTCCAGACGCTACAGTGCCATGCCTATTCATAAGCCCAGGGGCCAGTCTTCGTGGGATTTTGTGTCTGTAGCACAGAAGATCTTTGAGAACTGAGGAGGACAAAGAGAAGCGGGCAGCGGGCAGCGTGTTCTAGAAAGGGCTACATCCACACATGCAGCGGGGTTATGGGGGGCGGGGAGGGGCGTGTGTGTAGGGATAGCCCACAACCTAGTTCTGCCCATCCAGCCCCAGCCCAGGAGCTGCTCACAGCTGGGAGACCAGCACTCCTCTCCCTAGGCTGCCCTCCATCCCACCATCCAGCTGAGGGGAACGCTCGTGGAGGAAGCACCCCCGCCCCAGCCAGTTACAGATGTGTTAGTCTGATCATGAGCACTTTGCACACACACATGCAAAAGCTCACAGACCTGCCTGTGCATTCAAGGAAACCCACCTGTTCCTCATGCCTGCCACAGGGCACACACAGGCGGAGTCTACACAGACATGCCTTTCTGTCCACACGTGCATATGCATGCCCAAAGATACACACAAGGACACACAGCCACCCAACAGTGTCAAGCTAGAGCACTGTGGGGGAGTCCCCTCCCTCAGGACCCTAGCGGAGGTGACCCCGGCGCTGGCCCAGCAGGACCCCAGCTCAGAGAGGCCCAGGAGCTGGGCGGTGATTCCCCCTCAAAGCCACTGCCTCCCGTGTCTCCGGGGCCCCTGGGGTCCCAGCTTCCTTCCAAGGTCTGTGGTACAGCTCTGGTGTAGGTGGTGGGGTGCGGCTTGGGTGGTCCCCAGGCCCAGGTCTCTGGCCCTCCTAACAGCTGCCCGCGGTGCTCCCCACCCTCCCCTAGGACGACTCAGATGGCAGCATCGAGTGCGTGAACGAGGAGAGGAGACTCCACAAGAAAGTCTGCAATGTCAGCTACCCTTTCTTCAGGGCCAAGGCCAAGGTTGAGGCTGGGGGCAGTGTGGGGGCGGGACCGGGTGGGTGCTGGGAGGCACTAGGGAGGCAAGGGAGATGGAAATGAACAGAGGGGAGAACAGGGGAGGGATGGAGAAGCCTGAGCATGGCTGTTAAGTCTGTTAGTTTTTTTCACCCAGGAAATGACACCCACAGGACCTAACTAGCCAGCCCACCCCCAAGAGAGCATCCAGGCTCCTTCACCTCAGGGCAATGCCACCACTCCACCCACCCCTCTCCCACCACCTCCTGGCCAGTTATCCCTTTATCCTTTATCCTAACACACTTTTTCCAAGTCCAGCCTCTCTCAGCCTATTTTGTGCACGGGGAGAGATTGGGAGAAAAATTGACGTTTTGTGGGCACTTGTCATGTGCTTAAAAGGACAAGTGGAAAGTGGGTAGGGTGTGTGAGGGGAAAAGCAAATTCCCCAGGAAGGAGAATCCCCAGATTCCAGACTCCAGATCACGTAGCATTTGTCCGTCTCTACGGGGTACTGGGTAGCCACTGAAGGTTCTGGAACAAGAAAAGACCCAGCTGAGACTAGGCTACTCATAGAGCTGGCATCAGACAGAAGGGAGCTTGAGGCAAGAGTCAGGGAGAGTGACAGCTTGTTCCCAGGATCGGAGTCTGCAAGGCTGGGGGAGAGAAGGGGAATCCTCGCCTCCCCTCTGGGACACAAGTCAAGAATGGGGCCCCAAAGTCTCCTTGGGAAACCCCATGAAGCAGATCTGAGAAGAACATGAGGTCTGGGCAAAGCCCCTGTAATGTCCCCAGAGTCGGGTGGGAGGTGGTGAGGAGGGTCAGAGAGTCAGAGGTCACAGGCTACAGTCCCTTTGGCCAAGGCCAAAGGAAGCATAGGACTGGACCATCAGAGTGGTGGGAGGACCGCTGGACCAGGAGGCAGGTGCCTTATTGAACTGCTGGGTGCCCGAGGCAGCCTTCACCCTTCTGCTGGCCTCTCCCTATCGCACACAGGAAGAAGGGGCCGCTGAGGCAGTCCTCCTGCTGGCTTCCGGCCCTGCACCCTGTGGTTCATGGGGATGGCCACCTCCCCTTCCCGCCATCAAGCTCCCCACCCAGGAATTCCCACAGGATCCTGAAATTGGACCTGCTGCCTTCTAGTTGCCTGTAGTTGAAAACAAAAAGGAAGTCGTGGGGAGAATGGCTGGTCCCTTAGCCAAGAAACCCTATCAGAGGAGCTATTGTCTGTGGCTGTGTCCCCAGGTCCCAAGTTCAGCTCACATCACTCTGGCACCTGGTCCTCCAGGCACCCCAGGCAACAGCTACCCACTCACCCCCCCCCCCCCCCCCGGGGAGACAAGGGCAGGGGCAAGGAGGGGCAGGCTGGCCATGTCCAGACCTGCAGTTCCCAGACACCCCAGCTCCAGCAACTGGACCTCTTCCTCGCAGGTGGCTTTCCGGCTGGATTTTGAGTTCAGCAAATCCATCTTCTTGCACCACCTGGAGATCCGGCTCACCACTGGCAGGTCTGGGCGTCGCCTGCTCCTTCTGCCCCCTCTGGGCTCTGCTCGCTGCTGTCCCCTGCTCTGCTGCTAGCCACAGCTCTTCCCTGTGCCCCTGCCCCGACCTGGGGGTGGGGGGTCCACCTGCTGCCCTCTCCATCCTTGGGCAGCTCAGAGAGAAATAGCAAACCCTTACCATTGCTCTGGCAGCTGTTTCTAAAACCTTCAATTACAAAGAACTGTACATGTAATCATCGGGCATCACAGCAGCCCCTGACAATAGCAAAGCAGGGGTCATCTTCACAGAGTAAGGGAAGGAAGGTCTTTTAAAATGGAAAAATGTTGGAGGGGAGAGAAGTGCAGGACAGAAAGAACACAGGAGAAGGAGTAGAACAAACAACCAGTGTCCCTCTCCCCGTTGCTATAGTTACACGCTGTGTGTCCTTGGGAAGTTCACACAGCCTCTCTGAGCCTTCCTTTCCTCACCTGTTAGTTGCTTTGCCCATCCGAAGGGGCTGCCGTGAGCCCACGCGGGGAGCCGGCTCGGCTGGTGGAAGGCCCCCTGGCCCGCTCCTGACCGCCCCGCGCGACTCTCCTTGCAGTGACAGCGACGAGGAGGAGAGCACCAGGGAAGACAACACGGCCCTCCTGCGCTTCCACCTCAAATACGAGGCTGATGTCCTCTTCACCAGGTGGGGGGGTGGGAGGGGACAGGCTGGGGGAAGCCTGAGAGAAGTGAGGCCTAAGACGGGGTACCCTCTGGGGGGGGATCTGCATAGGACCAGAGGTCACAGGGGCCAGGCTGCAGTGCCAAGGGACTGTGCGTTGGGGGTGTCCCTGAGGACTCGGAGAGGGCAGGTCCCTCAGCCATGGTGGGCAGGGGGTAGAAGGAGACACAGAGCTGACCTCCAGGGAGCTCCTGCCTCTGGGAGGGGGTGGCACATGGGGGGTATCCACCCCCAGTGCAGGTGATAAGTGGGGGTCTGGTCTGAGAGGATTTTAAGTCATAAAACCTACTAAAAGTCCATCTGCTTTTCATTACCACCTTGAACCAGCAACTTTCCACAGCGAAAGTACGAGAACGCACCTCCCCAAAGGGCAAAGTGCTCCCACCAGCCAGCCCTGTCCCCTGGGAGTCCCTAGGCCATTGGAGAAGTCAGACTTGCAACCACACAGAAAGCAGGCTCAGGCCCTCCCGTGGCCACTGCTGGACACTGGAATGGGGCAAAGTGGGCGAGTTCATGCTCTAAAGAGGTCTTGCCATTGGGCTGAGAGGCCAGGAATGGCCCCCAAGGGCAGGGATGGCCAATGACCAGCTCTCTGAGCTCATGCCCATCCCCCACATGAGGCGGCCTTTGCTGAGAGATCTCGGCATGCATCCCTGCTGAGGCTCAGAACCCTTCCCAACACAGTCCTCCCCGTCCTCAGGGACACCAGAGAAAACCTCTTTCCTGTGGTCTAGGGGAGCCGGGCACATGCCCACGCCCTCTGTCATGCATTTATTCAGTGAGCCAACATTGCCTGAGCTAACAGCGTCCCTGTCCTCTGTCCCTGCAGGGACAGCAGCCTGAGCCACTATGAGGTCAAGTCCAATAGCTCACTGGAGAGGTACGATGGCCTTGGGCCTCCCTTCAGCTGTGTCTTCAAGGTAAGGCTGGCAGAGAGCCAGGCAGAGTGAAGGACAAGAGCTGAGGGTTCCCCTTGGGGTGAGGAGGGGTCTGGAATCATTGCAAGTGCCTGGGATTCAGCCCCAGCCCTGTTACCCACTCACTGTGCGATTTTAGGCAAGTTCCTTGCCCTCTCTGGGCCTCTCAGTCCTTATCTAGAAAATAATGGGGGGTGCCGGTTGGGGCTCAGCCTCTTAAGCAGCTGACTTCGTTTTTTATTTTTTTTAAGATTTTATTTATTTATTTGTTTGTTTGTTTGTTTGTTAAGATTTTATTTATTTATTTTACAGAGAGAGATCACAAGTAGGCAGAGAGGCAGGCAGAGAGAGAAGGGGAAGTAGTTTCCCTGCTGAGCAGAGTCCAATGCGGGGCTCAATCCCAGGACCCTGAGATCGGGACCTGAGCCAAAGGCAGCTCACTGAGCCACCCAGGCGCCCCTAAGATTTTATTTATTTATTTGACAGAGATCACAAGTAGGCAGAGAGGGGGGGAAAGCAGGCTCCCTTACGAGCAGAGACCCCCCTCCGATGTGGGGCTCAATCCTGGGACCCTAGGATCATGACCTGAGTCGAAGTCAGAGGCTTGAACACACTGAGCCACCCAGACGCCCCAAGCAGCTGACTCTTGATTTCGGCTCAGGTCATGATCTCAGGGTCGTGAGATCGAGCCCCAAGTGGGGCTTTGTGGTCAGTGGAGAATCTGCTTAAGATCCTCTCTCTCCCTCTGCCCCTCTCCCCCAACTCAAATAATAATAAATAAATCTTAAAAGAGAAGAAAAGAATGGGGCTGGACTGGGAGGATGTATCAATGAAGGTTAGGTGTGGTTGCATATATTTAAAAAATATTTTTAAATACAAGTGGCCTAAATGGACCAGAGTTTATTCTCTCCATAAAAGAAGTCCAGGGTTGGCAGCTTCATAAAATCATTCAGGATTGGGTCTTCTGTCTGCTCCACCGTCCTTGACATGCCACTATCAGCCTCTTAAGTTCACCTCATTGCCCAATACAGTTGCAGCTCCGGCCATCACACTCTCATCCCAGGAAGGAGGAAGGGGAGAAGAGCAGGCCCCTCCCTCCTAAAGAAACTCCTTGGCAGTTTCTCACACTGCCAGTTACCTAGGGAGGCTGGGAAATGTGGCATTCGTCTCTGCCCCCGTGTAAGGAAGGAGCAAGAAGGGGGATGAGGAGGCATTCGAGCAGTCTGCCCAGTGAGCTCTGTGCCCCCCCCCCACCCCTAAAAGCTGCGTGTGAGCTCGGGGCAGGCTGATGCTGGAAACCATGTATCAGACATGCTGGTATCCAGGTGGCTGTTGCAGGAGGGGTCTAGTGACTGCCTGAGGCCACACAGCTGGTAGACGCTCGAAGCTCTGGGTCGGAGACTGGCCTCTCTGATTCCAGAACCCTGCTTGGAGTCACTGCCACTCTGACACCGGCCATGTCACGGCTAGCACTCGCTCACGGTTACAACCTTCGTTAATGCATGACTCAACTCTCACCATCTCCTCCCTGACCTCAGCCCAGGGTGACCAGCAGCACTAGGCTACAAAATCCCCACAGCCAGGAGAGCCTGGGAATGGAAGTGACCTTGCTCTCCAGCCTCATGGCCCCCACCGGCTTGTCTTTGGCCTCCAGGAGCCCGGCCCCTTGGGTGCTTCCACGCACCTTTGTGCACACAGCCCCTGCCGTGATTTGGCAGAGCATATATGCCAGGGGCTTGAAGGGGCCTGATTCCCAACCTGATGGGTGGCTCACCTCCATGGACCTCATCCTCCACTCCCCTCTACTGCAGCTGCTGCTGGAAGTACTGACTCCTCCTCTCTCTGGTCACAGATCCAAAACTTGGGCTTATTCCCCATCCACGGAGTAATGATGAAGATCACCATCCCCATCGCCACCAGAGGGGGCAACCGCCTGCTGATGCTGAAGGACTTCCATACTGACCAGGTACCAGAGCCCTTGGGAGCCTGCTCAAGGGAGGGGATCAGTAGGTGACCTACCCCTAGGGGTGCCCCCAAGGCCTCAGACATCAGCTCCTCCTCCCCGGCCCCGGACCAGCAGGGCTTTCACGGGGCAGAGGAGAAGAATGGAGCATCTCTGGGATGCTGATTGGGCCAAGGCTGGTGGTGAGGCCTGTTGTGTGTGGCCCTGCTGCAGGTGAACACGTCCTGTAACATCTGGGGAAACAACACCGAGTACCGACATGCCCCGACAGAGGAAGACCTGACCCGAGCCCCACAGCTGGTGAGTGTCCTCCTTACCCGGGGCTGGGCCGCGAGCCTCTCAGACCAAGAGGAAACAGAATGAAGAAATACACTTAATGAGCTCACCATCTTGCAGGACACATAGAGTGAATGCCAGAGGAGCTGGCTGTCACAAGGCTGTGACAGGTGTCAAGAGAGAGAGGAGGGGAGCAGACAACCTCCAGGAAAGGAAAAGGGATCGTGGCCTGGCACCTGTGCCTTAGAGGGCAGCAGGATACGGATGAGCAAAGGGAAGGGGAAGCCCAGACCCAGCAAGGTTCTGAAGGCCAAGACCTCCTTGGCTTGTATTGGAGACTTTGACCCCAGCAGCTGGGTCCTCCCTGTCCCTGAGGATGGAGGGCAGCTCATGTCACCTCCCAAAGCCCTCCCCGTGACACCTGCTTGTCCCCAGCTTTTTGTTCCCAGGGCTGCCCCTGCTCCAGATCACAGTTTCTGATTGCTTTCACTGTTCTTCCCCAGACTAACATCTTGGCTGTTCTGGTTTGATTTCTGCAAATAAGCCCCTCACACCAAGCATTTTGAGTGTAGTGTACTTTCCTGAAGACTGGGCCTGGGGGACTGGGGGCGGGGGTTGTTTCAGTAGCTGCAAGAGAGGGATACAAACAAGTTTAACCTAATAAATTCTGATAATTTGACAATTTCTTTGGGTTTTCTGTTGAACGGGATCATCTGTAAACAATAATAGTATGAGCGTTACCATTCAATCCTTACAAACTGTTTTTCTCATCTTCTGGCTCTGGCTAGGACCTCCAGGACAGTGGGAAGTAGAAATGATGACAGTCTTGTCTTGAACTTGATTTTTTTTTAATTGTTTTTAAGTTTTTCATTATTAAACATGATACTTGTTGTAGTTTTATATATATACACACACACACATAAACACCCTATATTCAGATTCAGGAAATTCCTTGGGAGTTTTTATCGGAAACAGAAGTTGGATTTCCTAAAATGCTTTCTCTGCCTCTGTTACAGTAATCATACAATGTCTCCTTTAATCTGTTTGTCTGGCGATGACATTTATAGGCTCCCTAAGGTCAAATCCAAGTTCTGCTCCTAGAATACATGTGATTACCCACAACCTCGACCAGCATAGGCTATACCGTCCTTACCTCGTCCTCCAGCCATCAAGTGGCACCCGCAGCCCATGTGTCCCCCCACCCCCCACCTCTCCTTGAGCCCATCCTCTGCCCCTCCCCCCTCACAGGAGCCAAACTTGGGCTCAGCCATCTGTCTGATGGCCCAAGGCCCTGCTCACATTCTCGGGCGTGGCTAGGCCAGCTGCCTTCCTTGCTCCCCTGGAGCCCAGTCGCTCACCCCAAGACCCACCTCCTCTTTCAGAATCACAGCAACTCTGACGTAGTTTCCATCAACTGCAACGTGAGGCTGGCCCCCAACCAGGAGATCAATTTCCATCTGCTGGGAAACCTGTGGTTGAGGTCCCTAAAAGCAGTAAGTAGAGCTCTTGAGCTAGACCCCAATGAAGCAAGGGAAGGTGGTGGGTGCCGGGGAATCTCCCCGCAGGGGAAGGTTTGGCTTCTGACAAGACCTCTGATTATACAGCTCAAGTACAAGCTGATGAAGATCACAGTCAATGCAGCCTTGCAGAGGCAGTTCCACAGCCCTTTCATCTTCCGAGAGGAGGATCCCAGCCGCCAGGTGAGCCCCCCGGAACCCTGCAGGCCTCAGCCTGAGTCAGACCAGCTAGGGAAGGGGTTGCCCCTCTCCCTAGAGCTTCCTATGCTCTGTGCTCACGTGTTCCTGCAGGAGAGAGGTGGACCGATCTGCAGTTAGTGCAGCATCAAAAGACAGGAGACAAGCAAGACATACAGGCTGTTGGGGCATGAGCAGGGATGGGGCCAAAAGTAGACATTAGCCCAGTGACCTCGAGAGCACCAGGCTCTATACCACAGCAGCCCCATGGAATCAGAGGAAGGAGGGGAGCATGGGTATTCTGCACTAGAGGAATGGACTAGGTCTCAGGCCTGCCCACCTCTAGGGGTTGGGGGTCTTGGTGGGGGGAACTCATTGATTGCTTCCACCAATAGTGAGTAAGGCCAGCAGCCTAGAATGACCATCCATCCCTCTCTTCCCCATCCATCCTCACCCCAAATACGAGGAAATGCACATAACGTGCTTTAAAGGTTGGTGTGAACTAAGTTCGTGAAGAACAAGGGAAGCGAGATGTCTCTGTATTGGGACTCTGTGAATTGGCTAACACCGGATTGTCGCAGGCCAGACTGTCTAAAATCAGGGCCCCCAGAAGGGGATGAGGCTTCGTATAGTGCTCTCCTAAGAAAATGAGAAGTTGGGTCTTGAAGAAAAGCCCAGTCCTTCGGAGAGGGGCTTGGGACATGGGACACTGCTGCCCTCCACTGGCCACATCCCCACACCAGCCATGGCCTGCAATCCTTGTGAGTGGTTCTCATACTAGATGCCAAGTGAACCTCCAGCCCCACCCCCAGGGGGATGGTGGAGACCCAATTCAGGCATGGACAGGAAGCCAGACCTTAATCAAACGCACAAACACCACTTGCAAGCCCTGTGGGGGGCTGCCAGGCAGAGGGGGAGCAGGAGCAGGGGACCCACCGAAGGAGCAGTTTGTTCCTTCATCTGACATGTGGTGGGTGTTCCTCCTATGACTCAGGCCCCCAGGGGATACGGAGATGACTTAAGCAGACAAGGGGGATGAAGATAACATAGCATGGCTCTGATCTGGGGGCGAGTGCGGGTGCTGGGCTTGGGGGGTGGGGGTGGCAGTCAGAGCAAGGGATGTCCAGGGGAAGTTTTCTGGAGACAGTCCACTTGATCCGAATCTCAAGAGATATGTCAGAATTTTGCAGGCAACCGAGAGAAGAGGCGTTGTATAGGCACCCCCGATGCCCCCCCACGCCCTTCCCCCCACACACGCACGACCCCTCTCTCTACACTAGTCCATGGTTTCTAAGTGAATTCTCCTTCTCCTTCCTCTCCCACCTCCCCCCAGAAATCCCTCTGAGCCTCTCCAGATACCTCACTTCTCTTTTAGAAATGCAGCAACCCAGAACCGAAGGCCCTGTTGGCTTAGCTGTGAGCTAGCTCCGGGGGCGGGGAGGTGAAGGTCCCAGCCCTCGTGGGTTGAAAGAGAACATAAAAGGCCCTCGCCTGCCATTCGTGGAGCCGTGACTCAGGCCCAGGCACTGTAGCAGACACTGGGCATGCGATCTGGCTCACTCCTCAAAGTGCTGTGAGGTACGCCCACCCCTATTTTTTAGATATAGACACTGAGGCTGTGGCAGGTAAGGCGGAGAGGGGGCCGTGACTGGCTTGAAGTTGAACAGGGAGTGGGTGGCCAAGCCAGGGCCCTAAGCCGCTGCTGGGAATGGGGAGGTGGGGGTGGTGTTACACATTCCGTCCCCTGCCGTGTTGCCTGAGCGCTTCCTCTGTCCCGGCCACTGAACACAGAACAGAGACCAACACAGATAAAGCCCTGTTCCCCTGGAGCAGACGTTCTAGATGGGCAGGATGGCAAGACACGGGAATACATCAATGCCGAGTGGTGATAAAGCTGTGCCCGGAAAGGCAACAGGCACAAAAGGGTGGAGGCTGGGGGGACAGGGTGCTGTTTTATACAAGGAGATTGGGAAGAGCCTCCCAGATAAACTGACATCAGAGAGAGAGCATGAAGAAGGGGGGTGTCTCGTCACTACCAGCCCAGCAGAAGGGACAGCAAGACCAAGACCCTGCAAAGAGTGTGTGCTTGGCTCGTTGGGAGGCCAGGTAGCTGGAGGGCTGGAGTGGAGAGAGCGATGGGGAGAGAAGAGATGGGGCTAGGGAGGTGAGCAGAACTGGAGAGTGTAGGGCCTTGCGGGCCAGGACAGGGACTCTTATTTTCCACTCTGAGCTGCAGACACAGCGTGGAGGAGAGAATTAAGTCTGCCTTCCTCCGGCTGCCATGCCGAGAACAGACTACAGAGAGCGATGAGGAGGCTGGGAGGCAGTAAGCGGGTTCTTACGGTTTCCAAGGCTAAAAGGAGGGTTTTGGGTCCAAGGAAGTAGCCCTGGAGGGAGGAAGACTGGCCAAAGTTGCGGGGCTTCAAAGGTCGAATGGCCAGATTTGGCTGGAGTCCATGTGGCCGGGAAGGTAAGGGTCAGGGCCGAGCCCGGAGCTTCTCAGCTGAGCAAAGCTAGGAAGGGCAGTGCTGCCTTTTGCTTCCCTGGGAAACGCAGTGAAGGAAGAGGTTTGAGGGTGAGGAGTGGGATCAAGAGTCTGTTTGGGAACCTGTTAAAGATGCCAAGTAGGCTGGGAAGATGGAAGATATGAGTCTGGAATTTAGCAGAGAGGCCAAGTAGAAGGGAGAAATGTGACAGCGGTCAGCGGAGAGATGGTAAAGCCCCACGTTGGAGAGAGTTAGGCCCTCTCGTGGCCCTGAGCCCTTTTGCCTTTGGAGCTCCTTCCTCCTTAAAAACATAATTTAAATCCTTATTTTATGACAGTGTCCATATATAGACAAACATAATCCAAGCAAGGTTATATATTTTCTTCTTCTAATTTTAAAAGAAATTAGAACAGTTTCGGGGCCTTCTAAAGGCACCAAAGGCCCTGGGCCCACTGTGCCAAGCGTGGAAGAAGGCCCCGAGCTCACCAGGAAGTGACTATAGGTAAAGCAGAAGTCCAAGTGCAGAGCCACAGGACACATCAAAATTTAGAAGCGGGGGAGGCGATGAAGAAGCAGCAGAGAAAATAAGAAAAAGTAGCCCATGTGGTGGGAGAATCCAAGGGGAGTGGAGTGTGGCCCAAGGCCAAAGGCAGAAAGTGTCTCAAAGAGAAGGCAGGATCGATCACCTGGGTCCCTTAACTCCCGTGTCTGTTGTGCAAGGGTGGGGTGCTCTGGGGCCTCTGCTGGCCAGGTGTCACCTATCCCTCCAGCAGATCCCCCTGGGCACTAGCTATCCCCACGCCACCCCCCCCGGCCCCCCACCCCAGGGCTCCAGAACAGTCATGCTGTGGACCTGGTGCCCTCCTCCCCTTGCAGATCACATTTGAGATCTCCAAGCAAGAAGATTCGCAGATCCCCATCTGGATCATTGTGGGCAGCACCCTGGGGGGCCTCCTGCTGCTGGCCCTGCTGGTCCTGGCACTATGGAAGGTGAGGCCCCAGCAGGCAGGTGATGGGGAAAGCAGCATCTTGGCGGGGGGCGGGGGGTGAGGGGTGGGGGGCTCAGGCCAGGGGCTCTAACATCTGGGCTCTGGTGCCAGTCCCTACATTCTCCTCCCCATGAGAGCTGGCACCCACCCAGCCTCCTCCCCAGAACTAGCCTGCTACCAAAGCCTGCCCCTCTCACCACAGCAGACAGCTTGGCTAGTGCCACCAGGGGACCTGCAGCCTGTGGCTCTGACCCTTCTGTGGGTCCCTTTAGGAACTTGATGAAAGCTAGGTCTCTTATCAGAAAAAGAAGCAAGCACACAGAACCACAAAATTTCTCCAACAAAATTTCTCCACGCGTCTCACAAGCCTCCCAAAGTCTTCTCTGTGTTTGAGTGGCAGGTGGAGAACCTATTACAGATGAGGCAAGGGAGGCCCAGAGAGGGGTGTTGACTGGGGCAGGGTCATACAGCACGACTTCTAGCCTCCTGACCCAGGCTGCATGCACTCCACTGCAGCTCCCATCACCACCACCACCAATTCAGGGGCCCATTGTGGCCCACCAAGGGAGTCCTGCTGGATTGGGGGTTGAGGGGGTACTCGGTGTTAGCTGGGGTATTCGGGAAGGAGCCTTGGGAGGGTTAATGAAGGGAAAGCAGGGAGGGGAGACAGGCCTTGTCCACCGGGCCCACCCCTGAGACTTCGCCTTTGCTGCCCACAGCTCGGCTTCTTTAAAAGTGCCAAGCGCAGGAGGGAGCCTGGCCTGGACCCCAACCCCAAAGCGCTGGAGTGAGTCTCAGAGGAGGCTGCGAGTCGATGGGGGCCAGGATGCCGGTCCAGGCAGTGTGCAGGCCCAGGCCCAGGGCCCACTGAGCTGGGGTGGAGAAGATGCCAGCTCGCTTTGCACTTGACCTCATCTCCTGAGAGACCAAGCCTACACCCTCTGAAAGGAACTCAAGCCAGTTTTAGGAGGGACTGCTCTACTGGGAGGCCCAGGCACCTCCAACACAGAGCCCTGGTGATTTAGAGGGACCCATCACATGGCCCACCAAAGCCTCCGCCGGGCTCTGTGGGGGCATTTGTGCCCCTGCCACTAAGGTGCTAGGAATTCCTACCGGCCTGTCCCATCCTCAGAAGAAACTGGGAGAGGAAGACTGCCATGCAAACCTACTCTGCACACTCCAGGCCTCCAGTCCCAGTAGGAACCCGGGGGGTGGGGGGGACCGGCGCAGCAGATCTGCATTCTGTGCTGCCCTCCCACCCCTGCCCCCACACTGCCCAAGGCTCCAGGTCCCACTCTCATCTTCTGCGGACAGGAGTTAGGTCCCTGGAGCTGTCCCTGAATGAACCGGGGCCCCCTGGGCTCGATGGTGACAGCTGCAGGCCAGGAATGAAGAAGGACCCTGGGTCGCGGAGACTGTCGGACGGGCAGCTGGAACGCACAACATGGGGAACCCACCCCGAGATGGGGAGGCAAATGGGCCCTCCACACCCCCACAGCCCCTGCCCAGCCAGCTGCTTTTGTGCCTAGTACCCAGCCGGAGCCCGAGCACCACACGCTCCGAGTCCCACGTCCGCACTTGGTCTTCCAGCCTGCCTGGCTTAATGTGCAGCCCGGCAGCAGGGGCAGCGGTGCGGAGCCTCCCCTCCCTGTGTCACCCATCTCCCTGCGTGCGCGTGTACACACACACACACACACACACACACAGAGCCTCCCATCCCTCCCTTCTGCCCACCGTGCAAGAGAGAAGGGCCGGCACTGCTGAGGGGTCTCTCTGGAATGCACTAGTTAAAGCTGGTGTAGGGACACCCGAGTCTGTGCAGGCTCAGTGGCAAATGTCTGATCCGCTGGCCCATGGGACAAGTGGTACCACCAATGATGGCGCCTTGAGGACAACAGGCACGCCTGGTGCCCAGCGAGTAATTTATGCCTTAATCTTGTTTTGAGGTAGAAATGAAAGGGGGATGCTCAAAGGCATCTGCCCCCTGGTCACATAGTACGACCTTTACTGTCGTAAATATTTTTTAAAATAAAAAAAAAAAAAAATACAGTGACTGAAAACAACCAAGGTGCTATCATCCCATTCTGTGGGCAGGGCATATCCTGGGGAACCAACCTCTTTTCTCTGAAGGAAAAGAGACAGATGTGGGGCTCCTCCTGCTCTCCCATTCTCTCGAAATGTTGAGAAGGGACCTGTCCCCCATTTGCTCCCTACATCCCTACACCCTCCCCACCAAATGGGCGCCTGATCTGCAATGAACACCTCCAGCGATGCAGCCCTTCCTCCCTCACAAGACCACCAGGCCCATCTTCACCTGTTTGGATAGTTCAAGCTTCTAGCCTTTAGTTCCAGCCCTTCCCCTCCCTGGTCTCCTAGACTTCTCCAGGCTAGCATTTCAGTGCTGACCGGACACGCTGACTTAAGAGTTTCTCCACCTTTACACACAGACTGCTCTTAAACCAAGTGGTCTCCATTCTAACCTTATGCTACTAGAATCCCAAGAAGCCAGAAGTGGAACCTTAGAAATTATTGGCTCTTGTTCCCCCATAGATAGGACACTCAGAACCAGAGCAGTTAAAAGATAGCCCTAGGTTCCACAGCAAAATCCAGACTCACCCCAGGATGGCTCTCTTTCAAGCCAGCCATTATAGCCCAGCCTCAGGGGTCTTACGGAAGGAGAAGGCACTGATGGAACTATGGGAATACTTTTACTCAGATGGTGAACCCCAAGCCAGAAGGACGCATTTGCAATCATGTTTCCCTGGAGTCTTACTCCCGTGAATGGAGCACCTGATGAAAGGAAACCCGAGGCACCCGCACACACACGTGTGTCATGGGACTTAGTGCCGGGCCTTCTGTCAAGCACTGTCAACTCTGAGAATGCCTTCATGTGAAACCTTTTAGGGACTGGCATTCACATTTTAAAAAACTGCTCTGTGCAGCCACACTGCAGGCCAGACGCAATGTTATCTGCAGGTCAGATGCAGCCCAGAAGTGACCATATGGCAACCTCGGGGCCTTCAGAGGCAGCCTTACCCCCAGGGCTCCTCGGTCTGTCCATGCCCCACCCCAGCCCTATAGCAAGAACTGGATGATCAAAAGGCAGAAACTTGTAACTTCAGGGAATTCAAGCCCTCCTCTAGCGTCTCTGCCTTCTTTCTCTTATCAGTTCTCCTTTTTGGAATTTATCTGCTCTGGGGTATAAATGTTTGAGATTGGCCTTAAAGAGTGCCTGGTAGGGCCACAGAGAAGATGCATTTCCTAGGGAGCAAAGCTCCCTCTAGAGCAGTGTTCTTCAGGCCCAGGAGCTCGGAAAGATACCTACACAAGGGCCCACCCAGGGATTCAGATTTAATTGGTCGGAAGGGGCCATCTTTGCTTCAGAGTCCTCCCCCTCCCCTGTGACTATTGCGCAGAGTCGAGGTCAAGAGGCAGGCATATATAGGCTTGGAAACAAGTAAGGGGTTAACATATCCAGGTGACCTTCCATTACGAGTAGTAAGAACTATGCTGTCGTTCTAATGTTCAAGTTAGCCTGATCCCAGCCTGGAGTTGGGAAGAACTTCTTGTTCCAGCAAGTCTCCGGGGTGGGATCTGCTGCAGATTTCACTTGGTTCTCCTGGGTCTCCAGAGGCCCAGGGGAACTCCTGGAGAAGCTGAACACATTTGCTATTGTCTGGAGGAGAGATGAAGCAATTTCGGCATTTAGTGGCAAGCACCCCAAATGCAACTTCAAATCAACATAAAATTCTTATCATGGTTCACAGATGGATATTATTAGCAATGCTCTATTCTATAGTTAAGAATAATTTTTTCTGATGGAGCTTAGCGTTGAAATCAGAGTGTTAACCTGAAGTGCAGCCAACTTAAAAAGGGTTCAGTCTTCTTAAAAGCATTACCAGTAATCCTAGGCCTTACTCTAAACAAGCCGATTTGACTTTCAGGCAACCCGTGATACTTGCTTAAGCAAGTCTATAGCAAACAATCACATGGCCGAAAAACACATGGGGCAAGGTCTGGGTCTTATAAACCAAATACCAACAGACGATGGTGTTAGAATTTGGTGGATTGTGTGGGTTTCCTAAATTCTAGGCTCACCATCTCATAGAGGAAAAAGATAGGAGTTATGAAATGAATCATTCGAGATGTTCTGTGAGGTTTCCCTGCTGTTCTAACATGGTGAAACCCCAGGTGGGATGGGGGCTCTCAGAAAAGATCCAGAAATTGAGGGGCGGGCCTTGGATGGACTCAAGAGAGTCCTCAAGCCAAGCCCTGTGCCATCAGCACCCAGTGCTCTGCAGGGAAGTGGATATCAGTTCTGGATCCCTCAGATCCAGCCAGCTGAGCTCGGGAAAGAAATCCAGGCGAGGGCAGGGCTTCTTTCTGGCATTAGATGGTGTGGGCATGTAAGTGGGCAGGACAGTGTGACTCTTAGAACACATGATCTATCCCAAGTTGAGCGTCTCAAAATGGGATCCCAGAGCTGCCCAGATCAGAACCACAGTCTACATTCCACTCCAGACCTCACAAATCCAATTTCTGTGAGGTAATTCTAAGCACATTCAGTTTATAGAACCAGCAATCTGAAGCCATGATATTCTCTTACGTCTAGACTTCCACGTCAGTTCCTTGAAACGTGTAGCCTTTCTTAGCTGCCCTTGGATCTCGGTGGCAGTGGTCATCAGCAAAAACCCTCCAGGGGTGTCCTTCCAGCACAAAGAATGGAGATTCCGGGTTTTCCTTTTTGTTAAGGAAGCAGGTATTTTTTAACAAGACAGCTATCAGGTAGGAGGGGCAATGTGCTAACCCAAACACAACAGAGAGGGAGAATCAATATGAAGAGCTTCGGACAGAAGGTATGGAAGTGACTTTTCCTAGAGGTCTTTAAAAGACAAGCTGCTATCTCCGTCAGCACTCAGGAGGTTTTAGCCTCAGTCCCTGTGGCTCCAAGTCCCAAGATGCTCTGCACCCTGTAAGAGAAATGGCCAGCTTGCTCATGCTCCTTTTCCAGCATGACTCACTCCGACCACATCTCACCCCAAACGATAAAGTGGCCAGGTCTCTCCACCACAAGATATGTCTTGGGTGGCTTAACTTAATATAGCCATTAGTGGTGAGTGGTCTCCTGTTTTCAGTCACTGCCACATTGGCCCGTTTTTACCTCCAGTTAATATCACGTCAGTCCTTTATTCTGCACGACTTCTGTTTTTTTTAAATCCCCACAAATTATCCTAATGTTAGTATTAACATCAGCTAGGCTCCGTGCAAAGGGCAGTTCAGCTTAACTGACCACATTGAAACTATGCCAGTGCTGCTGTGTCACTATCTATTCCATTAGCTTTGACATCACACTAAAGTAGGACACCATGTTCCAAACAGAAACTGAAACAGGGACGGAGGAGCTTTGCTGGTTAAGTGTGGAAAGAGGGTTAGAAGCCGGGCACTAGGGTTCTGAAACTTTTCAGTAAGATACAGACTAAAATGAACCTAGCAAACTCACAAGATTCAAAGTAGGGTATGAGCAGAACATGTTCTTTAAAAAGGGGACACCACTCCCAAGGTTCAAAGTAGGGTATGAGCAGAACATTTTTTTTTTTCTTAAAAAGGGTCACCATTCTTTAATGGATTCATCCTTTCTAATACGTTGTGTACATTCTTTGTCCTCATCTCCCTGGTACGATGTACAAAAATGACAAGCAACAATCCAATGATGTTTTCTGAAATGTTTTCAGTAAATGGCCTAAGCCAGAGTCTGAAGGTAACATCATAAACTTTTGTTTGGGAAATTAAAGTTAAAAATCTGATGAAAAACAGAAAATCAGGCTTCAGATAGAGGCAACTGGCGAGATGACAAGCTTGATCATCTTTCTTATTTTGGTATGCACATCCATGGAATGGTGCTTCTGTTCGAGGCAGGAACACAACCCCAGTTCTACTCTCAGGACAGACCAAGCACACCAAATGTACAAAGCACAGGGAAATTAGAGTAGAAAATTCTGTCTAAGCCTGCCAACATGCCAAGTCTTTATGAACTACCTGAAATGTGCTTCTCATACTGACATTTTCTACATCAAGCATCTGATTAAATATATTACTACCAGTATTTTCTTTTGTCTCGTCATCTGTTAATTTAATAGAGCAGATGTTACTTCAAACACAGGGGGAAAAAAGTTTGGAATTGGTCTGGATTTCCAGAGCCCAGCTGGATGTTGCAGCCAGGCACACACCTGGCAGAGATGCTAGGGGAGCTTTGTTTGTACCAGCCTGACAGTCTGTTAGTCAAAGAGCTCTGCTCACTGGGTCAAGACACAGCTTACCCTGGGCTCTAACATTCAATCCTTATGTGACCCTGAATGGACAAGTCACTTCTTTCCAGGTCTACAACCTCAGCTGTAAAGAGACTTGGACTAAAGGGTGTTCTCGGGTATCTATAAAGGGACGGGAAGGCTACACTAAATCGAAATTTGAAAACATGTGTGGAAGATGTTCTCTAATACCACCATATGATAATACTCCGGGGGTAACCTTAACCAACGTTAATTAGGCAAATGAAAGAAATACAGAATATGAATACTGAAATGGGAAGGCAAAATAATCATTACTTTTAAATGATGTATATCTGGGAGATCCAAAAGAAGCAAATGAAAAATTTCATTTATCAAGAAAAGCCAAATCCATTAAAATGCCTATGTAAAAACATTAACATTTAGAAGCATATGTAATGGAAAAAAAAAAAAAAAACCTCCTATCCACAATATAAACAAAGAATGTAATAATAAAAGGAAGATATCTGTAAGAACTTCATTAAAAAAAAAAGGCTTGAAAAAAGTCTCTAAGAGATGTAAGACTTCACTAAATGGGACTATCTTTCCTTCAGATAAAAAGGCTCAGATTTATAAAGACAGTCTCCCTAACTTAATCTATTAAACTCAATGATAAACAAAATCATCTTTCAACAAAACAGGACACCAAAATTCTTCTGGCAAAAAAAACCACACACAAATAAAATAATTACATCCCCTCTGCCAAAGAAGGCAAATGAAGACATATTAGCACCACTAGCATTAATACTTAACATTTAGCAAGCATCTCACTGCTATGTGTCAGGGACTTTGAGTAAGTATCTCATTTGCTCATCACAGTCCAAGTTAAGTATTAGCGTCCCAATTTACAGAAACTAAAGCTTGGATAGAAAAGTAACTTGCCCAAGGCCACAGAGCTAGTAAGTTATAGAGCCTTGACAATAATCCCCAGAGCTCCATCACTCAGCCAGATCAACAGAACAGAAAACAAAACAAAACAAAAACCAAAACAGAAAAAGATCCACTTACACTATGGAAATCTGGTTTATAA
The DNA here is from genome assembly GCF_022355385.1 of Mustela nigripes. Lineage (NCBI taxonomy): Eukaryota > Metazoa > Chordata > Mammalia > Carnivora > Mustelidae > Mustela > Mustela nigripes. The sequence continues at coordinate 47,521,622 of NC_081569.1, read as the reverse complement.
CTGAACTCAGTGGAAAAGAATTAAGGAAGTCTTTGGCTAGCTGGATCCTTACATGAAAATAAATTCCAAAAAGATAAAAAATGAAATAAATTCCAGGTAGATAAAAATTTTTATCCAAATTTTTATCTAAAGCCAAAGAAGAGGAGGAAGAGGACAAAAACAAGGGAGAAGAGACATGGGAGAAGCCATAAAAGCATTAGAAGAAAACAATGGCAAAAGATTTATGATTTTGGGGTGGAGACAAGATACAAAACTGACTCCATTTTAAAAAATTATGATAAATTTGGCTACATAAAAATGTAAACTAATATAAAACTACTATATTCAAAGTCAAAAAATAAACTAAAGCTGTGACTTATGACAGAGAAAATTTCCTTAAACTTCCAAAGAATTTCTAACTAGTAAGAAATAGACCACAAATCAAAAAAAGAAATACAAATGTGTCAGTAAATATATATGAAACTGTTGGGCACCTGGGTGGCTCAGTCCGTTGGGCATCTGTCTTGGGCTCGGGCCATGAACCCAGGGTCCCAGACCCGGCCCACATCAAGCTCCCAGTAGGGTGCCTGCTTCTCCTTCCCCTCCTCCGCTCTTGTACCAGCAGCTTACACTCACTCTAATAAATAAAATCTTTAAAAAAAAAAAAAGTGTCAACCTCATTCGGAATAAAAGAACACTAATAAAAACCATGAAATGCTGTTTTTCATTAAGCACCTTGGCAAAAACTATGTGATTAGGTAAAATCTGATGTCAATAATAGTGTAGGTAGATGGAAGACAAATTTAATGACTTCTATCAAAATTTTAAATACTCAGCCACCAAACCATAAATTCCAGGAATGAATTTGTTCTAGGAATATAGAATATAAGGATGTTCACTGAAGCATTATTTGGAATATCAATAAAATGAAAACCTAGAAGTCCACGACAAGGTCTGGTTAAATAAATGCTAAACCCACTCAGAATTAAATCTATTTAAAGATATTTAAAGAAAAAACCAGGGCACCTGGATGGCTCAGCCCTTCGGCTGAGCCCCCCCATCCAGCTCCTGGCTCAGCAGGAAGCCTGCTTCTCCCTCTACCATTCCCCCTGCTTGTGTTCCTTCTCTTGTTGTCTCTCTCTCTGTCAAATAAATAAATGATTTTTTAAAAAGTAAATAAAAGAAGAAACAACCATCCCCATACGAAGAAGTCCAAGATGTATTAAATGAAAAACACAAGATGCAGAAGAGAGTAGGAAAAAGCCCATTTGCATTTTTAATAAATGAAGAGAAAAAATACATATATGCACAGAAAAATTCTGGGAAGCTATTTTAAAAATCTAGTAAACAGTGACTGCCCTCTTAAGAGTCTAAATGGGAGGCAGGTAGAGATGGAGAAGGCACTGGAGTTTTTTGTTTTTTACTATCTGAATTTTTCTTTACTAGCTGAATTCTTCCCTAGGCACATATAACTTTGACAACTCTTTTTTAAATGCACTCAACAAAAGATCATCTCCACTAAGACACACTGAACAATAAAGACACAAACTTCAAGGCAGGTTTTTTTTTTTTTTTTTCAAACATTTACTGAACACAAACACCATTTTTTTTTCCTTTTACACAGCAATATTGTTAAGCTTCAAATTAGCTGGGCTATTAGGACTATCAATTGCCACGAAATTAAAAATGATTCTACATGTCAAACTCAAATAAAAAATGTCATGCAATATATATAAATCACTAACAGACCTCTGGCGCAGTCAGCAAGTTTACTATGTTTATTAAAGTCACGTAAATGGTTTGACAAAAGTGCACAATAGAATGACATCACTGGTTTGTTATAAATCACAGGGAATTACTAGAATACAACAATGTTGTTTTTCTACACAGAGGATTACAGGATGGGGTGAATATTATAGAGGATAGGATCTTTTCAACACATTAGGGCCAGTCGGATTTTACTCCCCAACTATGTAACTCTGAAAAGACTGGTTAGCAAAGCTGAGGGGGTTTTCCTCATCTTTTCTCCTCTACCAATTACTAATAAGCCACAACCAAAAAAAGCCATGCACAAATTTTACAACACCTGATAAAAAAACAGATACAAAACCTTGTTTACTTCATCACTTGGCAAAGCTTGCATCTTCACTCCTTCATTTTTCTGATTAGGCCACTGATCACATGACTCACCCCTAAATGAAAAGCTGTTAATAATTTAGCAATACTCACCCCTGCACACACATCAAGATACGCTCCCCTTAACCATCAAGTCGATGTCCCTTCCCTGCACATTAACACAAATGAACACACCACAAACCTAGGACTAGAGACCACATTTACTTTACAGTTTTAAAAATTAATACATCTATCATCACTATCAGTTTGTTTAGGTCAGATCCCATATTTGGGAGAGGGGATGCTGTACATACAACCCAGCCCATCTGAGAGTTTGGGCAAATCTGCCAGAAATGTAGGAGAAAGCCCTGCGATGTGCCATACATAACAAGGAGCTTTCTACCTTCCAGGGAGGGTATCCAGAGCAGAGCTGTGCATTTTCAGAGTAGGAGTAAACACGCAGCTTAACATCTTATGGACTAGTAACTTTTCTTAAGAGCAAAAGGCCGAGTTTTGTTTTCTTTAATCCATTTTAATGTTACAGCATATTCAGTGAGGAAAACAGAATAGTCATCTGTACCTACATATATCTGGCTAGCCTAAAAAGGAACATTTAAGATTTTTACAGAAAATCTACCATAAAAACAAGTCCTTTAATATACTCTTATCCATCTACTCACTAGTTCAATCACTGGTTGCTTCTAAACCCAGCAAACTGTAACCCGAGGTCCGACAACTCACGCCTCACCCCGCCCCATTCCAAAAAAGAAATGCTTCCGCGTGAATAATCCAAAATGGTCTTATCCATAAAGCAGCTGCCTCAAACTGCAGTGGAGACTGGTGACAGGGTGCTGTTGTTCCCTTGGGATTTTAATTTTTTAAAAACACTTGCCAAATGCACACTTCAAACAGTGCTATCATACCTAAGTTTCTCAATGATTATCAGTTATTAGTCAACTATAGTATAATGAAACAAAAACCTTCCCAGAAACAAGTCAGACCAAAGCTTGCTTTTTGGTTGGTTTGTTTTCAGTTCCCACAGCAAAGAACCTTAAGGTAGTTGGACTGTGGCCTGCTGGAGCCATGCACTAGGTAAACTGAAAAAACCTATGTTGTATCAGAGTTCTTACATCAAGGATTTCCCCCTTCTTGATCAATTGTGGGGATGGCTTTGTTGCCCATTCCTTGAGTTAAACAGTTACCTAAGTTCAAGAGTTCAATTTCACCAACTCCACTGAAAGTGTAAAACCCACCCAAGTCTCACATGGTTTGCCCAGGGCGTCATTCACCTGGGCCTCTCTAGCTCTCTAGCTCAGCCGAATTTGCAGGACAATTACTGAGCAAGACAAAGAAGTTTTGACTGAATTTTGACTGAATTTGCAGTATCCTCAATGAAGACTTAAAATCCGAAGCATATTTCTACCAATAATAAACTGGAAATGACAAAAGTGGCTGGAAATGGAGCCTAGAATTCTCAATGAGCGGAGATACAGATTATCTTTCTTACCGATTTATTTTCCTTAAAACACACACACACACAGACACAAAACAAAAAAAACCCTTAAGCTTGTGAAGGATTTGGCTAAACAGATTTAAAATAATTCTACCAAAAGAAATAAAAAACAGGCATGTAGATCACTTGTTTCAAGAATGGTTTTATACAGATGTTTCACAATACATACTTGGACTTATTTTACAAGACAAACTTAGATCCTTAGCAATAGAGTGAACAATGTACTACTATACTATAGTAAAAAAATGTGTTACCATTAGCAGAGTTCATAGTTTATTCCACGGTCTTCAAATTCTTTCTCCAACTCTGTCAGCATTTCAATCAGCAGTTTTATTTTCTCCAGCATTCATCCCTTCTCAAAAACACTGTCATTAAATTTTGATGTCTGAATATGTACATATAATCATTATTCTCATTTTATAAATAAGCAATACCTAAAGTAGCGCTGGTCCTGGATAGCCAAAGGGATGAAATGGTTTTTAAAACATGCAACATTATCTGATATTTAAAGTTTTGGTGTTTAAAAATCATACACATTAATAATGGAACCAACTGAATACCAAGTATCAGAGCCACTCCTCAGGCTATCAAAGCAGGCCCTGAAGTCTAAAAAACACAGGGTCTGATCTAAGCTGTGGAAAAGGCAGGATTCACTCACCTTGAGGCCATGCATTTTCTCTTTCAGGCCATGAGAGTTGCCAAGAGCAAGGTACAGTATTTCCTCGATTCATACCAGAGGAGCAAGGCCTGTAATTTTCAAATTAGGGCTCAAATACCTCCCTTTAAACCATCCTAAAAACCCTCCTTGTAAAAACCTCAGGTTAGGAAAACAAAAATACATTACCATGACAGAATTTACTATCAAAACATTCCCAGCTGAAGCAAGAACATGAAGAGTAACTACAGTAGCTGGAAAAGTATCTTGCACTCCTGGGGGAAAAGTTTTTAAGCTTCCCACCTGCCATTTCCTCCCACCCTTCAAACTATTTCATTTCATGGGGTATCTATTTTATTTAAGGCCCTAGGTGCTACTTTTGGCTTGGTCATTATATTTCCTACTGATCCAACTGCGATCCTTCTCTTCTACTTCACAAAACAATATGCATACATAAAATGACCACTGAAATCATAAACGTTGGGGAGGGCTGTTTGTTTTTTTAGTTTATATCTGATGGTACTACACAATCATAATGCTTTTCATTAAAGAAAAAAAAAAGCTGCAGGTCTTCACTTACAGTACCATGCACTATGAGTAGCTAAGGCATTCATTTGGCACTAGAGAGAAAAATACAGATATAGCTAATTTTACTTTATCATTTTTAACATCAATAGGTGTGTACCCTTTACTTGAATTTCTGTGATGCTTAAAAGATAATCACAGAATACTTTCAGTCTGACAGTTAAAATGCTGCCATTTAAACAGAACAGAAAAAAACACAGAGACCTCTGCATAGCCTATCAGAATCCGTGACATTTTGCGGTTGAAAAACTTGCAGCTCTCACAGAAACACCTTTCAAAAGAGCATTGCAAATTATTCTTATCATCAAAACCATTTAATTTCCTATACCACACTAGCGATTTTCCTACTAGTTATAAGGGACAAAGTAGAGAAAGTGAAAAAAAAAATCACAAATATCTTGGGTTCCTTTTCATCTGTCATAAACACCTTATTGGGGGGGGCACACAAACAATGCCCTCTGGAAAAGCAGTTTCCAAATTTTAAGAGACCACACAGGAGGAAAGGGAGAAAGGGACAAAAACAGAATGTGTAACTATATTATAACAATTTGTTTCATAAGAAAACATAGCATTCATAATTTTTACATGTCTGTGAGCTGAGTCAAATGCAGATTGCTGCAATTTAGAGAAATTACATTAAAACAGACTTCAAAGAATTTTAGAATTTAAGCCTAAAGGCAAGTAGTCCATCAGTATTCTCTGAAACATTGCTTTAAGATTATTACTACTTTGTATATACCACTCAGCATAATGCAACAATTTCAATGGATTGAAATTTTAAATGTGTAACTATTGTTAAATTAGCACATTTTCAGATTAAGCTGCAGCTATATTTTTTGAAATCCTCCTGATGTTATCATGTGTTGTATCACTCCACATAAATATTGGAAGAGCGAAGACTACCTACAGCAGTTTGGCACATGCAGAACACCTAGGTATCCCGTTACTCTTAATGGTCCTTTTTAGTTGTTTTTCTTCATGAGATCCTCAAAACTGCTGCAAGGATAACACGCTGACACAGGCTTAACAGAAATACTTTTGTAGGCAGTTTTTTAAAACATTATCAACTTCAAATCATAAATGTCCCTTGTAACATAAACAAAATATTTTATACTCATTCCTTAAAAAAAAAAAAAATACAAATGTTGAATCATTATGTTGTATACCTGAAACTAAATATCTCAATTATACTTCAATTAAAAAAAGACACAAACAAAGAAAAAAGAAAAGTTAAGTGACCAATATTCAGATACCTTATAGTTACACCTAAACAATGTGGCTTTGTTTAAAGTGTATTTGAAATCAATAACCGTTATGAGGCAGAAAGACCAAATACAGAACTAAAGATGGATGGGGAGGGAGGAAGGTAGTGGAAAGAAAAGTAGAATTTATGAACACATAATTCTATTGTCTGTGATTAAAGTCCTTTACTTTTTAGCACCACATTAAACGATTTTACATATCCAGTCACTTAATGAAATCCAACAAACTCTTCAAGAGTTCTGGGGATCTGATCTTGGTAGTTAATGTCATTAGCCCGAACTGCTCGGGCAGCCAGGCACTTGAGACTCATCTTCATTTGAGTTTTAAGTAGTATTTCAGATACCCCAGTGGTACTTTTGTCTAGTGGAGTCTTATTCTGTTTATTTGTCATGTCAGTGTGAGCGCCAGCTTCAACCAGGCTAATGATGATAGAGTGCAAGGTTAAAAAATCACTGATGGGCCTGTTGTACTGAACGATAATGTGGAGGGCACTATTCCCCTCATTGTCTACAGCATTCACCTCAGCACCACAGTCCAGCAGCAGCTTTGTGACGAGTGCATTGGGAAAGCTGCAGACATCATTGGTGTGGAAATCATCAACCGGGGTATTCGAGTTGACGGCTAGATGCAACAAGGTGAAACCTTCCCGAGTTCTGGGATCAAGGTGAATCAGGTTGTAGATCTGCTTATTAATTTTGCACTGATCTTCTTCACTGCACTGTGTTTTGGTGGAGATGCACACTAAATACAGAAAAGTATAGAGATTACATTCATAATTGTCCATAGCATTGTGGACATCAGCATCTGGAATATTTTTTACTCTGTTCATACTCTGCTCTATTTCCAAAACACTGCATCTCAAAACACATTCTATGTCTGGGGCCTTCACAGTTTCATTCAAATGTATCATCTGTGAAAAAACTTGAGCAAATCGAAGAAGATCCTTGTGGGTATTCCTGTTCCCTTTCTGTCTCAGGTGCAGGGCATGCAGCCACAACTTGATACACTGTTCGAATTCCATGTTATCCGCATAAACAGCTCCCCTGTAAATGATGGGATGGGAAACATCAATATTGTCAGCACCTAAAATCCGTTCCCGAACTATAAGGCCTTCCATATGAAGAGCATCTCTGTCTTGCCGAATGGATTCCAGTTCCTGAGGATTTCTACATTCAGTTCTATTCCCATAAGCGTGGATCGGTGGGAGAACCTCTTTCTCCAGAATGTTATCACCATCCTGAAACCTCTCCAGCATGGCTAAATATAAATAGTGGTACGTCTTCATGATGTCATAGTTCTCGCGGTCATTTGCAAAGGAGGCACCCAAGAGTTCCAAAGCTTCAATGCGACTTCTTCGGTCACAATCAGCATGAGAGAGCAACAGTTCGACAACATCAGCTTTACAGCTTTCGGCAGCTACTTTTAAGGGTGTCATCCCGTGGCCGTTCACTACTATAGCAGCACGCCATTTTATCAGCTCCTTCACAATATCTATGTGCCCGGCTTCAGCTGCGAAGTGCAGCGCTGTGGCTCCACAATGTGCTTTAGCATTGGGATCAGCACGCTGTTCTAAAAGGTACCTGACCACATCCGTGTGTCCCTTATATGCTGCAATCATCAGGCAGGTGTTGTCGTACTTGTTGGCGATGCTGATGTTGGCATTATTTTCAACCAAGTATTTCACAATGTCCAGTCTACCATCAAAGCACGCTGCCCGCAGCGGGGTCGAGTTAGTCACTGTGGTGTGGTTCACATTGGCTCCATGGCTGACTAGAAGTTTAACAACTTCAAAATGTCCGGCTCCTGCTGCACACCAAAGAGCGGTGGCACCGTCAATGACATACCTATTCGTGAAAAGAGCAAAGGGTCAGAAAACACAGGCCACACACGTTCTAACATAAGTGTAAAGAATGGATTCATTTGCACTGACTGAAACCTCAATCTGTGGAACATGAATACAACATTAGTTTGGGTAAAAACAAAATCAGGTAACTTAAGTAAAGCACTCTGCACTATACTTCTAGCAGAAGCTCAACAAACCTTAACTATTACTGTTACTGCTAAAGTATATAATTCTAAAAAAAAAAAAAAAAAATCACAAACTTTCTACTAGCAAAAGTAAATACATTTCAGAAAACAGAAGAAATGCAAGGAGGTTCATAACTTCTTTACCACCAAGGTCATGCACTGGCTATTAAGGAAAAACCTGTTACTACTTCCCAGTATCCCCCAGGTACCACAGTTTCTCTCAATAGGTCAGTAAGAAAGCTACCCCAGTCCCTACAGTAACACTGTGTTAGAAACTGCTTTAGGGAAAAAAATATTTAAGCAGATAATTGCCCCCTAGGATTATCTAAGCTCATCAAATATACTTCTACTACAGCAATGAGAATGCAAAAAAAATCCCTGTTCCATGTAATACAGAACAATCACATAAACATGGTGCTGAGCAAAAGAAGTCAACCGAACACAGTACATATTATATTACTACATTTATACACCTATCTGTGGTATTGAAATCAGAATACTTTATTTTAGGGGAGAGATTGTGGGAGGAAGCACAAAGGGAACTTTAGTAAACAAATACATTCACTTTGTGAAACTTATAAATGCTTTCAATTAGTGCATTTTTCTCCATCCATTCTACTCCAATTTAAAGGTCTTAAAAATACGTGTGTGTGTGTGTGTGTGTGTATGTATTATGGGTATGTTCCTCAACTAAACCACTGGGGGAAATGCTAACAGCAAGAAACAATCAGCACTTTCCTAAAACCAGTGGGCCTCTTCCCTGACATTCCGCCCATATCTGCACTTTGTGGCTTCATAGTCACCACCTATTGTCTGATGCGTGCTAGGTTCTTATAATAGAATTAGACACTTGCTAGGAGGCCAATCTTTCCCATCTTTCTACCTTCCATTTTCCCCAAGCTCAATTTTTCAACTCTTTATCCTGTTACTGACCATCAGACCTAAAAAGTAGACTTTTGCCGCACATACTTAGATATACTGTACTTGAACCACTAAAATAAGTATATTTGCAAGTGTTAAGAGAAAAGGTCAATCAAAAGCAGTATTTACTAGCACTACTAAGTATTTATACCAAAAACCTCACTGCTGAGCTTCTCACTATACAACCTAATGTTTTAACACAGGTCAAACTATATTGCCCATCAAGTGAAAGAGTATATATAATCCCCTGCCCCAACTAACAACATTCCCAAAATACCACTTGTCTGTTGTTTCTGCTGAAAACAAAAGACCCAGTTAATTCTTCCATTTCAAATAATAGCACCAAATGACCACAAAAGCCTGCTCACTAACAAGTACCTACAGAGGGAGTTACCTAGGGGAGAGGGTGCAGGACTAACTAGGAAGAGTCTTAAAGCTATCAGAAATGTCCTAAATCTTGATCTGGGTTGTGGCTACATGGGTGGATATTTAGGGAAATTCCTCATCAAACTGCACACTATGCACAGAAATTAGGGAAGTAGCATAGATCTTTATGAAAAGCAAAACCATGAGAGTTTCTTAAAAAAAAAAAAAACAAAAAGTAGACTATCTTCATGACTTTGGAGTTAATGACTATTTCTTAAACGGAATGCAAAAAAAGCACTAATCATAGAAAAAAATGATTTACTGGACTTCGTTAAAATTAAGAGCTTCAATTCATCAAGATATTAAGAAGGAAGTAAATATGCAATCCGCTCACTGGGAGAAGACATTTACATTAAATGTATTTGACAAATCAGTAAGAAAAAGGCAAACAACCCAAATAAAAAAAAGACTAATAAACAAATGTATTTCACAAAAGTGACCATAAACATATGAAAAGATGTTCAAGATAACTACTGGAAAGGGAAAAGCAAGTTAAAATCATGAGTTACCAATACACAAGCACTAGAATAACTAAAATTAGTAAGAGTGACATGACAATACTAAGTGCTGGCCAGGATGTGAAGCAACTCAAACTCACTGCTGGTAGGAATGTTAATTTGTTTGAACCACTTTCGGGAAAACTGTTTAGCAGTAACTATTCAAGTTAAACATACACCAACCCCATGACCCAGCAATTCCACTCTTCGGCATATAGTGACAAGAAGTGAACGCAAACACCCACCAGTGAAGACGTACACATAAAAAAGCAGCTTTTTTCCCGTAAGAGTCAAACACTGGGGGCGCCTGGGTGGCTCAGTGGATTAAAGCCTCTGCCTTCGGCTCAGGTCATGATCCCAGAGTCCTGGGATCAAGCCCCACATCGGGCTCTCTGCTTGGCAGAGAGCCTGCTTCCTCCTCTCTCTCTGCCTGCCTCTCTGCCTACTTGTGGTCTCTGTCTGTCAAATAAATAAACAAAATCTTTAAAAAAAAAAAAAAAGAGTCAAACACTGGAAACAACTAAATACCTGTGTACAGGATAAGTAAGTTGCCGTATATTCATACAATGGAATGCCACAAAGCATAAAAAAAAACTACTGATATATGCAACTGCACAAATGAATCTCACAATGTATTAAGCAAAAAAAAAAAAAAGCCAGAAAGAAAAGAACATATTGTATAATTCCCTTTATAGAAGTTCAAGTATAGGCAATCTATGGTGATAGAGTCAGAGTAATCATTACTTCTGAGAAGGGAAAGGAGAGGAACTGACTGAGGAGAATAAGAGAAACTCTGAGTGACAAAAACTTTCTGGATATTGATCTAGAAGGTATTTACATAGCTAAACATATTAAAATTTTATCACATGGTACACTTAAAATGTATGCACCTTACTAGATGTTACACCTTAAATAAAAAGTTATAATTAAAAACAAAAATGAGACATAATTAAAGAATAACAGTTTAAAGGAACACAAATAGCTAATAAGTATCTTCAATGTCCCAAGCACTCATTGTATTAAGGGATCAATATGCAATATATCTCATTTAATCCTCTTAATAACCTCCTCCCAAAAACCCAGAGATAGATACTATTATTATGCTCATTTCACAGATACATAACTAAAAGTTTACATGAGATTAAAACACAAAAGTACTCTAGTACATAGTACTCTATGTATTAAGGAAACATAATACATGTCATTGTTCAGTTTCAATATAAAAGGCATTTTTTCCAAAAAATAAAAAGCATTTTTTCAAACTAATTAACAGTAATCTATCAAAAATAGTTAATATGTAGTTACACTTACATGGTTAAATGTTTCCTTGCACTTTAAAAATATGAAATTATTATATACATGAACCCAAACTATGTAAAACTTGAAAATGTTACATTAAAATAGGAATTCACATATATTATTTTTAACTCTCACAATAACCATAAAAGATAAATACGATCCCCATTTTAAAGATGAAAAAAAGAGCAAAAAGTGATTAAAATATTTTTCTCACCTCAAATGTCCCAGAATTAATGATGTAGGAGTAAAAATTAAATTATAAATATATATTTCACTTGGTTTTTGTAACAGTTTAATACTTTTTGTGGTGTAGCCTAATGGTTTCCATTTTTCCATAGAGTGATGTAACAGAAGCCTCAAGAAAATTTCAATTATCTATTTTTATTGAGGCAATTAAAATTTTTAAGTAGTTTAGGATAAAAATATTCACTGCAGAATGTATTAGAAAAAGACTAGTCCTTCAGAAACATTAGCCTGAGCAAATTTTGAATTTCTACATCTAAACAAAAACTTTAAACAATTAAAGGGAATCATAAGCCTAAAATCTATGACAGTCCTTTGTCCATAGGCTTCAGCTAAAATAATGAGCACAGACTTCCTCAAAACAACATACCACATTTATAACAGAAAATAAAAATATGATAAATTAATGCAATATGTACTTAGTCCCTAAGGGAGAAGTACTATAAAACAAAGTTCTTTCTAGACTCACTCCAAAATTGCAATCCAAACTCTCTATAATGCATTTCATTTCAAAAAATCAAGAAACCAGGGAGTGCCCGGGTGGCTCAGTCGGTTAAGAATCTGACTTTTTTTTTTTTTTTTAAGAGATTTGAGATAGAGCAAGAGAGTGAGAGAACGAGCAGGGGAGGGGCTGGGCAGAGGGAGAGGGCTCTCCATTGAGCAGAGAGCCTGATGCAGGGCTCCATCTCAGGGTGGTGAAATTGAGCCCTGCATGTGGCTCCAGGCTCAGGGCAGGGTCTGCTTATGATTCTCTGTCTCCCCATCTCCCTTTGCCCTTACACCACACACGCAAGCACAAGCTCCTATGCACTCTCTCTAAACAAGTAAAATCTTTAAACCAACCAACAAACAAAAAAATCAAGAAAGCAGGACATCTGTCTGGCTCAGTAGGTGGAGTGTGTGTATCTTGATCTCAGGGTTGTGAGTTCGAGTCCCACGTTGGGGGGGTAGAGACTACATTAAAAAATAATAAAATAAAAATAAACTATAATCTGATATTCACCTAAAACAAAATGTACACATCATATGATGGAAACATTTTACAATAAAAGAACATTTCGGGCACCTGGGTGGCTCAGTGGGTTAAGCCTCTGCCTCGGGCTCAGGTCATGATCCCAGGGTCCTGGGATGGGGGCTCTCTGCTCAGAAGGGAGCTGCTTCCCCTGCTCTCTCTCTGCCTGCCTCTCTGCCTTACTTGTGATCTCTGTCAAATAAATAAATAAAATCGTAAAAAAAAAAAAAAAGATAACATTTCTGATCACAAAACTAAGCTGAAACTATTTCCTGGTCCAATTTAAAATAAAAATGTCTGATCAAGTATTTGAAATGGAAATAAAAATTCATTAAATGTAAATGATCAACACTTTTTTTAAACCAAAGTCCTTAAAATTGTTTATTAGACCAAACATAGTTTCTTTGAAATATATACTGCATGGCAATGAGTTTTAAATGAAACCAAATGATGATGTGGCCTTCAAGCCTGTTCTCTACCTAAACATTAAAAGTATTAGTAGTAGTGCCAACTTTAAGAGAGAACTCAACAAAAAGCCTCAGAACTCCCAGAGGTCCTGTTCTTCCCATCCCTGTCAGCAAACTTCTTTTAGACAAAGGTTCCCCAACAAACTCTGGTACTCAGCTGACAGGCCCTAGGAACTCGGGCCAGCACTCTAGCCCATGGTCACAGGACACCTCACCTTTGTTCTGTTCCATTTCTTTAACATTCTTAAGTTTCCCATTCTCCAACTAAAGGTTCTTTCATTTCTACTCAAGTAATTTTTCTTGCCCACTCGTCTGTCAATAGTAGTCTTCACATATTAAGCCATAAGTAAAATGATCTCAAATATTACTTTTAAAAATATGAACAAGGGCTCAAATATCACCATGGGGCTTGACCTAGGTAAGCAGTCCCTTCCTTCCTGAGAATCGGTTACGAATCACTTGAGTTTCTTAAGATAGTATAGAAATTTTTAGGCAGAACATAGACTTTCACAAAATTTTAAATAAGCTATTTATTTTAATGTCTCTCTTTCTCTCTCACACACAAAACAGACTATATGAAACCTATATACAAGTAACTGTTGCTTAGGATGGAACTAAGAAGTGAAACCTTTTTTTAAATATCAGGCAAATAAAAGGATAAGAAACAATTTTGACAAAAAAAATTGTGAAGATGGTACACAAGTGACTAAATACTAGGAAACACTAATCTACATCAGCACACACAGAGAACCTGTTAGTTCCCACCTGGCCATGGTTCTCAAGAGCGGATGGAATCTAAAGGGGGATTAAAAAATAATAATAAAAATATATAAAATAAAAATAAAAAAATAAAGGGGGATTTTGCTAAATAAGTCTCAAAAAGCCAGCCCCGAAGGGGTGAGAGGGCATACTGTTAACACCTCATTCATACTATTTTCACAATGTCTGGAATGAGTGCAAAGTGAAATCATGACATTTGCCATCTAGTTCTGAAATGACAAAATGACTGGAATAAACTGAAAAGTAATAGTGTGGTTTGAATGGGCATAAAGGTGGCCATGAACTTCAATTCTCGCTTGTTAATTAATTGGCAAGCTCCTCAAAAAAGCAGAAACCTTACATTTTTTCTGTATCCTCCACAGAAGGTATAATAGGGCTAGACCCATCACAGGCATTTAATAAATAAAATTCTCCACTCCTCTTACACAGCAGCTAATATATTCATAATTGTAATAATCCATAACAAAAAAAGATGCTCAGCCAAAATCATGAATGACTGAACCGTTTGCAATTGCAGTCTCCCCCATGGAACTCCTGATATTTTATACAATGATCATCAAAATCTGGCCTCCACCTCTCTCCAGCCACCCACAATCTCTTTCTTAATTTCCCCAGCTTGAATCCTTTCCTACAACCACACTCAAACACTTGTCACTCCAAGTTCACCATGCTTGCTGTTGCCCCTCTTCTTCACTTCAAGACCCAAATTCAAGCATGGGAAAGGGGGAGCCTTCCCTGTTTCCCCCAGGCAACGCTGAGCACTTCCCATTCCCATATCCCTCACTAGTCCAACAGACTTCTAAAATTCTAAATGGCATGGCATTTACTCACTTACATGCAATTACTCACTTACATCTCTATTTCTCTTGTCTCCCCCGCTAAAACGTCTTCCTTCACATTGGGAACAGTATGTTACTCACCTTTGCATACCCAATCCCTACCACACAGCCCCCAGCACAACAGCAGGAGTTAGTGTTTGCCTCCTGAACCCTTTAATTTCACTGCCCAGTGCAGAACGCAGGCTGTATTTCTAATCATTTCAGGTTCTTTTAATTCCATCTCAAAAAACCTTTCTGTCTGACGGTAAAAAAGACAGTAATAAGCAAAACCTTTCCAATGCTTTAGGAAACTAATTTTTTTCCCCACCACTATCCTCCCCTCATCCAAAAAGGCCTCAGCAAGCTCCTTAGCAGCGATGTTTCTAGCAGCTGTTACTGAGATTCGTATCTCAGTGAATCCATGTGCCTATACAACTGGAATGCTGTTGAAATTCAGAGGTCATTCTGTCTCACTCCTTGTCTGGGTACAGGAAAGGCTGTGGAAATGCAGGGAGTTCCAGAATGGACACAAAAGCAAACATGGGAAGGGAAAGCAAACATGAATCAGGTTGCCATCTTTAATCAAGAGGAAAAAGACCATCTCCTTGATATCTAGGGAGGTGGTACCAGAGATTAACGACCAACTTGGGCTATCATTTCATTAAAATGTAATGCTCTAAAATATTTTCCTCTCATCTAAAAATATCTTCCTCTCGTTGTTTTATTATTTAAACCTAAAAAAGAACCAAAATTCAACAATGCTCTATTAATTTTCAAGAAGTGCTTTTCCAATGAGGTTTGTAACCAAGCAGTTTTCAATCACCAAAACTAAAGATACATATCTTTATGTGTGGACCCCATCTACCTCAAACAGAAGAAAATGCTAGAATAGCTTATGTACTGGCATAAAAGTCAAGAAAAACAAATGCAATCGATGAAGTTTGTAAACTGAAGAACACTTGATAATAATCCAGCACAGCAAAGAAGATGTCAAACCTGATAGTTCTGTGTTAAACATTTTCATGCCTATGCAATATATACAATTAAACCTAAGAGACCAATCTTAACTATGACAATATGAATTTTTGAACTTCCTACCTCAAATGACATAAGCCATCAAGTTTCCCCACAATATCACAAGATAACATATATTAACAATGCCATTACCTTCTATACCAGGTCCAGGGCCATTTTTTGCAGCCAACCTATCAACCCCGAGCTATGTGCAAGTGTCAGAATCAGGTCTAGGGATGTCTGGCTGCCTGACAATCCCTCAAAGAGGCTGGAGTTCTAGGGGCTTATTTTGACATTAAGGCCCCCGCAACCCGTCTGAAGGGACCACTCAGTTGAAGGAGTAAAAACTGGGTGACTAAATTACTCATCAAACAGAGGTCTTCGATGTTAATTGCTAACCGCGTTAATTTCTGATCTCGCTTACAACCCCAATACCGATAAAGGTGAAACCTCGGAAGGAGCACCTCCTTCGTAACACGGACTGTCTAGTGAAGAAGAATACCCATTAGGTATCTAGACATAGGGTGCGGCTATTTACCCACATAGGGAATAAGGGGTAGGGGCTGATGAGGATGGGCAGCAGACGAAGCATTAGCACTGGAAGACGAAGCGGGCATTCATGCGGCAGGAGGATGCACAAAAGGGAAGAAGTGATACCTCTGTGGGGAGAGAGTGAAGGAGGGAAGGACCAGTGAGGTGGTGGGTCCGGGCTCGTGGGAGGGGGCTTGGGATGTACCTACCCGTCGAAGCGGACGGTGCCAGTCTGCTGAGTCTGCACCCGGTAATGTTCTAACAGCAAACGCACCACCTTGGCGTGCCCATTGCGGGCTGCGATGATGAGGGGCGTGGAGCGCTGCCCTCCCTGCTGGCTGACATAGCCCAGCAGATAGCGGATGTCGCTTTCAGACCGGTTGAGAAGCAAGGCGGCCAGGGTCAACACCTTGCCCTCGCTGGCCGCCTTGTATACATAGCCAGCCAGGCCCTCCATGGCCGCCGCCAACTCCAACACCCGTTTGGTCGCCACCGCTGCTGCTGCCTTGCGCCCCCGGAGGCCGCGTTCGCCAGCGCTTCCAACCTGGGCCCTCACAGCCCATTCAACAGGGCGCCGTCGCCGCCGCCGCGCCCAGGCAGCAGCGCGGCCCGGGGAGGGCGGAGACGCAGAGGTGGCCGAACGCCGCAGGGGGCACGTCCGCGACCCGGCCCGGGCAGGGAGGAGGGCGGTCAGGGCCGCCCCCGAGGCCCCATGCGCCGGCCCTGGGCCGAGGCGATCTCCATGGCGGCCGCCGCCCCGGGCCTCAGGCCGGACCCCCTCCTTCCTGCGGGCTGCGACAGGCGCGTGCCCGAGCTACGGGTCGCCGGCGAGGTCCCAAGAGGACCACACGCGCCCCGGATGGCGAATGCTGGGCGCGTCTCCCCGGTCCCCGGCGGCCGGGCCTAGGGCTCAAAACTGCCTCGGCCTCCGCCTCCGCTGTCCGTCCTCCCCCGCTGGAGGAAACACGCAGATCCTCGCCCACCAGAGCTCAGAAGCGCCAGACGCTAACGATGCCTTCGCAGCTCCACGCCTGGGGGCCTCCGGAGCGAAACGGAACGCTTCCGCGGCAGCAGCCCCCGAACTCGGGGCGGGCAGGAAGGCGCGCCTCCGCAGACTGGGCCGGGAGGGGGAGGGTGCGAGCGGGAGGAACGGTTAAACCGGGTGTCTCCTCCAAAGCTGCCCGGCCGGCAAACGAGGGCATGGTGAAGAAAGGTTCTACTGCGCGAAGTTAGCCTATCCCCTTTTCGGGCCTGAATGTCCTCATTGCCCTTGACGCCTGGACCGTCCTCCTCGCCCCCACACGGCCTGGGGGCTCCTTAGCTTGGGAGGGGGCCACAGTCAGGAACCTGAGGCGATACCACGGGTGGGCCGGGGATCTCGTCCCATTTTACCATAGATGGTGCGGGGACTCCTCTGTGCCCTGACTGGGGACCCAGGGAGGGGGGTTGCACGCACCCGACAGGGTCCATTTTAAGAAAAGGGCGGTGTCTCTGAGCCCCCAGGATGTAGGAGGACTTGGGGGCTGGCACCAGACGCGGAGAAGGGCTTGGAATTCGGGCCTGTCCTCCCTGGAGAGAGAGGGGATCAAGTGTGTGAGAAGGGATGGGGGGAGCTACGCCCACCCTGGAAAGGGGCGAGGTGTCTGAAAGGAAGGCGAGGTCTGTGTTCAGACAGACCAGGACTCTGATCCCCAGCCTGACGGAGCCTCCCTTTTCTCACAGACCTCTCAGGATGGTTCAGGTTTGAAGAGCTCATTTATCTAACGAACACTAGAGATCTACTCCGTGCCAGGCTCTGCTTGGCCCCAGAGATTGGGTGAGAGACAAGACGGACACGGCGGCGCCTTCCCTTCCGGGGCTTGTGTTGTGAGGAAAACAGTAGACAAGTGAGCAAATGGTAGGCAAGCCCGGTTGAGTTCGTATCATTACCCGTTTGCTGTGAGGCCAATAGAGGGACGGTGGGTGGGTTCGCTAATTCCAGTGGGCAGGTAAGAAGAACAAAGGGTATTCTAGGCAAGGGGGAAGGCCAGTACCAAAGCCCTAAGGAGGCCACCGTCTTGGCGGGCTCGGAAACCAAGATCAGTGTGGCTGCCGCAGAATGGGCCGTAGGAGGAAGGATGGGAGGCAAAGTCAGCAGGGTGCAGGTCACCCTCCCGCCCAGTAACCCTTGGTGAAGTGTTTAACTTCTACTCGTAAGTGTGATGGGGGCGTTTGAAGAGTTTTCGACAAGAAAGGGACAAGATAATTTACACTTTTAAAAATAATCGCTCTGGGGGCGCCTGGGTGGCTCAGTGGGTTGGGCCGCTGCCTTCGGCTCAGGTCATGATCTCGGGGTCCTGGGATCGAGTCCCACATCGGGCTCTCTGCTCGGCAAGGGGCCTGCTTCCCTTCCTCTCTCTCTGTGATCTCTTCCCTTCCTCTCTCCTACTGTGATCTCTCTGTCAAATAAATGAATAAACTCTTAAAAAAATAATAATAATAATAATCGCTCTGGCTGCTATGTGGAGAATAGACTAGGAGGCAAGTGTAGAAGCAGGAAGGCTATTTAGGAAGAAAGGTCTTGGACTAGGATGGCAGAAGGCAGGGGTGATGAAGCTCCTGGGACAGTCACAAAATGTGCAAGCTCAATAGGGAAGTCTTCCTCTCTCCCACTTAACCCCAAAGGACAATATCTACCACAAAGAAAGAACAAATACGCGTATTTGGCCCCAAGAGACCAGGCGGGGCTCAACAAGTTGACATAAATTATTTCATTGGACACCCACCCCAGCCCACCCCACCCCCAATCCTAGTTGGTGTAGGCCTCCCCTCTGTTACAGAGCTATTGGTGGGGTTTGGCCACTTCTCAAAAAAAACCTGTCCTTTTATTGGGCAGCACGACTTCACCTCTTGGCAGATCCCTACACAAACATTGTTTTCCCCCCTGAAGATATTAAACAAAAACAATGTTGAACATGGGGGCTGAAGATGAAGTTCTGTTGATGGAAAAGAGGGGAAGGCTGGTAAGTTTCATTCTGGGGCTCTCAGAATTGGCAAAATATCCAGTTCCTGACAGGCTTTATGGCCCCTGGGGACTTTGCAGGGACACATTTAGATGCGTGACCAGGGCCTCCCTTCTAACTGGTTTCCTCCCCTAGCTCTGTAGAGCAACCAGGCTCCCCATCCCTTCTCACCTCTGTGCCCAGCCTGTTGTCATGTGTCATTTTTTTTTTTATTTTCCCACCTAAATTTTTGAAGAAGGTGATCCAGACACAGGCTCTTTCTTCCCTTCAGTTTGTTTTCTGAGGGAGACCTGATTCAGCCAGCTATTCATCGTTGAGTAAGAGACTTCCTTCTTCCTCCTCTCACTCTTGCAAGATAAACTAGGGTTCACGCTAACATTGACACCTCAATTTGGTGGTGTAAGTGGGTGGTTGCTGGGAGGGGTGACCGGACCAAGAGTCATTCATGTGAGAGAGGGCCTCGAAACTTGCACTGTGTGACCTCCTCCCCCCGATAGGAATATGCTTCTGCTCCAGCAGCCCGAGGTCAGGAGTCTTAGGCTGCTCTTTTCTTCTATATTTTTCATAGTTGCCTACTATAGGGTTCCCGGCTCCCTTGGTTACTCAATAGCCATTGGCCAACCAGACTTATCTGGTTGCCTCTATTTACCTGGGCTTGGAAGATGACATTTCTGTGGTCAGGTTGTGCAAATCTGGAGAGACGATGTGTAAACAGGACATAGCTCCTTTCCCAAAGCCCAGAGCCCAGAAATAGCTCCTTGTGCTCCTGACCTATCCCCCACACCTGTGACAAGTGCCTACTGAGCAACTGAACAATAGGAAGATAGAAGTGCAACTAGTAATATCCCGATGGAGGTCAATTTGCTGGTGACAATAAACTGCAACCTTCCACCTGGACCAAAGACAGGACTGACCTCCAGCACTCCAACTCGTGGGGATTGGGAAGAGGCCTACGAGCAGGATGAACTATACCTTCCTTCCATGGAACAGTCCTTTCCCCCAAGCCAGCCTGGCCTGGCCTGATAGCTCTGAGTCAGTGGAGTTTCTCAGATTTTGTATTAAGGATGATCCTTGGTACTGAATCCATCTGGGTTGGACTCCTTGCTCCATGGGCTAGCTGTGGCCTCAGACAAGTTTCTACCATGGAGCTAAGAAATACTTTCCTTGCAGGGCTGACGTGATGGCAACATGCAAGTTCCTTCACCCAGCTTGGCCCTGCAAAGGAGTATGGGTAAGTACACATTTGCATTCATTTCACTTTTCCTATTCCCCACCCAACAGTCATCCTCCAATCCTGCCATTAATCTGTTCAAGAAAAGACTTCTCATCCATCTGCATTTTCCCTGCAGGAGTATGTCTGCTTGTGAGAATGGAAAGTAAATCCACAGTATGCAAAGGGGTGAGGAGGCTAATTAACAGGGGTTCAGAAATGCCAACAGAACTTCAGAAACCACCGCTGACCCTTCCGTATTAGCTCAGAGGACTGGTGGCCCATTGGCCTTTATCTCCTCGTCCTTCTACTCCTTACCTTTCCCTGAACAGCAGAGCCAATGATTCTCGGAAACAAAACCTAAGGTGGGAAAGAGGGGAGCCAGTCCGTGTTCTTCTGTAATCCAGTTCACCCCCAGCGGATTTCGATTTACCAGGAGCAGATTGCAGTAGTCGTACGTGTCTGCTTTCCTTCTAACCCCATTCCTCCCTGAATCAGGACACCACTCAGGCTTCCTGGGACAATAATAACAAATAGCAATGGCTAGCTCTTATCCAGTGCTTACTGTGTGCCATGCATCAGAGTAAACACTTGAAACAAATGAGCATGTCAGTTTTGCATGAGCCTCTGAAGACTCACTATTTTTGTTCCCATTCTTCAGATGAGGAAACTGAGGTACAGATGTTGTGTAGCTTGGCAGTGGCCTCCTAATCAGAATGTCATAGAATGGCAGGATTTGAATTCAGGCTGTCTCACTCCCATTTTTGGCCCTGCTACCAGCCTTCTGTGCCTTCATTTATCCCCCTCTGAGTGGTCCCACCCACCAGCTTGCTCTCTGTAGGTCCCCAAGGCTCTCTCTGTGGTCCTGATCACCACTTCACCTGGACCAGCATGCCCATGGGCTAATCTGATCAGCCATCCTGAGCTAATGGGGGAGAACTAGAGGGAACCTTCCCCACCACCACCCCATAACGCTCCCCCACCCTTGGACATTTTTCATTCCTACTTAGCATGGGTCCAAGTCCGAAGCAAAGCCATCTCATCCTAGAGATAGTCCTTGGTCTTGTCCTGGGCTTTATACCACTTTGGGGGTTTTTTTTGTTTGTTTGTTTGTTTTGCCTTTTTTTTTTTTTTAAGATTTTATCTATTTATGAGAGAGAGAGAGAGAGAGAGAGGAGTGAGTGACAGAACATGAGCAGAGGGAGGCAGAGGGAGAAGCAGATTCCCCACTGAGCGGGGCTCCATCCCAGGACCCCAGGATCATGACCTGAGCTGAAGGCAGACACTTAACCGACTGAGCCACCACCCAGGCATCCTTTTATATGACTTTATAACTCTCTTGGGACTCTTCTTTCTAATAAGAAGCTGTGTCTATACAGCTCTTTGTAATCTACAAAGAACTTTCTGATCTACCTGATCCACCTCCTAGGCTCCTTAACCACTTTCAGTGATCCGGGCGGCCCAGAGCATGGTGGTTTAGTGGCCGAGCTCTGGAACTCACAGCCAGCATCCCAGCTCTGCCATTTGCTAGCTGTGGGAGGTGGGATGAGCTGCATATTAACTTCTCCATATCTGTTTCCTCATCTGCGAAATGGGCATAATAACAGGGCCTCTCCTGTCTGGCTGTTGTGAGAGTTGAAGGATATAAACACACTCACACAGGGCCTGGGAACCCAATAACTGTTGCCTATTGTTCTTTCAGTGGTTCTTCCTCCAAACTCTATGGGAATAAACAAAGCAAGTCGGTTCTTGTCCTCAGTAAAAAAAATGAGTTGAAACCAGATAATCTCTCAGCTCCGATTCTACATGAATCACATTTATTTATGGACACATCCTAGCTCTTCTATACTGTGACAACCTTGCCAAGGCCCAGCCTTTCCCGGAGGGCCTTGTATACCATGGGCTGTGCTGCAGGTCAATGTTAGCACATAACGACAGTCCCCGCCTCATCCAGGCATGGGGACACACGGATGAGAAGTTCCTGAATAGCATTTAGCGTCATGCCTGGCACTAAGTGAGCTGCTAATAAATCATAGTTATTGTTGTTGACTCATCTTACAGTGAGGCTTCCAAACGTGGTTGTTAAATGCAAACTCAAGAGCCACACTGCTTGGGTTCATCCTGGTACTGATCCTGTGAGGCCTTGGGCAAGTGAGTCAACCCACCCAGCTGCAGTTTCCCCATATCTAAGATGGACATGATGATCACAGCAAGTGCCCAGTAAGGTGACTGCATAGATCAAATGAGTTAATAATAAGAAAGGCCCCTAGAACTGTGCCTGTTGTGTGCCTGGTGCATGTGAGTGCTTTTGTCATCATTTATAGATGTTGAGAACCAGGCTCTTAGACACTGAGTGATGGTTCCAAGCAGCAGTGGAGTTGGGATCCAAATCTAACCAAGTCTGCCTAATTCCAGAGCCTCAATCCTAGTATTAGGATAGGTTGCTGCCTCCAGAGGACCTATATACATTTCCTTAACAGTGGAGATGTCAGGAGCACTAGACAGTGAATTGGCACCAGAAGCTCGGGGTGAGGGAGACCACAAGATGCTCTCAAATCCTCCCACAGAAAAAGCAGATTTTTCCTCACCTGCATCCAGCCAGATGGCTTCAGCATTCCTTTGGGGCCACAGCCCAGAAGCCTATAACCATGGCGCCACCCACACCTGCCCTCTAGCCTGGAATCTGCAGCAAAACCCTCATTATGCACTTTGATGTCACACTCAAAACTGAGCCCCAGCTCTTCAAGCCAGACAGGCCCCAGCCTTGGGGCTTTTTCCATTTCTGAGGCATGATTGAGCCCAGGAGACAAGACCAGACAGCCTCCTTCGGAGGAAGGAGGCCTGGATGGTGCATGGAGGAGAAAAACAAACAGGAGTGAGAGACAGGCGGCAGGGGGAGGGAAGCAGGAGGAATCAGAGGGAGCGGGCCTGCTGCAGAGCCGCACAAAACATAGCCCGCCCACTGACCAATTTTTCTTCCTTGCAGTCAAATTTATTGATTTAAACATGAATCCAACTGTGGTTCTCGATTTCCAGAAAAACACTAATATCATTACACATTTATGTAGCATAATATGATTGTCAAAGCACTTTCACACAAATAACCTTAATTTTGAGTTGCTTTTTAAAATAATTTGCTTCTCAAGATGCCTGGGTGGCTCAGATGGTTAAGCGCCTGCCTTTCACTCAGATCATGATCTCCAAGTCCTGGGATCAAGCCCCACATGAAGCCCACATGGAGCCCCCAAAACAGGCTCCCAGCTCTGTGGGGAGTCTTCTTCCCCCTTCCCCCCAACTTGTGCACACATGCTCTCTCTCTCAGATGAAGAAATAAAATCTTAAAAAATAACAAAAACAACTAAAAAATAAAATTATTTGCTTCTTTTATTACAAAGCATCATATGCTTATTGAGAAATACAAGGGCAAATTTATTAACGTGAATTTAAAAATTTCTAATATATATATGTATCATACCACTAGCAATAACATTTTCAGAAAATTTCCAACTAGTTTTTTTTCTAAGCCTATATACATGTATATAATTCATTAAACAGAATTGGAGGCACCTCACAGAGTTTTGCATTTTTTTCCACCAACATAAAATCACCAACATTTCTTTTTTTAAGATGTTATTTATTTGACAGAGAGAAAGAGCACAAGAAAGCGGAGAGGCAGGCAGAGGGAGCCTGATGTGAGTCTCCATCCCAGGACCACAGGATCATGACCCAAGTGGAACGCAGACATTTAACCAACGGAGCCACCTAGGCACGCCAAATCATGGGCATCTTTTAATGTCACAAAATATTCTGCTCTGATGATTCATAATGACAGCATTTATCAGTATAGATGTGCCACAATTTCTGCAATTACTGGACATTCAAAATGTTTACAAAACTGCAACGATTATAAATAATACTGCCACGAACATCTTTTCAATTGCATTTTTGTCTGTACATCTGATTACATCTAATAATAATTAATTTCTAGTAATGGATTTGCTTGCTCAAAGGATTTGAATGTTTTTGAGCACATAGAACCAAAGTTAATCTCCAGAAACATATTTAGTTTACACTCCCACAGGCAA
This sequence comes from Mustela nigripes, assembly GCF_022355385.1. Classification (NCBI taxonomy): domain Eukaryota; kingdom Metazoa; phylum Chordata; class Mammalia; order Carnivora; family Mustelidae; genus Mustela; species Mustela nigripes. The sequence continues at coordinate 47,497,179 of NC_081569.1, read as the reverse complement.
CGTGTGAGAGTACATCTCTCAGTCTTGTTTTGAGCCAGTCAGACACTGAGTTAGGTGACAAGTTTCTCACATTACAGTTGAGGAAAACTGGATGAAATGTTTAAGTAACTAGTGGGGCCTTCATGTAGCTGAGACCCAAATTCTGGTCTCCTGGATTTGGCACCAGGGCCCTTCCCACTCTGCCTTCTTGACAAGGAGAGCTCTGAACAAGTTTTCCTGAGTAATGGAGTTACATAACAGTTTATTTTCTCATCAATAATGAAAATATTTTTTTAAAATCTTCCATCTCTTGACTTTATTTGTGCCAGGGACTCCTTTGGCAATCTAGTTAAGCCTACCAACCCCTTCTCCGAATAATGCATTTATATGCATATGTTAATTAAAATAACAAAGGAAACCAGTGATCTTAAAATATAAAAGCGCAATGATGAAGGCACCTGAGTGGCTCAGTCAGTTAAGCGTCTGCCTTTGGCTAAGGTCATGATCCCAGAGTCTTGGGATCAGCTTCACATCATTCATTGGGCTCCCTGCTCAGTGGGAAGTCAGCTTCTCCCCTTCCCCTCTCCACTCCTGTGCATGCTCCTTCTCTCTCACCTGCAAAAGTAAACAAGTAAAATCTTAAAAAAAAAAAAAAAAAAAAGTGATGATATGATAAAGTATCTGCTCCTTTAAAAAGGCATTAAGAGCAAGGTCTAGTACTACATGTTGGAGAGGCAGTCCACATGGGTCCTGATTGTCCCTGTACACTTTTGCTGAGTGTGCCAGACTGCACGGCTTCTCCATTGCTTGAAACTGAGCAGCATCAGTAGCTAAACACGTAGGCAACCAGACTAGCTTATATGCTGCTTGCCTACATTTATTGCTTGCTCAAAAATACACCAGCCCTGAGCCCTAAATTCCTGTCTTCTAACAAAATCTGCTACCTGTGTCCTTGTGATCTGCCCCACCCCTCACCTACCATCCCTGTGGAAATAGAAATCAGGGAAACTGCACAAATACATTGATACTCTGACTACCCCTTTTTGCTGTGAATAATAAAGTCTGTCATCTCGGACTCGGGAGTTCTGTGTCTTCTCTCATGATCCATGAAACTGGCAAGCTGACTTGTTAGCTTGCAGGTTGGGTAAAATCTCAGAGCCTTCACAGCTCTGACCTTGCATTAATTTTAAAATAGTGGTGAGCATAAATGATATTTTGAGATAGATATGATAGATCTAATATCTAATAATTTTTATTGGTGACCAGTGGTCATAATTTTTAGGGGTGACATGGCTACAGTCACTGTGGTTTTGCTTATATTCCTAGTTGAAGGAAATGTTCAATTTCAGTTATAAGTTTAGGAAAACAAATATCAGGTTTTTTTCTCATTTGAATTCACAGATCTTGTCTGCTCTCAACTCCCCAAAAGAACACCCGTGAAACCTGTTAATCAAGCAACATAATTCTATTAGATATTTACTGCAGCAAGGGAGAATAACACCTTGATAGAGATTGGTAGTGTCTCAGAAAGGAGATTTCAGGAAAGGACATATATAGGATTTGGGGGTATGGGCGCAAGTGGTTTGAAGTGGTTTTCCAAAGCAAAAAATTGATGGGGATTGGGCAGTCTGGGAAAAGTAAGACAGTTTAGGACTCATAGACTCAGAGAAGCAAGGGTCCTGAAACAAGTCTTGATAAATAAACTTTGTCATAATGGTTAGTTCTTTGCCTCTGTGTGTGGTCAGTGGTCTTGATAGCAGTCATCTGTCATGTCCAGATGAGCAAACTATTTGCCCAGATAAATTAATTTCTTGAGCTAGCAATTAATCTATTTATCTTCCTAGGCAAGAATTTTCTGGAACAGTTGTGTCATGTTGATATGGGTGGTGTCAGTTCTTACTCAACAAGACCAGCTTCTTAGCCCGAAATCCCCTTTCTCAAAAAAAATGGAGGCCTGCATACTTTTGCCTACTTTTGCCATCTATCCCTTCCATACTGTGAGTTTACCAGGGGTAAAGGCTAAATCTTCTCCTCCCAGATGTTGGGTTAGTTTGTTTTCTACATATTTATATTCAAAATGTATAATATATGCTATTTGTAATATTTGCCTTTGTTGATATTGCCTGCTTTAAAAAAAAACAAACCTTAATATTATATCATAATTTCCCATCATATTACACAATCTTTTTTTTTAAGATTTTATTTATTTATTTTGCAGAGAGAGAAATAGTGAGAGAGGGAGCACAAGCAAGAGGAGAGGGAGAGGGGAAACAGGCTCCTCACCAAGCAGGGAGCCCGACGTGGGGCTTGATCCCAGGACCCTGGGATCATGAAATAAGCCGAAGGCAGACGCTTAACAACTGAGCCATTCAGGCAACCCCCATATTACACAATTTTATAAAAACCATTCCAGTGGATTTGTTATAGAATATTGGGTTGTCGAAAAAATATCCTTCACTAGATTCCAAGAAGTAGAATTACTAAGATAAAATTTTGAAAACTGTTTAGAACCTTGATCAACAATTACCAATTGCTTTCTTAAATAATTTTACCAATTTACATACCTTCTAGCCCAGCGCGAGGGCCCTGTTTCACCAAACTCTTCGTAACACTGGATATTAATATTTTTATTTGCTAACTTGATAGTATAACTAATATCTCATTGGTATATGGATATATATTTGCTTGAGTCCTAAAAATGTTGGATTTTTTCATATATTTGTTTCCTATTTTATTTACTTTTTGAAATTATGCATTGTTTTCCTTTCTTTTTGAAATTGGAACTCAGATGCCAAGAATTCATAAATAACACTCCTTGGTCCATAATTTATTGTTGTTACAGGTTGGTACAAAGGCTCTCTCAAAATTTTTCCTTTTTTCTTCCCTGATATATATATATATATATATATGTATTGCATATATATATATATATATATATGTATATATATATATATGCAAAAGAAATGATACAAAAGAGTAACTACTGTGTGATTCCATTATGTGAAGTTCAAAAGAAAACAAAACTTATCTTTGATGATAGATCTTAGAAGAGAGGTTACCTTTTGCAGGGGTTATTTATTGTCTGGCAGAAGACAGGAAGTTTCTAGCATTTTACAAATGTTTTATTCTTGACTTGGATGATGATTACATGGAGACACTCATTTCTAAAATCGGTTGAGTTTAATGCTTATGTGCTTTACTGAAGTGTTTACCCAAAAAGCTGCAATAAAAGATCTTTTTTCATTCATGGGAAATATTTACTTAATGAGGAGGTACTGAGTTACTTGCTTTTTCATATATATGTAATACTTGAATAATTTTTCTTTTACTTTTTAAATTTTTTTAAAAGACTTTATTTATTTATTTGACAGAGAGAGACATAGCGAAGAGAGGAAACATAAGCAGGGGGACAAGAGGGAGAAGCAGGCTTCCCTCGGAGCTGGGAGCCTGATGGGGGGCTTGATCCCAGGACCCTGGGATCATGGCCTGAGCTGAAGGCAATCCCTTAACAACTGAGCCACCCAGGTGTCTCTAATTTTTTTTTTTTAAATACCCTCCTATTAGGACACCTGGCTGGCTCAACTGGTAGAGCGTGTAACTCTTGATTTCCAGGTTGTGAGTTCCAGCTCCATGTTGGGCAGAGAGATTAGTTAAAAACAAAAACAAAAACAAAAAACCTTCTATTGACCCTCCTAGCTATTCTTTTTCCTTTTTGCTCCTTTTTTTTAACATTAAAATTGCTACAAAGAGCTATTTGTACCTATTTTTCCTAATTACTCTCTTTTCATTCTCTTTCAAATAAACTCTTTTGTTTGGAAAAATTCCAGCATGAACAAAAGTACAGAGAATTGTAGGGTATGCATCACACAGATTCAGCAGTCATCAGCTCATAGTCAGTCTTGGTTCATCCGCACTCCATCCCACACACACTCCCACTGTGTTATTCTGAAGCAAATCTCTGACGTCGTATCATTTTATCAATAATTATTTTAGTAGATCTTTAAAAGATAAGATTTTTTAACCTATCCATGACGCCACAAAGCTACAAAACAATATCCTAATATCTAAAATGTTATGATAAAAGAGCCTAATACCATAGTACCTTCAAATTGACAATGATTCCTTAATATAATTAAATATCAAATTGGGGTTCAAATTCCCAATCGTCTTACAAATAATAACACATATTTTTTGTTTGAATCAGAATATAAAGAGGCCTATATGTTACATTTGGCTGCTATGAACCTTAAATTTACCTTTTTTAAAGATTGTATTTATTTATTTGAGAGAAAGAGCACAAGCAGCAGGAGCAGAAGGCCAAGGGAGAGGGAGAAACAGACTCCCCACTGAGCAAGGAGCCCAACACAAGACTTGATCCCAGGACTCTGGGATCATGACCTGAGTCCAAGACAGCCACCTAACTGACCGAGCCACCCAGGCACCCCACCTTGAATTTATTTTAAAGACTCCTCCTCCCTCCTCCTTTTTTTTTTTTCCTTTTCATTTATTTATTGAAGAAACTGGGTCGCTTGAGTTTCCTACAGTCTGGATTTTGCTGATCCCATCCCCTTGATATATTGCTCAACAGGTGTTCTTACCCTGATTTCTTCTGTAACTTGGTAGTTGGCAATTAACCCTGGTGACTTGATCAGATTCAAGTTTAGATGTCAGGGAAGTATAGTTCAGAGACAGTGTAATGATCGCCTGTCGGGGGCCACAGGATATCTAGCTGTCTCTTTCTTACTTTGTCTCTCTTTTGTGATCATTGGTGATCACTGTCCACCACTCTTTTCAGTGGTTGCATCATTCCTTCTCCACTTAACAACGAGAATATTTGTAGAAAGAGAAAATTCCTTCCATCAGCTATCTGGCTATCCTGATATACGATATAAAGTGTTGACGTAGCAAAGATAGGTCACGCTCGACTCCTGCCTTTTGTTTTCATTTGCTTTTTTTCAAACCAGTAAATTATTTCCCTAGCATCCTCCAGAAATGAACTTTGAAAATTTGGGAGTATTTGTGGTATCCTTCCAAACTCGTGGGTCTCAACATATTGTACATGTTTCCACTCATTCTTACTGACAGAAATTCTATTTCTAATCTACTGTATTGCCAAAGATCGTTGACTGAAAACATACGGCATTAGGTTGTTATAAAATCGTTTAACCTCTATGGACAGCAGATTGGTAATCTTGAACAAATTATAAAGTGTACATTCCCTTTGACCCATTTACCTTTAAGAATGTATCCTACAGATACACTCACATGTGTGCAAAGTGGTTGTATACAAAGATATTAATTGCAATCTTGATTATTTTAGCCAAAAATTGGAAAGAGGTATTTGTAAACCCCTGTTCATAGCAGCATTATTCAATAGCCAAAAGGGGGAAGTAACACAAATCTTCCTTGATGGGTGAATGGATAAAGAACATGGTATACACATACAGTGGAAAATTAGTCAGTCTTAACAAGGAAGGATATTCTGACCCATGCCACAACATGCATGATCCTTAAGAACATTATACTAACTGAATTAAACTATAGCAAAAAGAAAAATGTTACAGAGTTTCAGCCAAGCTCATAGAAACAGAAAGCAGAATGGTGGTTGCCAGGACTAGTGGGAGAAAGAAATGGAAGGTCGGTGTTTCATGGGTATAGAGTTCCGGTTTTGCACGGTGAAAAATTCTGGAGACTGGTTGCACCTTGCTCATTTGGGCAGCACATACACTAAAATCTGAGACTGGTCACACAGCAATATAAATATACTTAATGTGACTGAGCCGCACAGTTGAAATGGTGAAGATGGTACATCTTATGTGGCGTGTATTATATACCACAATTACAAATTAAAAATTTTTCAACCGTTTGAAAATGTCAGGAACAGGGCATCTGGGTGGCTCAGTGGGTTAAGCCGCTGCCTTCGGCTCGGGTCATGATCTCAGGGTCCTGGGATCAAGTCCCGCATCGGGCTCTCTGCTCAGCAGGGAGCCTGCTTCCCTTCCTCTCTCTCTGCCTGCCTCTCCGCCTACTTGTGACCTCTCTCTGTCAAATAAATAAATAAAATCTTAAAAAAAAAAAAAACAAAAAGAAAAGGAAATGTCAGGAACAACTTAAGATTTTCATTATTAGCATGAATTTTTACCATTCTCTGTAATGTGTAATGCCAGTTTTAAATGCAGATATCACTAGTATTTAGCCACAGGCGGAATCATAGAAATTCCACAATTTTCGTGGTTTGGCCTGTCTCCAAGGAGTGCCTAGAGCTGCGGAGAAGAGACAAACACAAGAAAGATTGAGGATGGTTGGAAGGAGGAAGACCCGCCCATCTCTCCCCAAGCTCAAAGCCCGACCAGGGCACGCTTTCTTTTTCAGCTCAGACGGGCGTGCTGGTGGGTTGTGGCTCCTTCCAGCCGCTGACGCCGGTGCCGCGCCCTGGCCGAGTCGGGAGACAGTCCGGCCAGGTGTCTTACCTTCCCAAGGACCCACTGCCTCCACCAGGCAGACAGGCAACTCCCAGCGGGACCGTCACCTCCGCGCGGCGCCACTCACGCTCCGCCTCTGGATCTGAATAGACGAGAGCAGCGCCAAGAATACCGCAGCACCCCGTCCTGACCATCCCCACGAGGGCCCCCAGGACCCTTCCCCGGGCCGAAGGTGGAGACCTTAGCCATGAGGTTGGCTCCGGAGGCAGGGATCGCAAGCATCCAGAGTAGTAACATCCAGAGCAGTGCTGTCCAATGGAATTAGTAATATGAATCACATATGTAAGCCGTGCAGTATGTAATTTTAAAATTTCTAGTAATTTTTAAATTTCTAAGAAACTGAAAAGAAACAGATGATATTAATTTTAATAGTATATTTTATTTAACTTAAAGTATCTAAAATAGTATCATTTCAATAGGTAATTAATACGAATAATTATTAACATATTTACCTTTTTTTTTTCATACTAAGTCTTCAAAATCCAAGATGTATTGGGGCACATCTCACTGCAAGCACTCAGTGCCACATGTGGCTTAGTGGCTAATGTATTGGGCCAGCAAGGCAGGTTTAGAGAATGAAGAGAGAAGTGGGTGACTGGGGTCCTGTTGCCACTTGCTGTCCTAACACTGGCTGCTGAAACAAGTCTCTGCCAACCTCAGGCAAGCACATCACATGAAAAAGCTATTGGGCATCATGATTTCTGTGAGTAATTTTGATGACTATTGTTTCGCTATTTTAACGATTGTTACCAAGACTTAAATATTCCTGTATATATGATTACCAGGTCATGCAGATGTTTATTGAAGCATAGTTCTAATGCTAGTGCTGAAAAACAATAGACCCAGATCCATAAACACAGAAGAGGACGTGTCAGTTGCCACGAGGGAGACCAAGTAATAAACCCCATGCCCCATGCTGTTCTTTTAGGAACCACCACCTTGGGAAACAGAAAAACTGAGAAATAAAAATCAACATTCCAGCAGATACACTTTTAAGTTTGCAAAATGGTTCCATAGCCAGGCCAAAAGAAAGGCAAAAAAAAAAAAAAAAAAAAAAAAAAAGCCTGGCCCCCTGGCTTCGAAATCCTAGCCAGAGTAAGGCGCATCTGAGCTGCCCCACTGCACGTGTGAACACTCAGAATTCCCCGGCAGGCTCCTGGCCACTAGAACGCAGCCATTACGTACGCAGCATCTCCCCTCTCATCAGCCTTTTCCTTTTAGGAATGACTTTACTGACGGACTAGCCTGTCATGTAGTGGTGAAGGAGAGTAACTACAGGCTGCTCTATAAAAAGCTTAATGCCTTGATACATCAAAAAAAATTTTTTTAAATATGTAGCTTTATCATATGCGTAATCAACCTCAAACAAAATATTGTTTAGTTTACTTGCTGGAGCTTTACAATAAGTGTGGTATCGTGACAGTGCCATTTTCTGCAACCTACCTTTTTCAGGTTTATAAAAAATTTATATGGAAAATATTTGTTTTATTTTATATTTGAAAATATAAATGTTCTAATTATATTCGACCAGGTTATGTGTGTAGCTGTAGTACATTCACTAGCTGAATGTGTAGGCTTTTTATTTATACGTTCTTCTCTCAATGGACATTCGGTAGCCTCCAATTTTTTGCTATTTTGCTGTTGTAAACAGTCCTGCGACGAATATTCTTACACACGCACAAGGATTTCTCCGTAATCTATTCTAGTTCAGTTTTAAGAAATATTGCAAAGTGTCTTTCAGTTATACCAATTCGTGATTCTAATAATTTCAATGATCTGATTTGTAGATTCGTTTATTGTTTTCTATGTACACAGTTACACTAGCTGCAGCCAGTAACAGTATTGTTTCCTTCATTCTCCTTCTATCTGTGCTAAGCTTGCCCTATGGAGCAGACACCTTTATCTTGTTCTGCTCTTAAAGGAATAGCGACTTTCAATGATTCACCGTTAAGAAGGTTGACTACTGGGGGTGCCTGGGTGGCTCAGCTAGTTAAGCAGCTACCTTCAGCTCAGGTCATGAGCCCAGCGTCCTGGGATCGAGTCCCACAAAGGGCTCCTTGCTCAGCAGGGAGCCTGCTTCTCTCTGTCTCTGTCTGCATGTGCTCGCTCCCTCTCTCTCTGACAAATAAATAAATAAAATCTTTAAAAAAAAAAAAAAAGAATGTGGACTACTGAAGGCTTTTTTTAAAAAGATAACCCTTTAATGTTAGGAAGTTTCATTTTATTCCTGCTTTACTAAGGGCTTTTTTCATGATTGGATGTTGACTTTTACTGAATGCTTTTACTACTTCTGTTGAGATAATCATATAACTTCTCCTTTAACCCACTTATGTGAAGAGTTAACGTTACCGGGTTTTATGTTGAATCATCCTAGTTTTTCTGGAATAAATCCAGCTTAGTCATGATAAATTGTCTTTATCATACACTGTTAGACTTGATTTGCTAATATTTTGTTTAAAGCATTTCCATCTATGTTCATGAGGGATTCTGGTCTGTTACTTTCTCGCAGAGTCTTGGCTCATTCTATTTCAAGGTTGTACTAATCTCATATGAGTTGGGGAGTATTGCTTCTTTTGATATTCTTTATAAGAGTTGGTATAAAATTAGAGGTGTTCGGGTGGCTCAGTTGGTTCAGTGTTAAGTATCCGACTCTTGATTTTGACTTAGGTCATGGTCTCAGGGCTGTGGGATCCAGCCCTGCTCCCAGCTCCATGCTCAGCAGGAGGTCTGCTTGAGATTCTCTCCCTCCACCCTCTCCTACCCCGCATGCACTCTAGCTCACTCTCTCTCCCTAAAATAAATAAATCTTAAAAATAAAGTAAAATAAAATAAAATTAATTTATCCTATGAAAACCTGGTAGGAATTGCCTAAAAACCAGTGAAGCTTAATTTTTTTTTTAAGCCACTGATTCAATTTCTGTAATACTATTGAAAACTCGGGCTTTTTTGTTATCTCTTTGACAAACTATATTTTTCTAGAAACGTTTCCCTTTAAGTTTTTAAATTCGCTGATGTAATGTTATCCGTGGTATGTTCACCCTATCTTTTTAATCCCTTCAGTATTTGCAGCTTTCTTCTCTTCTTTATCTCTATTATTCATGCATGCTATTACCCTCTTTCTTAATGACTCTTACCAGAGGGTCTATTTTATCTGGTGTCGGCTTTTTGGTCATCTCTATTGCACATTTGTTGCCCGTGGCATTAGTTTATGCTCTCATCTTTACCTCTTCCGTATGCTCTGAGTTTCTGGTGGGGTTTTTCTTCCCTTTTTATTCCTTCCTTTCCCTCCACTCTGCTTTCCTCTAGCTCATTAATTTTCAGTCTTTTTTTTTCCTAGTATAAGCATCTAAAGCTATAAATTTCCCTATAATTACCATTTTTGCTGCATCCACTAGTTTTGTTATGTAGAATTCTTATCACATCATGTAACAGTCTCTATACAGTGTTCAGTTTTTATTATGAGTTCTTACTTGACTCATAAATTATTTAGAAGTGTACTTTCTAATTAATTTCCAAAACTTGGGGAGGGTATCATTTTTCTTTCTGTTTCAGATTTCTAATTTAATTGCATAACATAGATCTATGGCCATAGGTCATAAAAAGTGGTTTATGTAAACCATATTATTTGAAATTTATTGAAACTAGCTTTATGACCTTTTATATGGTCAGTTTTTAGAAATGTTCATGTGTACTTGAAAATAATGTCTATTCCTTGATGAATGGATGCAGAATAATTTGTAAACATCCAGTAAATCAGGCTGGTTGGCTCTATTATTTAAAATTTTTCTTGAGGGTGGCTCAGTGGGTTAAAGCCTCTGCCTTCAGCTCAGGTCATGATCCCAGGGTTCTGGGATCAAGCCCCGCATTGGGTTCTCTGCTCAGCAGGGAGCCTGCTTCCCCAACTCCCTGCCTGCCTCCCTGCCTACTTGTGATCTCTCTTTCTGTCAAATAAATAAATAAAACCTTTTAAAAAATAAAAAAAAAATCTTTCTTAACCTACCAATAATTGAAAGCATTGTACTGATAAAATATACACCCCCTATATTGGATTAGTCAATTTTTTCTATAGTTCTATAAATTTTTATTTTATATGTTTGAATGCTATTTCAGAAGGTACTTACAACTTTAGAACTATGGTATCTTCTTGATGAATTAAACCTTTTATCATGATAATGATAAGAGCCCTAATAATACATTTTGCTTTGTAGTGTAGTCTGTCTCATATCTATATAATTACACCAGCTCTTTTTTAGTTAGCATGTCGCTGGTATATCTTCTTTCATCATTTTATTTTCATCCTTTCCGTATCCTTTTATTTTAGGTGTGTCTCAGGTTTTTGTCTATTTATTTATTTATTCATTTATTTTTCTTTTCATGAGCTCTATGCCCAATGTGGGGCTTGAACTAATGACCCTGAGATCAAGAGTTGCATGCTCCACTGACTGAGCCAGACAGGTGCCCTGATCCAGATGCTTTTTAAAAGAAAATAATTCCAACTCTGAGCACTCCCATAAAGTCAGTGGAGTATTTTTGATGCTGCTGCTGGCAAGAGAAAAAAAAAAAACTGAGAAAGAAGTGATTCAAACTCGTGGCTGTATCCCAGAGACCTTGGGGGATCTGACAAAGGCTATAATTACCGAAAAAATATAATCCTCAAATCATGTTGGGTACAGTTTCAGGTGGTTCAAAGACCCCTGATGCCCATTTGCTCACCCTAGCTAGCCATGGGGAGTAAGAATGTGACCAAAGAGAAATAAGGTCTCATTTAATATCTCAGCCCAACTTTTATAAAGAAGACAAAGCCAATGGGATTTTTTCCCCAATGCTTTTCTAAAGACAAATAAAAGCATCTCTTATTAAATGTTCACTGTTCACCATTTTTAGCATATTAGCTTTAAATTATATCAAAGATCTAGTTAGGTTTTTCATGTTGCATAAAAAAATGTGCAGGGTGATAGGCCCCTTTGTGTAATTAATGCCTACACTGTCTTTAGGCTTATTTTGCAAAGACTGAGCACAGTTTCACTAATAAGTTATTATAAGAGTTTCTACTTGTAATAACTTTGCTTATAGGAATGAGATTTTCGTCACTTCATTTATGCCAACACCTTAACCAGGAACAAGCTCCCAACTCAAATAATTCCCTTATGGGGAAAACAGTTTTATGCGATGGTCAGCTTTTTAGGAATGCCCCAAGTGAAAAGCTGGATTGTCTTGTTTCATGCACATTGGTCTTGCCCCCACTCCCATCCCCTGGCTACCATTCAGGGCCCCCAGGAAAGAAATGGCATAGCAGAAAGACCTGGGAGTCCGCTCTGACTTCTGCCAGGAAGCCTCAGGCAGATTAATTCCCATCTCCAAATTTTCATTTAATCATCTGTCCAGGAACAATGACAATATCCACAGAGTGCTTAGGCAAGGACAGTAAGGTTGCAAGAAACATTGACTCCCTGCACACTATCCTGGTGTGGCTTAACAAATGTTTATTGACTGTAACTGATAACTGGTTCTGGTTAATTGTCTTGCTAGGAAAAGGGATCTGGCTTTGTCTGCTGGGTCCATTTAGAATTATGTCTTGCCTATTGTTCAATGGGGGATCCTGTAGCCAAACAAATGAATAGTTAATTGAAAGCCAGGCAACTAGGGCTTTTTGCTTTGGGTGGAAACTTAATTCCCAGACAATCCATACATTATGTATAAACTGCCTTGACCCGCTTCTGTGCTTGGCACTCAGGCCAGTGCCCAGCACAGCAAGATCATAGAAGGGTAGGGGGGACAAGGGTGAGGGTAGGGGTCAGTGACCCAGTTTAGAGCTTTCCTCTCACTCTGCAGGGATGAAGAAACTCCCAGCCATCGGGGATGAACACAAACTTGATTCATCATGAGGATATGCGATGGTCACCTCTGCTACAGTCCGGAAGGTAATCTTGCTGATCCTACTGCCAGGCAGAGTGCAACTACTTCCAGAAACGCTGTGTGGTTTCTAATAAGGTGAAATATACACTCACTGTATGACCCAGCAATCCCATTTACCCAAGAGGTACTTATCTACGAGAAATGAACATTTGTCCACACAAGGACTTGTAGGTGAATGTTCTAGCAGCTTTATCATAATAGCCCCAAACTGGAAACAGCTCAGATGTCCTTCAACTGGAGCATGAATTACAAATGGGTTCATCTAAGCAGAATTCTGCTCTGTAATAAAAAGAACTGGACTCTTGATATATAAAACAACACAAACGCCTCTCAAAAGCGTCATACTGAGTGAAAGAATCCAGTTGGAAAAAGCTAGATGATTTGTATTTATATGGAATTTAAGAAAAAGCAAAACTACAATGGTGTGAAGAAGTTCAGCAGTTGGGCTGGGGAAAGTGGGAGGGAGTGACTAAAAGGGGCACAGGGGAATTTTCTGAGGTGATATGATTATTCTATAACATGACTGTGGTGGTGGTTATGTGAAAATAGACACTTCTGTCTTACTGAATTGTGCTTAAAATTAAAGAATTTCATTGTGTATAAATCGTACCTCAATGAAGCTGACTTTTTAAAAAAAAAATTATGTAACTTGCAGCTGTCATGTTTGTCTCTCAGTAAAACCTAAGACTCACGAAGCTTACTGGAGTTTGATCTCAGACTCATTTTTCAAGCAGGTCAATGGGCCACCAAAGAATTCCCTGGGACCTCGTTCTGACCCTGTGGCAGCAAAGGCTGCTGCAGGCTTCTAGAACCAAGCTTACATGGTGTTTTCTGCTTCAGAAGTCCACAGGTTTAAAGCCCAGAAAGGAATTTGGGTCAGTCCTATGATGTGGAACCACCTGGTGTGGCTCAAGGGGACCCCAAAGTCCTTCAGATGACCCCTGGGGGATGGGGCTGAAGGAGAGAGATTGAATTCTCAAGCAGATTCCCCGCTAAGTGGGGAGCTCGATACGGGCCTTGATCTCACAACCCTGAGATGATGACTTGAGCTGAAATCAAGTCAGGCTTCACCGACTGAGCCATGGAGGCCCCGCTGATCTAGTCAGCGCTTCCTGCGGAGTAAGCATCACCTTCCCAGAGCTTCCCACCCAGGAGACATATTTCTTGCCACCAGGATGATGAGCACGACTTGTCCATCTTCTACCGCCTTCGTGGAGCCTCCCAAGGACCTTGCAAGGCAGCTGTTATCATTGTCCGCGTTTTGTAGGTGGAAGAAACCAAGACTCGGAAAGCTTGGGTCACTGTTGCAGGATCACACAGCCCTGAATCAACCCAGAAGGGCCAGATCCTGCCTAAGTCTTGTCTCTTCAAAGCCCTCACTTTCGGCAGCAAGCTGTCCACCCGCTGAAGGGCTCTCCTACTTTTAAAGGATCAGGCCTCTGGAGATACTTTAAGAAGCTAAGTTTTTCTGAAGACTAACAGCTCTGGGTCTCTGCCACACTCCCATAGGTGGTTACATTTCAGAGTCCTACAACACAGAGTTCAGGATAATAATTCTTCAACCGCTTTTAGAAGCAGGTATTATTACTCATTGCTGGCTATGACCGTGGGAAAGACTCCCTCAGGCCTGCATGGCCCATCCCATTGGTTCATGTGGGGGATTCTGAACTCCACAGGGCCCCAAAGGAAGGGCTATACCACTGACAGGCTGTGTGGTCTTGGCCAGGTGACTTGGCTTCTTTGTGCCTGAGTTTCCTCATCTGTCAATGAGAGAAAAGTTATTCCTACCCCTTAGGGCAGTTGTGAGGATTAAACGAAATCCTATACATAAAGCCCTTGGGGTACATGGGTGGCTCAGGTCAGGGAGTCAGGGTCCTGAGATCCAGCCTGCTCAGCAGGGAATCTGCTTCTGCCCCTCCCCTCCCGCCTCCCTCTCCCACCTCCCACTCTTGCTGTCTCTCAAATTAATAAATAAGATTTTGTTTATTTATTTGACAGAGATCACAAGTAGGCAGAGAGGCAGACAGAGAGAGAGGGAGAAGCAGGCCCCCTCCTGAGCAGAGAGCCTGATATGGGGCTCAATTCCCCGGACCCTGAGATCGTGACCTAGGCCGAAGGCAGAGGCTTAACCCACTGAGCCACCCAGGTGCCCCATAAATAAATAAATAAAATCATAAAAAATAAAAAAATCTTCAAAAGTCTTGAGACCAGGACATAGCACACAATAATTGTGCAATAAATGTTAGTTAGAACTGAAAGAAAAGAACCCTGAATTCCTTTCTGGGCTTTGAAACTACGGACTCCTGAAGCAGAAAACCCCACATAAGCTCTGGTTCTAGAGGCCTCCAACAGCCTTTCCCACCACAGGCTCAGAAAAAGGTCCCTGGGAATTCTTTTGAGGCCCACTGACCTGACTGAAAAAGAAGTCTAAAATCAAACCAAAGTAAACTTCACTAGTGCTCATTTCAGCGCTAAGGATATGACATCAGGACTGTGGCAGGCGGCTGGGGCCCTCTTAGCTTCTTCCAGCTCTCAGTAACAGATGGGGGTGGGGGTGAGGGGGCTGGCTGAGCCCAATTCACCTGTAGGCTGCACCGGGGGAGGCAGGCTTCTGGACAAGGTTTGAGTTTATAGCCACACATAGATTGTTAAGGAGTTGGAAAAGAGCGCAGAATCTGGCTTGGAGATTTTGTTCAAAGGTGCAAGCCCAAGGCAGTGAACTTTCCCCTTTTTCTTCCCCTACCCGTCAGGTCAGAGAGGGAGCAGCCCTGGTTAGGTACCACCTAACCTACCTAACCTAACCTCACTGGCCTCACTGGCTGGCCCAGGGTAAGCTCCTGCCTCAAGCCAGACCAACCAGAATCCCTCCCTGATGATTTAGAATTGTGCCCAGAAGACTCTGGGCTCATTCTGCTCATCACCCTGGAAGAGAGGTGTACTTGGAAGCTGCTGGCTGAGGCCATTTGCTGTCATGCTCCCTAGGATGCAGGGAAGGCCAGGCTTCAGGGAGACAGAAAGATGGAACAGAAACGGGGTTGGAGGAAAGTGACTTTCTGAGTCCTCCAAACCCAGGCGCTGGGTTTCATCTCTTCTCCAAGACCCAGCTGTATCCTTGTGCTTCGATTTCTTAAGATGTCCCTGTATCCCTATTCTATACAATCCCCCTTGGTCATTAACCTGTCCCCAGTTATTTATAGCAGTCTCAGTCCCAAGAATCTTCATGAAGGCAACCTGAGGCAAGCGCCTCTTTCTGTCTCCTTCCCCTCGGTGTGACTTCTGGTCACCCTCCCAGCTTCCTGGAGGGCAACTTCAGCCCAGACAAGGGTGCCCCCCCAGGCAATACCAGTGGACAGGGGAGGCCAGTCTCCAGCTCCTTCTGTGGCCCCTCCCTCTCCCCCCAGGCCTGTCCCCTACTCTTCTCTGGAGCCTGTCCTCGTGCAGCCTTCCAAACACACCTCATCCCTGGTTCCTGCCTGCAGAGGTCCTCGGACCAGCTGTTTCGTGACTACCTTTTTTCCCTGTCCCAGTTCCTCTTTGTCTGCCCCTGTGGCTGTGTGTGTCATACCTCCCAGGTGGTGGCTACAGTGTAATGGGGCTTTCAAAGTCTCCCTGGCAGCCAGTGTGGGGAGATGCTTGGGAAAAAGAAACACTTTCAGAAGTTCTTAAATGGATTTGAAAGGAAGAGTGCCGGCTTCAGAGTGAAGAGACCGGATTCTGGTCTGGCCTCACTTCTAACTTGCTGTGTGACTTTAAGTTTCAGTTGCTTCGGCTGCTGAGTGACAGAAATAGATGAGATCAAAGGCTTGCCAGGGAGCCCTAGTCGAGGTGCCTGGGTCATCACCTTGGAAACCGTATAGAGGGAAAAGGGATGGCCCCATGGGGCCCCATTTCTCTTCACTCAGAGTGGCCCCACTTGTATCTGCTTTCTACTCTGAGCATCCTTGCCAGATGCTGCCTTAGCCCAGGTTCCCTAGAAGCAGAGCTCAAGGCAGAGTGTGTGAGCCGCCACTTGGTGAGGGAGTGCAGTGCCAGGGAAGCTGCAGTGAGGAAAAGGGGTGAGACAGATGAGGACAGAGAGATTTGCTGAGGTGGCCACCATGAGCATCAATGATGCTAGATGCCCCCCCCCCCCCCCACCAAATGTCCATGCAATTTGAGAGGACATGAAGATAATGTTCTTAAGGAGCTCTGGTGGGACAGGAAAGAGAGGGACTGATAATCCCACAGGGCGGGGGGTTGGGGGGGCCACGGTATTCGTCATGTTCATTCGGACAGGCCTGGCCCCTGCTGCTAGCCTGGGCTCCCCTCCATTCAGGGCGCAGCTGCAGGCTCCAGATGGGAGGTAGATTTGTTAGTATTTAAGGGATTGGAGGATTAAATGGGCCAGAGAAGCTTCCTCCACACAGCCTCATCCTCTAATGGCTGGAAGCCCAACCCTGGTGTTATTAATTTGATATTACATCATAGGCACTTCATGCCCCTTCCTTTGAAGCCCAGAAGGCTTGCAAAACCAGCAGAGAATAAGAGATTGGGGTCAGAGTCAGATGCCTCAATCCTTCTTCTTGGCATATACATAGAGCAATCTGTAGAAGGAAGAGCAGACTGTCCCAAACCAAATCTGGGATCCAGTCTGAGCATTGTTGGCTGACCTTGGGGATGCTATTTCAGTCAGGATACTGGCTTTCTCTGCTGCAAAATAGGGACATCGGAGCAAATGAAAGAAAAAAAGCTATAAAGCCAGTGTGCCCTTTTGTGGGGCTGGGATGGGCACCAGGATGTGCAGCCTGTGGGCTGCTGTGCACCATGGGGGGGGGGGTGCCAATGGAAAATGACCCCAAGACAGGCCCTAGTCACAGCCAAGATAGGACATGAGCTCTGATCAAAATGAGAAGGAATAAAACTCTGTAAAAGTCTGCCATAGGAATGCACAGGCAAGAAAATGGAATGGAAATGGGCTCAAATCCATCATCTCGCTCAGGAAACATCAGGTTCAAGGTCAGACTATGGTAAAGAACAAACCCACCAGCGTGAGGCTCTGTGCCAAGCACTCCATCTCCATGACGTCATGAAATCATCACAGCCCTAGTGCAGTAGATGCAACAGGCTTCTCCTTGTCACAGATGAGGAAACTGAGGCTGGGAGGGGTTGAGCAATTTACCCGAGTGTCACAGCTAGTTAGGACCAATATCAGGATTGAAACCCAGGCAGTCTGCTTCCTGATTGTTCTCGGGCTTTGCCCTTTATTCTTTCCCCAAGCAGCCTCTTAGAGTCAAATTACCATCTGTATTCCCAATTCACGATTCACGAGTCAGTCTGCCCTGTTCCTAGGTCTGGCCTAAGCTTCAGATCCGTGGGCCCAACAGCCTTCCTGACCCACCTCAAGTATTCTTCCAAGGAAGAATTCTCATTTATCCTAAACTTGCTTTAATCTACTTCCCAGAGGACGCCTCCACCACCCACCCAGCTATAGAACCTAGCCAGAGCCTGAGCTTTTCTCTCCTCACCCCTGACACCCAAGGTACCACCATGGTACCCTCCATACACCTGAGGTCATCAACTTTCTCCTTGCTGCCGTGGCTGCTAGCAGTGCAGGACCCTCACTAGAACAAATGCATGTCATGTGCTCCACCTGGGGGTCTCTGGTCCTGCCTCTTCTCATCTACCCCACACTAAAATGCAAATACGATGGTGCTACTTCCCTACCCCAGAACTCTTGAACTGCTTCCAGTTGTTCCTAGGACAGAGGTCCTCTTCATCTGAACCCTTTCCCAGGCCACCTCCCGTTGCCCTTCCTCCTGCACTCTGCTGCTCTGGCTGAAATTTTCTTTCCTCCAGACAACAGCTTCTCTCTAGATGCTAAGCCTCCTGCCTGGCTGCTCCCTCTGCCTGGAACACTTTGCTACACTCCCTGTGTTCCCTCCACGGCTGCTCAGACTTCATTGTCAGCTCAGAAGTCCAAAGTCACAACTGGGATGTTGGTCTTCCAGAAGCCGGGTCTGATTCCACCCTCTCCAAGTCTATATTCACACCTCAGTACTATTCTCACCACACCCTTTACCAATGCCCCCTTCCCGCCACCAGTGTAGGCCTTACTAGAGCTGGGTTTGTCATTCTTGTCGGCAGGGTGAGCTGCTCACAGCAGGGAGTTAATATATATTTGGAAGGGAGAGGGAGCAAGTGACTTTTCCAAAGCCACAAAGTCCAGGAGAGTGACAAATCCATAAGTAGAATCTGCATCAATCCACTCCAGGTCACCCCAACTTGTTAAGAATTCGCGGCTCCTCTCTGCCCTACCCTCTAATCCCGCCCATTATTTAATTCCTAGCGTCAAGTGCCATAGAGGTGTCATTTTATGAAGCGACATCTTCCATCTGAAAAAGGAAAGCGCGTAGCGCAGGGTGGGAGGACATAATTCCGCCCCCCCCCCCGCCCCCCGCCCCTGTCCTCAAGGACAAGGGAAATCCAGCCTTAGCCTCTGGATCAAGCGAGTCTTACCCCAGGTCCCTATGCCTACCCCTAACCCCGCTCCACCAGTATCCCGGCCTCAGCCAGCCAAGGCCAAGATTCTCTCCCAGACGTCATCGGCGACCCCAGGAACGCCCAGCCCCCACAGGGCCACACTACAAGCGTCGCGCGCGCAGGGCGGGGCCCCGCTCCCCGCCGGGAACGCCACCACTAGGAAGTCCCTTGAAGCCCTGGCAGGGCGCGCTCCGCCTCCCCCGCTCCATCAGTCCCTCCCCGCGTCCCTCTCCTTCCTCCCCGCCGGCGCCGGCCCCGCCCCCCAGAGCCTCGCCCCCGCACCGGCCCCGCCCCCGCCCGTGCTTCCCGGGCTGCGCGCTCCCTCGCACGTACGCCCCCATCCGCTCCGGTCCGCCCCCCGCTCGGTGTCTGCGCTTGCCGCTGCCGCGGGGCCGGCACAGTGCTTCCGCAAGTCGGAAAGCGGGCCGAGACCCCGGTCGCCGGCGGGGCAGCCATGGAGGCAGCGGCGCGAAGGCGGCAGCATCCGGGAGCGGCGGGTGGCGCGGCCGCGCAGCCTGGCGCCTCCTTCCTGCAGGCTAGGTGGGCGCGCGCCGGCGCGGGGAGCGAGGCAGCGGCCCCCACGTGACGCGGGGCGGGCGGCAGGGACCGGGTTGGGGAAGCCCCGGGTGGGCCGGGGACTGCCGCCGGAGTCCGATTACTCTGCGCGGCACTCCCTGTGCCCTGGCGCCTGGGCCGCGTCTCCACAGCCCTTTCTCTTCCTGGGGACGCCCCGGGACCAGGCAGGCTCGGCAGCCCCCGCCTCCCGGGCCGGCTTGGGACAAGCCTCTGACGATACTAGTCTAGGGGTCCAAGAAATTCGGGGTGGGGGAGGCGTGCCCCAGGTTCCCGGCGCACACTGCCCGCAACGCACTTGCACGCCCTGGGCGCCACCGAGCTCTTGGGGTCCCTCCAAGCGGAATAGGAGTTGGATTTTGGTGCCAGTGGGGAGGCGCGCTTCTTATCCCAAGAATGTGAGAATGGAGATTCGGGAGACAGTGAAGTGTGTGGAAGCTCCCTTCCTGAGAAAGAACGACGAAGGGCTTTTCGCAAACGTTCGGCTGTTCCTTTCTCTCACTAAGAGGAAGAAGTTACAGGTTTATGTAGTTGAGACCAGGAGGGGCAGAAGAAGCTCGGAAACCACCTTTTAGTCTTTCCCTCCATTCAGCCTTCATCCTGGGCCAGAAAGCATCTTCGGTGTGCCCCGTGCTGTGGAGGCATGAAAGGGGTGGGCGACGGGAAGCCAGAGAGGCTGAGAGGTCATCTTGGAATGCTTCGTGGAGGAGGTGGCACTTGAGCTTAGTCTCCGAGTATTCAATAGAGGACTCCGAGGAAAGCCTCTTCCAGTGGGGGGAGGTGGTGGTGGAAAGTTTGGGGAGAGTCAAGTGGTCAGTGGTTCTGGAGCTTTCAGGTGTACAGCGGCCAAGGCAAGCGGACTGACTGGGAAGGGCCTTTCCTGGCAGCAGGGCTGGGACTAGAGTGAAGGCCTAGACTGCAGGTTTTAAGGAAATTTAAGAAGACGCTCACTCTCAAGCACCCTGTGCCTACTTAAATGTTAAGCCCTATGTGCCTCACTTGCCTCACTCTAGTTCCAGCCCTAAATGGTAGGTTAAAAATGCAGCCTTTTTCTGGTAAGCACAGGGGAGCCATGGAAGGTTTTTGAGCAGGAGTGTGCTCAGAGTCAATTTTAGGAATTTGGTGGTATCATTTGGTATGAGGGAGGAAGTCTGAGAGACTTGGCTGTGCGGATAGCTCTTTATCCTGCTACTGAGGGTCATCTGGGTTCTGGATCCTCTTCAACTTAGGGGTCTTTGACTGCCCTGAACGGTGGCGGCCCATTTAGAACAACCTGTGGGTATCAGATATGATCCCACTTTATCTCATATGTGGGGCTTCCATATGCAGTATCTGACTCAGTCTTTTTCCTGTTTTGTATGTGGAAACATATACATATTTTGTATATGTGCAAAAACGTTTTGTGTTTGAGGCCCAGGGAGGTGACATCATTTGCTGGCAAGAGCCAGGGTCTAAACCCAGGGCTTCTGTTCTGTTCCACTTGGGCTGCTGAGGAGTAGTGCTCGTCTTTCCTCCTGTAGGAGCTCACTTCCAGCCAGGGTGCTCCCTGGGGGTGGCACAAGGACTGACTCACTTCCAGGGTTTCCCCACCACCCTTGTAGCGTACCTGTAGGACCATTTTCAGTATCACTGTTGCTTAAGACAGTAGGTAGAATCAACCTGTCCGGTTCCTAAGATGCTTGGACTTCCTCCGCTGTATCCATGCTTTGCTTACATGCCTCTAATGACACAGGGTTCGCTATCTTTCAAAGTAGCCCATTCCGGTTTCTGCCTGCTCTGTTGATAGTTTCTGTATTGCTATCAAAGTAATACATGCCTGTTGTTAAATAGCACAGAAGGGCTTAGAGTAAAAAGCAGTGGTTCTCCGTTCCACCTTTCCCTGGCACCAGAGGTAACTATATAGCATCTCTTAGCCGTTTCTGCTAGAATTAAATTCATATTTTAAATATCAACAAATACTTTGTAACACTTTCCATGAACCAGAGCCCACTCTAAAGTTTTGCATGTAATAATTCAACCACAGCTCTTGAGATAGGATCTACTGTTACCACTCATTTTATAGATGAGAACATTGAGGCCCAAGAGAGGTTTAGGAACTTGCTCAAGATCTGATTGGTAGCAAAGCTAGGATATGAACCTAGGTGGTCTCTGAAGTCCATATCCTTTTTTAAAAAAATTAAGATATAGTGTATTATTTTCCCCAGGGGTACAGGTCTGTGAATCGTCAGGCTTACATATTTCACAGCACTCACCATAGCACATACCCTCCCCGATGTCCATCACCCAGCCACCCCATCTGTACCCGTCTCCCCCCGGCAACCCTCAGTTTGTTTCGTGAGATTAAGAGTATCTTATGGTTTGTCTCCCTCCTGATCCCATCTTGTTTCATTTCTTCCTTCCCTACGCCCCACATTCCCCCTGCACTGCCTCTCAAATTCCTCATATCAGAGAGATCATATGATATTTGTCTTTCTCTGATTGACTTATATCATTCAGCATAATACCCTCTAGTTCCATCCAGGTCATTGCAAATGATAAGATTTCGTTTCTTTTGATGGCTGCATAGTATTCTGTTGTATATATACACCACATCCTCTTTATCCATTCATCTGTTGATGGACATCTAGGTTCTTTCCATAGTTTGGCTATTGCAGGCATTGCTGCTATAAACATTGGGGTGCACATGCCCCTTCGGATCCCTACATTTGTATCTTTGGGGTAAATACCCAGTAGTGCAATTACTGGGTCGTAGGGTAGCTCTGTTTTTAACTTTTTGGGGAACCTCCATGCTGTTTTCCAGAGTGGCTGCACCAGCTTGCATTCCCACCAACAGTGTAGGAGGGTTCCCCTTTCTCTGCATCCTTGCCAGCATCTGTTGTTTCCTGACTTGTTAATTTTAGCCATTCTGACTGGTGTGAGGTGGTATCTCATTGTGGTTTTGATTTGTATTTCCCTGATACTGAGTGATATGGAGCACTTTTTCATGTGTCTGTTGGCCATCTGGATGTCTTCTTTGCAGAAATGTCTGTTCATGTCCTCTGCCCGTTTTTGATTGGATTGTTTGTTCTTTGGGTGTTGAGTTTGATAAGTTCTTTATAGATTTTGGATACTAGCCCTTTATCTGATATGTCATTTGCAGATATTTTATTCCATTCTGTTAGTTGTCTTTCAGTTTTGTTGACTATTTCCTTTGCTGTTTGTAAAAGCGATTCATTTTGATGAAGTCCCAGTACTTCATTTTTGCCCTTGCTTCCCTTGCCTTCGGCAAGATTTCTAGGCAAAAGTTGCCGTGGCTGAGGTCGAAGAGGTTGCTGCCTGTGTTCTCCTCAAGGATTTTGATGGATTCCTGTCTCACATTGAGGTTTTCCATCCATTTTGAGTCTTTTTTTGTATGTGGTATAAGGAAATGGTCCAGTTTCAGTCTTCTGCATGTGGCTGTCCAATTTTCCTAACACCATTTGTTGAAGAGACTGTCTTTTTCCCATTGGCGAAGTCCATATTCTTAAAAGCTATGCTTAACTGCCATTTCTTGATTTATCATTTTTAAAAAGATTTATTTATTTATTTGGGGTGGGGGGGCGGTGCGCACGCGCACAAGCAGAGGGAGCAGCAGTGGGAGGGAGAGAAGCGGCCTCCCCACTGAGCAGGGAGCCTGATACAGGGCTTGATCCCAGGACTCCATGATCATGACCTGAGCCAAAGGCAGACACTTAACCAACTGAGCCACTTAGGTGCCCCTTGATTTATCATTTGTAGCTTCTACGATAATATTTGCTGATTTCCTGTTAGATTTGCCTCACTTCTACCTCCCTCATCTTCACAAGATGTTTCTTTTCATCTATTCTCAGTTTTTAAACTATTCTTAGTTCTTCTGTTAACCTTTGTAGCCTTAGGGGACATGCATACACCATTATTTCCTTTCTTGGGAAGTATGGGTGCTATCTCTTGATTCCTTTTTCAGAGGAGAGTAATAGTCCCCTACCCTAACATTTGACTTTTCTTACCCTCTCCTCTAACGCATATACTCTTTAGTTCTACTCTTATGTTCTCAAGGTTAATGGTATTTACCTGCTGTTCTTAGGCATAGTTGTCTTCCATGTTTTGGGTGTGCATGGATTCTAAGCTTTGAAAGTCTGTATACAGTGTTTTTGTTAGTCAAGCTATGTAAACTTTCTCTACAAAGCCGAGGAATGTTTAACAGTGCCATATGCTGTCTTATATTGTTTTTTGTTTTTTCCTGGGGTTTCTAATTGCCTTATCTTTTCCCCTCTTATTATTTGCCTTCATTTTCTTGTTCAGGCTTTCCTTCGTGTCAGGTATTTTACCATTCTTTATGTAGAACCGAAATTAATCCTTCTGTAGTTCCCATTTATGAGTCACTGCTTGACTCCACCATGACTGACTCCTTCCTTTTCTGCCAGACAGTCCTGCAGATGCTGACTGCTTTGAATATTTCAGCTGTATGTTATGTATTCCCCACCTGTCATGGTATCAGGTCCCCCCATATGGTAGACTCGTAAAGCTGTGGAGGGGAGAGAAGGCCATCCTTGTCTTGGGTTACCTGCCATTCACTGGTGTTCTCGGCTGCAGTTTCTGATGACTGAGATCAAGAGCTGGCACAGGCTGGGGGCCCAGTAGGTGAAGTCTGTGGTCAGGAACTTGGGACAGGCTTGAGGTTGCTCATCCCCAGGACAAGGACTAGGGGAGAGGATGCCTTCACCCTCCCTAATCTGCTTCCGGTGGTCACAGTCCCAACTGAAGAAAATGCTAACCAGTCAGATGCTAACCAGTCTTGATTTCCAAGTCGAGTGCCCTGTATCTGCCCTTTTTCTTCCTGACTGCTAAGCCAGGCTGGACTACTGACAGGGATCCTCGTTAGCTGAGATGCCCCCTTGGGTAGAGGAGGAAACAGTTACTGACCCCCTAGTGTATGCTAGTTATCCACAGCTTCCAGAGACCCATATCTAAGTGCTTCCCAGGCTTTCAAAATACTTCTCTCCTCTGTAGCAAACATCCTACTCCTTGCCCAATTTGGAGGTTTCCAGAATAAAACACTGAGGGTTGTTATCCTCTTTCTCCTACCAAGTTCTTCAGGCCTGGAGGTTCTACCATCTGCTTTTTGTTGTTGTTGTTGTTGTTTTTAAGATTTTATTTATTTAATTGACAGATAGAGATCCCAAGTAGGCAGAGAGGCAGGCGGAGAGAGAGGGGGAAGCAGGCTCCCTGCTGAGCAGAGAGCCCGATGTGGGGCTCGATCCCAGAATTCTGGGATCATGACCCGAGCGGAAGGCGGAGGCTTTAACCCACTGAGCCACCCAGGTGCCCTCACCATCTGCTTTTTGAGGCCTTGATTGACAGGGCAGGAAGGGCAGGTGGACCCTCTAAGACAGTCCCTCCGCTCAGACCCATCTCAGAGCAGTCCTGACAGTGAGTTTCTATCTGCCCATTCTGAAGCCCAGCTGGTCCCTTACTTCTCTTCCTCTCTGTTAATAAGTCCAGGCCTTCACCTCCATGCAGCGCCTTCCTCCCTCCCACCGAGGCCTTCCAGCCCACTCTCCTGCTTTTCTGCTTTCTTAAATCCACCCATCCATGCTTTCAGGCTCTCTTCCTTCATGCAGGCCTTGCCTGCCACTCCAGGCCTTACTGACCCTCTCTGTCTTGATCTCTTCATATGGCACATAGTTTATTATAATACAGAAGAGGAAACACAGTTCTTGAGTTCATATAGGTTTGAATTTATTATGCTGTTCAAAACCCCTGGGTTGCAAGTGACATAAAGCCAGTGTGAACTATAGTGCCCTTAGCAAAAAGGAATGTATTAGTTCTTGTGGCCAACTCGTTACATGGGGGCTGCCCAGAACTCTCAGGGCTTTTCCTCTTCCTTTCCCCTGGTCTTCTCTGCAGGCTTCGTTCTTGCCTGACTGTCCTTTGAGGCTGGTACCTTGGGCCACAGGCAGCCCTGAACTTGCATCCTAAGCATCCCAGAAAGAAAGGCACTCCTTCCACCACCTCTAGTTGGTAAAGTCCTCCTGGGCTGGCTTAGGTCGCCGGCACTCCCTGTGGCCAAGGAAACATCATCTCTTACTAGAAGCATGGAGTGGGAAATAGACTGACCAAAGGAGTCGTTGATTTAGAGCCTTACTGTGGGGGTGATTGAAGCACTTAGCCCCTGTAAGCCTCAGTACCCTCATCCATCACACAAGAGGGGACTTCCCTCCCGGTATTGCTGCAAGCATTCGGTGAGATGATGCAGGTGAAGCACAGTACTCAGTTGGGGGGGGAGGGGGGTGGCGCGGCACCAAGTAGAAGGGACAGGAAGGCTTAGTTGACCCAAGAAAGGCCCACCCCCACCCACCCCGTCAGAGGATGCCTGCCATCAGAGGATGATGAGAAACCCCACACACACCCCCTCCCCAGGAGCTTGCCCCTCTGCCTCTGGGCTGCTCTACCAGCCCCCTGTGGGCCATTCTTCAATTGGCTGAAAAGGATTACAGAAGCAACAGTAGCCCTGAGAAGAGGAAGACCTTCATGTCGCTGCCTCTCAGCTAGTATCTGCCAGTAAAAAGAATGAGTAACTAGTAATTGAGATGGTTTAATTTTTCTTTTAATTTTTTCTTTTTTTTAAAAGATTTTGTTTATTTATTTGAGAGAGAGAGAGAGAGCACAAGCAGGTGGAGCAGCAGAGGGAGAGGGAGAAGCAGGCTCCCCGCCAAGCAGGGAGCCCGATGTGGGACTCGATCCCAGCACCCTGGGAACATGACCTGAGTCGAAGGCAGATGCTCAACTGAGTGAGCCACCCAGGTGCCCCTCTTTTTTTAATTAAAAGATTTTATTTATTAATTTGACAGAGAGACACAGAGAGAGGGAACACAAGCAAGAGGAGCGGGAGAGGGAGAAGCAGGCTTCCCTCTGAGGGGGGAGCCTGATGTGGGGCTCAATCCCAGAACCCTGGGATCACGACCCAAGCTGAAGGCAGATGCCTAACACCTGAGCCACCCAGTCGCGCCTTGAGATGTTTCTAAATCAGCCAGTAATCGCTAAGCATAAACCAGGAGCTGAGCTGAGAACTCCGGGTTACATGGGCCACTCACACAGCTCCGTTCTTGGCACAGAGAGAACAATAAAACACACATCTCAGGAAGTAGCAGGCTGCTTGTCGCTGGAGGCATGCAAGGTGTGTCAGGACATTGTAAAGAGGATTTGGACTGTGATGAGGAGGTGGGTGAGTTGAGGGAACCTTAAAAGTCACTCATCTTGAGGGGCTGGGTAAAAGCAAAACTCCAGGCCCATGATGTCATGGCTAGACTGAGAGTTAGAGATGGCGCACCCCTATAGTGGGGCTGGTGGGGCTTTGGGAAAAGCTTCATCAGGGAAGCCTTCCTGGAGGAGGTGGCATGTGCATTGGCCTTTGAACTTCAGCTCCTCTGCAAAAAGCAGTTGGCTAACTGCTTTGCAGGAGGGACAGGCACCCAAAGACGTGTTGTCAGATGGCATTCCACTGCTTGCCGTGTGTCTTGCATTAGCTTGTCCCCTGCTGCCTCATTGCACTGTGGTTTAGTGAGAGGAGTAACACCAGCAGCCCCGTTCTTACTTCCTCCTCGTTCAGGAACTGAGGGAAAGGGCCCATTGATCCCAGTCTGTGGTCTATAAGGCTGATCTCATTAGGGGGCTCTGACTGGTTCAGCTCAGGTCTCATGCCCTTCCGGTGGCCCAGTCACTGTGGACATGATGATGGCAGAGATACCATGGAGCCTAATCATTTAGGCTTAAATATTTGGCTGTGTAAAATGGGGGTAATATTTCAACCTCCAAGGATTTCTGTGAGGATGAAAAGAGTTAAATGAAATAATGCTTGCCGTGTGCCTGGACTATAGTAAGTGTGTGATACAGACTCACTGCTGTCATCCATCATCATGATTCCCATTCTTCAACCACACTGCATCCTTTGACCCATTTCCTTTTCCGGTCATTCTGGAGGTGAGAGTGCCCCATTCTGGTTTGGCAGTTTCCTGAATCACAGAGAAGCTAAGCTAACATCAGGGCAGCCAGAGTCCATTCCCAAGACACATTCCCCTTGGCCTCGGAGCCAGTATTTCCAACAAAACTCTTCCTAGAAATTAATCCTCCTGCCTTCCAATCCCCATACCTCTCTGTGGCTCATCTCAGGGGGAAGATTCTCATGGGAGGAGAGGAGAGCTGACCCCTATTGTCTGGTTCCTTCCCAGGCACAGTGCCATCAAGGCTGACGAAGCTGCTGGCACAGCTCCTTTCCACTTTGACCTCTGGTTCTACTTCACCCTGCAGAACTGGATTCTGGACTTTGGCCGCCCCATTGCCATGGTGAGTGTGAAGCCATGGACAGAGCCCCTGTCAGCAGTGAGGACACAGTGTGACTTAAATTAGCTAAGTGACCTTAGACAAGTAACTTTCCCTATAGTAAACTGCAAGAATAGGCCTGGATGCTTACATGTCCTTTAGCTCTGTGACTGTGTCAGCAAGCCGGGGTCCTGGGGGCCTGCATAGTCATATTGTGCCCTGACTCTCACAGGGGAACTGGTGGCTCTAAACAGGAATGCTGTGCACTCCCCTCCCCGACACCTTACACCCGGGTTTAACCAAATCACCAAGTCATACCATGGGGTGTGAGAAAGAAAGCAGAGCATCCCCATGGCCTTGGTATAATATCGTTTTTCTGGAGGTAAAGAGTATAGGCTGATCTTGCATGTTATGTGTGACTCTGAGCCTCAGGTAAGTCTTAGCACTATCTCGTGCCACCATGCCCTTCCCTCCAGGATATTCCATGCATCAGTGGACAGTGGTGGCCTCCAGAGAGATTAATACTGGAAGAGCACCCAAGCCCCTGGCTTGTAATAAGGACATAGGTAGATAGATAAATAGGTAACAGAATGTGAATGAATTGAGTGAGACATCACCATGAACCAAGTTGTTAATTTGTGTATACGTGTGTGGACAATAACCATATCCAGCATTGGAACAGACATCTTGCACCTGCTAGTAATAAGCACATTAGCAAAGCCCTTTTGGAAAGCACTTTGTCAAGATGACACCTAGACACCGAAAACAGTGCCTAGCATAAGTGCTTCCTGGATTTTTATTTTTATTATTTCTTTTAAGATTGATTTATTTTAGAGCGAGAGTGCACTGGTGTGCACGCATGAGTGGGGGAGGGGCAGAGGGAAAAAGAGAATCTTTTTTTCCTTTTTTTAAATTAACATATAGTGTATTATTTGTTTCAGGGGTACAGGTCCGTGATTCATCAGTCTTACCCAATTCACAGCACTCACCACAACACATACCCTCCCCCATGTCCATCAGCCAGCCACCACATCCTTCCCCCACTGCTCTCCCCGCCAGCAACCCTCAGTGTGTTTCCTGAGATTAAGAGTCTCTTATGGTTTGTCTCCCTCCCCAGTCCCATCTTGGTTTTTTTTTCCCCTCCCTTTCCCTATGATCCTCTGTCTTGTTTCTCAAATTCCTCATATCATTGAGATCCTGTGATAATGTCTTTCTCTGATTGACTTATTTCCCTCAGCATAATACCATCTAGTTCCATCTACGTTGTTGCAAATGGCAAGATTTCATTTCCTTTGGTGGCTACATAGTATTCCATATATATACACCACATCTTCTTTCTCCATTCATTTGTTGATGAACATCATAGTTTGGCTATTGTGGACATTGCTGCTATAAACATTCTGGTGCACGTGCCCCTTCGGGTCATTACATTTGTATCTTTGGGGTAAATACCCAATAGTGCGATTGCTGGGTCGTAGGGTAGGTCTATTTTCAACTTTTTGGGGAACCTCCATGCTGTTTTCCAGGTGGCTGCACCAGCTTGCATTTCCGCCAACAGTGTAGGAGGGTTCCCCTTTGGGAGAGAGAGAATCTTAAGTTGACTCCTTGCTGAGTATGGAGCCTGATGCAGAGCCGATCTGAGGAGCCCGAGATCATGACCACAGCTGAAATCAAGAGTCAGACAGTCAGACTCTCAACCAACTGAGCCACCCAAGCACCCCTCAATGCACTTTTATTGAAGGAATAACGATCATAATAATAATAATGGGAAAGTAGAAATAGTGGTTAACGTACACTGAGTGTTCACTCTGTTCTAAACTCTGTATGTGTTTAAACTTACTGAATCCTCAGCTCAGCCCTCTTACTAATCTCAGTTTTATAGATGGGAAGACTCAGGATAGAGAGGGCAAGTCACTGGCTCACTGACTCAGGGTCACCCAAGTAGCATGTGGAAGAACCAGCATCAGCACATAGGTATCCAGTCCCAGAGCCTACTCCCTTCCTGTCATGGATATATCCAGAACCCTAAGATGTTCATCCCTCCTTACCCAGTAAGACCCCTTCCAAGAATCTACCCTGAAAGGTGTAATCAACAAGAAGACAATAGCCTCTGTACTGCAGTGTTGCTTACCTCAGACATGACTTCAGTGTCCAGCGGTAGGGACTGAGTAGAACAACTTTCGGTATCTGGTATAGAAAACATTATCTGGCCATGACACAGGAATCCTAGGTGCCCTAGAGCAGCTCTAAGCGCCCTAGAGCAGCCAGCGACCCAGGTTGCTCTCAGAGAGGAGAGGTGTGGCAGTGGTGTGCGTACCCCCTGACTGCAGGTCAGTGACAGTCTCAACACCTTGTACACATGGGTCAGAGACTGGAAGGGGTTTACGAAAAGCTCTTCTGGAGCGCCTGGTTGCTCAGTCCGTTAGGCAGCTGACTCTTGATTTTGGCTCAGGACAGGATCTCGG
Organism: Mustela nigripes; assembly: GCF_022355385.1. Taxonomy (NCBI): domain Eukaryota; kingdom Metazoa; phylum Chordata; class Mammalia; order Carnivora; family Mustelidae; genus Mustela; species Mustela nigripes. The sequence goes on along the minus strand of NC_081569.1, from coordinate 47,466,929 downwards.
GGTCCTGGGATCAAGCCCTGAGTCAAGGCTGTACACTCAGCTCAGAATCTGCTTGGGATTTTCTCCCTGCTCCAGCTCATTCTTGCATGCGCATGCACTCTCTCTCTCTCTCAAATAAGTAAATATTTAGAAAAAAATTTTGAAAAAAGCCATTCTGGCTGCACTGTGGATTTGGGGTGGATGCTGATTCTCCTTCCTGCAGACTCTGTAAGGCTTACGAGCTGTTTAAGCATGGGAGAAAGAAAAAAAAAAGAGCCAGGAGTCAGTGTACTTGGTTACCTCTGCGGGTGATTTTAGGCAAGTCACTGTCTGCTGGCCTCTGTTTCTCTCATCTCTAAGGAGGCTGGTTGGCCTGGCTGCTCCCAGCCCCGTTCTGCCATGAAGTCCCACGGACTGGAGGCCAGAGGAGCTGCGCATCACACTGATGCTGTGGAGAGGGGAAAATGAGGCCTGGGGCGGGCTCCCGGCTGTCCCCTGCTCTCGCTCCTTAGGACTCAGCCACAGCTGGCCGTGGTGGTCTCCTGCAGGGTGAATCCCTGCCACAGCCCGCCCCGCAACATCAGTGGGCTTGTTAGGAGAGTATACACTTGAGAAGCCCATATATACACTGGAGCTTTTGAAATGTAGGCACGACATTCTCGAATCTATAATAACGAAAACCGAACTCATGCGAGTTATAAAAGTAGTATGTAGTGGTTGTAACAAGTCACTAATGCCTTGGTGTGAGCAGAAGTGTTAGAGTCTCCCTTTCCAGGCCCGCCCCTGACGGTTTGGGGGCGTAAGCACCTGCCCCTTTCTCTGCTTCTGCAAACATACTATATATTCTTTTTCCTTTTCTAACAGAGATGAGATCTTACTTTATGCCTTGCTCTACAACTTGCTAGCTTTATTTTAGAATACACGATGGCTGCCTTCCCTTGTCGGTAGCTATCAGGTGTTATTTCTGATAATGGCTACTTCACCTGCTGTAGCAAAGATGCCCTGTGATATATTGAGCTTGTCCTCATTAGTTGAAGAGTCAGCCTCTCCCTAGTATTTTGCTATCACAAAGAGTATTTCAGCCATTGTATGTATCTTTTTTAAAGAAATTTAAGTATAATTGACATACAGTGTTAAGTTAGTTTCAGGTGTGCAACATAGTGACCTCACAGTTCTGTACATCATGCCGTGCCACACTAAGTGTGGGCATTGTACTGCACCATTTCGGCACTACTGACGCTGTTTCTTATCCTGTACTTTTCAGCCCTGTGGCTTATGTATTTGATAACTGGAAGTTTGTGCCTCCTAGTCTCCTCCACCTGTTTTGCCCATGCCCCAACTTCCTCCCCTCTGGCAATCACCAGTTTGTTCTCTGTATTTATGATTCTCTTTGTGTGTTTGTTTGTTCATTGAAATTTGTGTTTTTTTAATACCACATATAAGTGAAATCACATGGCATTTTTCTTTCTCTGACTTATTTCACTTAGCATAATGCCCTCTAGGCCCATCAATATTGCTGCAAATGGGAAGATTCTTTTTTTTTTTTTTTTTAATTTTTTTATTTTTTTATAAACATGTATTTTTATCCCCAGGGGTACAGGTCTGTGAATCGCCAGGTTTACACACTTCACAGCACTCACCAAAGCACATACCCTCCCCAAAGTCCTGAGGTTTCCGTAGTGTAGTGGTTATCACGTTCGCCTCACCCTCCCCAAAGTCCATAATCCCACCCCCTTCTCCCAAACCCCCTCCCCCCAGTAACCGTCAGTCTGTTTTGTGAGATTAAGAGTCACTTATGGTTTGTCTCCCTCCCAATTCCATCTTGTTTCATTGATTCTTCTCCTACCCACTTAAGCCCCCATGTTGCATCACCACTTCCTCATATCAGGGAGATCATATGAGAGTTGTCTTTCTCTGCTTGACTTATTTCGCTAAGCATGATACGCTCTAGTTCCATCCATGTTGTCGCGAATGGCAAGATTTCATTTCTTTTGATGGCTGCATAGTATTCCATTGTGTGTATATACCACATGGGAAGATTCTGTTTATGGCTGGGTAGTGTGTTGGCAAGGATGGGATGAAAAGGGAGCCCTCATGTGTGTTGGTAGGAATGCAAATTGGTGCAGCCGCTGGGGAAAACGGTATGGAGTTTCCTAAAAAAGATTAAAAATAGAAATACCATACAATCCAGTAATTCCATTACTGGGTATTTACCCAAAGAAAATGAAAACCCCAATTCAAAAAGGTATGTACCCCGCTATTTATAATAGCCCAATGATGGAAGCACCCTAAGTGTCCATCAACAAATGGATGGATAAAGAAGATGTGGTTTATATATCCAGCATATCTATCTTGATATAGATGAAGATACAGAGATACACACTGAGTAAGAAAGAAAGAGAGGAACAGACCCTGTGTCCTGGGAGTTTTATATTTGCGGGTTAGTTTTAACAAGCATGGCTTTTTTTTTCTTTTTAAGATTATATTTATTTATTTGACAGGGATCACAATTAGGCAGAGAGGAAGGGAAGCAGGCTCCCCGCTGAGCAGAGAGCCCGATGTAGGACTCAATCCTAGGACCCTGGGATCATGACCTGAGCCGAAGGCAGAGGCTTAACCCTCTGAGCCACCCAGGCACCCAGCATGGCATTTCTGAGTTAAAAGAGATAAATTTATTTTTTTATTTTTTAAAGATTTTTTTTTCATTATTTATTTGACAGAGATCACAAGTAGGTAGAGAGGCAGGCAGAGAGAGAGGAGGAAGCAGGCTCCCCGCTGAGCAGAGAGCCCGATGTGGGGCTCGATCCCAGGACCCTAGGATCATGACCTGAGCTGAAGGCAGAGGCTTTAACCCACTGAGCCACCCAGGCGCCCCAAGAGATAAATATTTATAATTTGGATTGAAAATTGTAGTCATTGCCTGTGTTCTCAATGAACAGATGCTGGAAGTGTAGTTTTGGGGGTCATAATATGTTTTGACTTGGCACGGGGGTTTTCACACTGACACGGCCAGGACTCACTGGGGCAGACCAGTAAGAGAGGGCTTCCCAGGCAGAGGAACTGCCCCTGGCCTGCCTCCTATCTCAGGGAAGGTGAGAAAGAAAGAAATGAAGCTGCTTTGTAGGACTCACTTACTTTCTCCTTGTTTCCTAATGGACGCTTTTGACCTGATTTGGAAGCAGTCCGCCTGCAGTCCATCTGCTCAGTGCATACAGCATGGGGCCTCATGGTCAGGAGACCTTTTCATCATCATAGGACCTGAACTGTCAGACCCCTAAGGGCCCAAGGAGACCACCTAGGTCACATCTCTTATGTTGCAGATGGGGAAACCAAGGCCTGTAGAAGAGAAGGACTTACCAGACGTCACCATGAAGTCCCAAATCAGCCTCCAGCTCCCAGACCAGTACCAGGGACATTTATTTAGTACCCATTTAGGGTGGGGGCCCAGAGTCAGGCCCTGGATTTGCATCTACTAGTATGCCTGGGGACAGGTCCATTTATTTTCTTTGGGACTCAGTTTCTCTGTCTGGGTACCCCAGAGCTGCCCAGAGGATCCCCATAGATCACAAAAAGAGTTAAGTGTGTGTGTGTGGAGGAGGTGGGGGCTGACTCCCTGAGGGCCTTGTGGGGCTCTGCCTGGGTGAACACCATTCCTCCCTTTGCTCCCCAGCTGGTGTTCCCTCTCGAATGGTTTCCACTCAACAAGCCCAGCGTGGGGGACTACTTCCACATGGCCTACAACATTATCACGCCCTTCCTCCTGCTCAAGGTACAGTCCCCGGCTCCCTGCCCTCCCTTCCCACCCTCATTCCTTCCTCCTTCTCTGGCAGGAAGCTGGTGCCAAGCCCTGGGAGTCCTGGAAGCAGATATGGCAGCAGGCCTACCCTGCCTGAGCTTGGGGGGTGAAGGCTGTGATCAAGGGACACACCAAAGGCCTGGCCAGGAGGGATGGAGAGGCCCTCCCCAGGGAAGGATATTTGATTTGGGCGTCAGCTTTGTGTGCCAGGAAATGATGTAGAAGAGGTGGTCAACCAAAAGGACCTGAAGACAGGGTCATGCTGTGAAACTACATTTGGGGAGGCTGAGGCAGAGGGAGTGAGTGGGTTGGTTGTCTGGGGAGAAGTCGGGAAGGCAGGTAGGGTCCAGGTGGAAGCAACAGAGGTGACCTCTACTCTGGCCTGGGGATCCAGGACTTGGAGATGACCCTGGGAGCAAAGAACTAGCCAGGGCTGCCGGCTTTGCAGGTTCAAATAAGGGCTCTTAAAACAACTGTCGCCACCTACCATCCCCATTATTTTGTTTCTAGAAAAATGTGTCTAATCACAAAAAGTAAGAGGGTATAAAATTAGAATTCAGAGGAGTTTTAAGTTAAAGTTTCCTTTCCAAAGCATCCTCCCCATCCCACTTCCCTGACATTTCTTGGGTGTTTTCCATGGACCAGTGGCTCTGAAATGAGAGGGTCCTGCAGCGCTGAACCAGCCCAGCCATCCAGAGGCCCAGCTGGGAGTGGGGAGAGGGCCAGGCCTGGGTGCCTGTGCTGAAGGCCTGGCTGTCACTCCCAGGACAGGGTCAGTGTGTGACCTTTGGCAGTCCGTTTGTCCCTCTGCAGCTGGGGGTGCTCTCTGAGGAACGGGGGTGCTGGTTCCCAACTCATGCTGGCTTCACGAGGATCCTAGGAGACTGTGGAGGCTGGCTCAGCCTGCTGCAGGGACCCAGTTTGGAGTGACTCTTCAGAGGTGGCATCCATGGACCCCAGGCATGGGGGAGGGACCAGGGACTGTCTCCTGTTGTGGTGAAGGCTAAATCGCGCTCTCCGGCGCCCCTCTGACCCCAGCTCATGGAGCGGTCCCCTCGCACGCTGCCACGTGCCATGATCTACCTCAGCATCATCACCTTCGTCATGGGTGCCAGCATCCACCTGGTGGGCGACTCCGTGAACCACCGCTTGCTCTTCAGTGGTTACCAGCACCACCTGTCCGTCCGAGAGAATCCCATCATCAGGAACCTCAAGCCAGAGACGCTGGTGAGCCGCCCTCCCCAACCCAGCATGTAAAGCCTTGTTGGCACAGTTTGTCCTGGAAGCCAGAGAGGTGGCCCCCAGCCGTCATTGAGCCTGACCCACTAAACGTTCTGCTAGGGGAGGCACCCGCTGAGCTATGATGCCTCTGACAGTTCGGGCAGGGGCCCCTGACTGGCTGCTGCCCGAGTGCCCTGCAGTAGAGGGCAAGACTAGGGTGGGGAATGAGGGCTGCTGGAGGAAGGGCCGGGCCCGGGCAAGGGTGGGCCGCATGGGCCCCAACACCCGCCTTGACGCACCTGCTGCTCTCACCTGCCATGCCCACCGCCCTCAGATCGACTCCTTCGAGCTGCTCTACTACTACGACGAGTACCTGGGCCACTCCATGTGGTGAGTGTCGGGGCCAGGAAGGCAGCGCCAGCCGGGCTGTCTCCCCAGGGGCGCCGGGTCCGGCCCCAGAGGACACTGCACAAGCCTCTGGGTGTGGGGTGCCACCCCTGCGCGTCCCAGCGCGACGGTGCCCGCGGCAGCCACTAGAGGGCAGCAAGCGGCTGTCCCTCCCTGGCCGGGCCGGAGCCTGGGGCGGGGGCGCGGCGCAGACTAGGTCCCGCCCCTTTCGCTGCCGTGGGGTGTGGGTGGGCACTGAGGGGGGACCCGCACTGGGTCAGGACACGGTGTTTGGGGGTGGAGGTAGGGGTGAAGCCGAGGAGGGCCAAGTGGACTGACGGGGGGAGGGGCTGTCTGCCCAGCTTCTGAAACTCCTGGGAGGGGTCCCCTTCACCCCAAAGGCAGCGGAAACCTCCCAGCTGTGCACAGCCGTGGGAGAGCCAGGGCCCCAGCCGCCGGCAGCTGTCTGTTCTGCCCCACATCTTACAGGAGGAGCTGGGGCCAGTGAGAGGGTGTGGGGAAGCAGCCAGCAAGCTCTGCACCCCGTAGCCTCACCCCTGAGTGAGTTGGATGGCTCCTGTCATACTAGGCCGACAGTCGTGTTTCCAGGATCCATTTATTATTTTTTTTCTTTTAAGATCTTACTTATTTGACAGAGAGACAGCAAGAGAGGGAACAGAACCAGGGGGAGTGGGAGAGGGAGAAGAGGCTTCCCGCTGAGCAGAGAGCCCAATGCAGGGCTTGATCCCAGCATCCTGGGATCATGACCTGAGCCAAAGGCAGATGCTCTACTGACTGAGCCCCCAGGCAGCCCTCCAGGATCCACTTTAAACAGGCAAAGTTGGTCCTCTTGGCAGTGAGTCCAGGGGCCCTGGACAGGCCTTTGCCCAGACATGTTTGGGAAGGAAGAGGGGGTGGGCTGGGAGCAAACGGGGGCTGTGGGAGGGGGACACAAGGTAGCTGAGAGAAGGGGGTGTGGGAGAGACAGCCTTTGTGGAGAGGAGAGGCTGGTACTTTTGGGTAAGATGCTGTGTGTAGGGAAGGGTGAGGCTCTGGGTTGCTTATGGGTGAGGGGGCTTCACAGAGCCCCTTGGAGGACCCCAGCAGGTATGGCTCTCTCTCTCTCTTTTTTTTTTTTTAAACCTGGGCCTGGAGGCTCTCCCTCCTCAGCCCTGCTGGGTGTACCTCCCCCGGGTGTGGGGAGTGCCAGCATGAGACAGAGGCACCCCCTACACACACACCCACGTGGAGTGAGGTGGTCAGGGCCGTGTGGGAGGGTCCTCCCCACACCACAGCCTGTGAGACTCTGATTTGCATATGCCAGGGAGCAAGCCGCAGCTTCCTGCTTCCTTCCTGCACACCCGCCCCCAGGGCCCCCAGCACGGGGAAGTCTGGTGGGGATGAGTGCCCGGGCCTAAACCAGGCGTTTGGTAAATGCTGATGCGGCCGGCATGGAATGGTGCAAGGACAGGTGGGGACGAGGGCTGGGTGGAGGGGCGCTGGGGCGGGCGGACGGGCCTCTGAGGCCCCGGCCTCCCTGTTGCAGGTACATCCCCTTCTTCCTCATCCTCTTCATGTACTTCAGTGGTTGTTTCACTCCCACCAAAGCCGAGAGTTCAATGCCAGGGGTGGCCCTGCTCCTGGTGGTGCCCAGTGGCCTGTACTATTGGTGAGTGGACCTTGGACTTGCGTGGGAGGCACTCAGGGAGCTGGGTGGTAATAAAAAGTCCTCTTGGCCACAGTCCCACTCTGGGCTCTGCTTCTGCCTGGGTCTAGTGGAGATGGTGCACTGCTTTGTGGTAGCCTCTCTGTCACCAGGAAGCCAGGCCTGAGTGCTCCTCTCCATTCTCATGCTCTTCTGCCCTACCTCCTGGAACCCCAGAGCTACCGTGGAGCCCAGTAGAGCCCACCTGTAATATCGAGCCCATCGAGTCCTGTGGGCCTGTTTCCTCCTTTGTGACATTGGGACAGCCCCTGCTTGTCTCCCTCTCAGCAGATGGAGAGGATCTAGGAGGAGGAAAAGAGGCTTCATAAACAATAAAGCACTATGAGGGTGACAAGGACAGATAAGGGGGAAGTTTCTTGCCTGGTTTCTTTCTTTTCTTTTCTTTTCTTTTTTTAAGATTTTATTTATTTGACAGACAGAGATCACAAGTAGGCAGAGAGGCAGGCAGAGAGAGGAGGAAGCAGGCTCCCTGCTGAGCAGAGAGCCCAAATATTTGACAGAGAGAGATCACAAGTAGGCAGAGAGAGAGAGGAGGAAGCAGGTTCCCTGCTGAGCAGAGAGCCCAATATGGGGCTCCGTCCCAGGACCCTGGGATCATGACCCAAGCCTAAGGCAGAGGCTTAACCCACTGAGCCACCCAGGCATCCCTGGTTTCTTTGTGCCTTTCAGAGCTCTTCTCCCATTTCAGAGGACTTAGCCTCAGCCAGGCCCTATGTCTGTCAATTCTGCCCTGGGGACAGGCTTTCCCGGAGCATTGGGAAAGGACTGGACCCTTCTCTGATGGGAAGCTTGCCTTAGAATGAAAAGGGTCTTCTTTCCTAGGGCCAGTTTCCTAGATCCGCTCCTGGGTCTGTCCCCGGCTGGGTGGAGAGGGTCAACCAGGACCAATCTGTATGCCCCTGAGGACAGGATGAAAAAGAAGGAGTGGCAACCACAGCAAGAAGGAAAGTAGTTCGACGTGCGCAGCATATTAGTGCTGAGACAACCACAGTAGGAACAGCAGCCATTTGTTGAACAACGTGCTTTTCCAAGTGAGAGGCGTACACAGCTCTTGTCAGCTCTTAACGTCTCGAGAGATAGGGCCATTTATTCCCCCTTTCTAAGTAAGAAAGCAGAGGCTCCAGGATGTCGTGCAGATTCCCCGAGGTTCCACAGCCACTGAGTTGCAGAGCTGTCATTCCTTGAACGGAATGGGTCAGCGTCATGTTTCTCTCCAGAGGCAGGGGCATGGACCAAACAGCCTCTCTGAAGCCCTCCAACAGATGTGACTTGATTCCTGGCCATGTGCTAGGTACTGCCTTAGGAGCTACAGAGAACCCTGGGAGACCTGAGACTGTCCCAGCCATCAAGGAGACAGTAATGACAGCCTCTGTGAATTGCAGCTGCATTCCCAATCTCAAATGCCTGTAGGAAATAAGCCAGTAACAGAAAGGCATCAAGCGGGCATCCAGTAAGGCAATAGGAAATGGTGGAGACTGTGGCAAAGAGAACCATTCTCTTTCTAGAGGGGATAGCTGCTTTCTCCTCTAATCAGTTGTTGAGCAGAAATAGAGGCCTGATGTGACCAAAGAAACCAGAAATCCACATTTTCTGCTGTTATGTACATGTTGGTAACAAACTCAACATATTTTAAAAATAGCTACTGTACAAGCCAAATCAGTATGGGCTGTGGCTCCAAGTAGTACGCTTCCCTCTACCTCGCCTGAGATGAGCTGCTCTGCCTGACCAGGGGGCAGCCTGGAATGTGGGTACAGGGAGGGAGGCCGGGCAGAGAGAGCGCCAGCCTCACCGCCCCCACTGGCCTCTTCAGGTACCTGGTCACCGAGGGCCAGATCTTCATCCTCTTCATCTTCACCTTCTTCGCCATGCTGGCCCTCGTCCTGCACCAGAAGCGCAAGTGCCTCTTCCTGGACAGCAACGGCCTCTTCCTCTTTTATTCCTTCGCCCTCACCCTCCTGCTTGTGGCGCTGTGGGTCGCCTGGCTGTGGAATGACCCTGTACTCAGGAAGAAGTACCCGGGTGTCATCTATGTCCCTGAGCCCTGGGCCTTCTACACCCTCCATGTCAGCAGCCGACGCTGAGTCCCCGGCACCAGCCATTCAGCAGTGCTCTGCCTGGTGGGCGATGGGCCAGAGAGCGCGTCTGAGCAGGGAGTGTATGTGTGTGTGTGTGCGTGTGTGCGCCTACGTGTGTATCTGCCCGTGTGTGTGCAGTTGTAACACAGGGATACACATTGTGCACATGGATGGGATGTGTGTATGTGTGTGTAACTGGTAACTGAGAACACGTGCACAAGGACAGGTTGTGTGCGTGTGTGTGTGTGTGTGCGCACACACGTGCACACACATATGTACAGAGTGCCTCATTGTAATATGCAATTATGTGGATCAAGTTTCTCTTTTGGTTTGGATCTTTTCAGGCTGGGCTATAGTTTGAAGCCGTATGTCCAGGCCAAGGTCTGGGCCCTGCCCTCTCGTGCATCTGACTGGAGTGGGTCACTCTCACTGCTCAGGGCTGGTGTCTTCCTAGGGAGGCTTCTGGTAGCCATGCTGAGTAGGCCTGGTGGGTGGGGCAGCAGCCATGAGGGGACTGGTCTTGTCTTCTGTCACCAGGCTCACCCCTCAGACCTGCCCTGACCCTGGAGGCCGGATTACAAAGGTTAAGTTAACTTCCTGCATATTCTTGAACAAAGCACATCCCTCCTCTGGGCCTCCTTTGCACTGGCTGGGACCTAGGCCCAAAGTGTGTCTGTGGACTGGTTGTTGGGGCAGCCTTGGGATGGACGGATCGTTCTCTCCTGTCACCGCCCTCTGCTACTCCGGGAAGTGTATGTGCGCCGCAGATCCTCACCCAAACTCACGTCACGTGGAGTGCTGCATTGCCCCGACTCTGGAGAGCCAGAGGCCAGCCCACTCCCCTGACCGCCGTTTCCCTCTGCCCGAAGCTGTCTCCCTGCTGCTCACCGTAACTGTGGCACCCTTTCCTGGCACCCTGACCAGGAGGTCTGAGCTGCAGCTGAATGCTGCATTTTCAAACACTTGCAGTGTGCCCTGAGCCCCATTATAGGGCCAGGGGGCCTTTGGAGGATGTTAGGAGGGGGATCTGGAGGCTCTCCCCCAGAGACCTTGTCTTAGCCTGAATCTCATGCCTTCTGCTCGCAGTCCTGCTTCCAGAAAAAGGAAGCTTCATTCCCAGTAGGGAATGAAGTGCCCACCTTCCCCCGGGTCTTGGGGCCAGATCTGCCCACACAGCTGCCCGCACCCGTCTCATTTTCCACCCAGTGCTGGCTCGGTGAGCTTGTGGATCTCAGGGGGCCTCCTACCTTGCCTTCCCCAGGCCCTGCCTCCTCTCCTGTGTTCTCAGGGAGCCCCGTGCCTCGGATGCTCCTTTCATGTTGGGGTCCCTTAGCAGCCCCCTTAGAGGTCCCCAGCCCTGGGTCCCACAGGCAGAGGTGTGAATAAAGACCAGTGTGGAGCCCAACCTGGCTGGTGGCTGCTGCTTGCTTCGTGTGTGAATTTGGGCAGCAGGAGGGAGTTCCCTGGGGCAGGGGAGAAAGTGGCTGGTGTGAGGCCTGTCAGTGGCTGAGAGCAGGCGCCACCACTGCCCACTGGCCATTCGTGCCACCCCGTGGGATGCTGGGGGTGGGGGACAAGAAGGGCTTCTCCCAGTCGGTCCCAGCTCTCTTCAGAGAAGTCCGGGGCATATGGGGAGTGGGGAGCCAGGAGAGAGCCTCTCCAGGCCTGCCTCTCAGAGATGGCCCCTCAGGCCTCCCAGCTGCACTGCCAGCCCATTCCAGAGGCTGAAACAGAGAAAGGTGCCTTTTGGGGGGAGGTGGGGAGTCAGATTTGTTGGAGGTTGGCTCTGAGCCTTGGGCAAGTCACTTACTCCCTCGACATCTCAGACTCACCACCCAGCTCCCGGGACTTACCAGGGGCTCCTGTTAGCAGACAGCACAGGAAGGGCCATGCTGGACAGGAGACATTCGAAGCTGGCATCGTCGGAGGCTGTGCCCCCACCAGCCCAGCAATCTCGCCGGATCCCTTCCTTGCCTCAAGGACACTTCTCCTTCCACCCGCGTCTCTGGCCTGTTCTGCACAGCAAGACTTGCTGGGTGTCTTATGAGCAGGCACAGGCCTGGTCACGTGGGGCCTGAAGCTCATACAACTTGTGGGGAGGGCAGTCCTTGATAAGAAAACAGGAAAAAAAAATGAATAAAAAATTTGGTATGAGGGGCACCTGGGGGGGTGCTCAGTTAGTTAAGTGTCTAACTCTTGATTCTGGCTTAGGTCACGAGCTCAGGGTCATGAAGCAGAGCCCTGCGTTGGGCTCTGCACTTAGCTGAGAGTCTGCTTCGGGGTCTCCCTGCCCCTCCCCCCACCCCAGGGCATGCTTGCTCTTGGTCTCTCTGTCTCTCTCTGTCCGTTTCTCTCTAAAATAAATAAACTGTAAAAAAAAAAAAAAAAATAGGTATGAAAGTGAATGTTTAGAATGATTTCATGTCCCCCTTGACCGGGATCTCTTTGGGCAGTTTGCCCAAAAGAGTTTGCTGGAAACATGTCCCTAGAAATACTTCTTAACTGCAACCTGGCTTCACTGCACCTTGCTGACTGGAGGCCAGTGGTTCTCAAAGTGTGGCCCTGACTGGCAGCATCAGGATGGCAGAAGAAAATACAAATTCTTGTCCCATTCTAACAGCCGCATCAGAAGGTGGTGATGGGGCCCTTCAGGGGAACGAAGTCTCGGCCCCAGGCGGTATTGGAGGGGCTTTCTGTTTTTCACATTGAGTTGAAGGAAGCCCTTCTTGTCCCCCACCCCCAGCATCCCACGGGGTGGCACAGATGGCCAGTGGGCAGTGGTGGCGCCTGCTCTCAGCCACTGACAGTCGAAGTATAGCAGACACAGGATACAGTGAAGTTCATAGCTCCATGGATTTTTGTAGGGACCCCTCGTGGAGCCAACCCTCACAAGCAGGTGTTTTGGATCATGCACTGACCTCGATGCAAGAAAATACCTTGTCTCCCCCATAAGCTCCAACCCAAACACAGGGTCATTCTGAGCAAGCACTCTGGCCTGGGCCCCCTTGGGGACCTCCCCACAAACCTCAGCTCTGTCCCCTACCCCCCTCCCCACCACCGCTGGCCTCCAAGGCCCCGCCTGACTTTGCCTCACTTCTCCCCACAAGGCTGCCAGCAGAAGCTCCCTCCTGTCCCACCTCCTGTGTCCCCCAACAGAGAGGAGTCAAATCCCCCAGCTGAAATTCTCGGGGTCTAGAAACAGATGTGAAGAGGTGACTCAGGAGACACTATTTTGGAGAACAGAAAATCTTTCATGCGGAGGCGGTCAGGAGAGGAGGGAGGGAGAACAGATCAAGGGCAGGCCCCCCTGTCCACGTTGTACACATTAGCAAGAGGGGCCCCTTCCTGCAGGCACGTGCAGCCACTCACCAGGTCCCAGGCGTCCCCTGGGTGGGGGGCCCTTGTGCAGAGCACAGCCTGTTCAGCCCTCCGCGGCAATCCTAACAAGGCGGGGGGTGCCCTGGAGATGGAGCCCCACAGACGGAGCCAGCAGCTGTGGAGGAGAGCCAGGGTGAGACCCAGCTGTGCCCAGTGCGCAGCCCCAGGGAACCACCCCACTTCCGGGGCAAGGACATGGGGACAGTCAGCAGTTTCTGCAGAGGAGGGGGGCACCTGTGGGGAGCAGAAGAGGGAAATGAAGAAGAGGAGCCCTTCTGGCTGGGGAAAGTCACCTAAGAGGCCTCCCTGTGAGCCCGCGGGGTAGCTCAACTGTGGAGCCTGGAACCCCAGTGCACACACCGACCCAACCGCTACCGTCAGGGTGTCCGGAAGGAAGGAAGGGGTGAACCGACTGTGTGCTGGCCCTTTGATTCTCTCAACAGCCCCGTGATGAGGCCGGGTGCAGAAACTGAGGCACAGCACAGTGAAATGATGCGCCAAGGTCACTCAGCAAATGGATCTGAGGGAAGGACTGGACTCCGGCCCAAGAGCACGGAGCCTGGGCCCCTTCTCCCGAGAGCATCCCAAGGCCTTGGCAGTGGGGGCGCCCCCCATTGCTTGGCTGTGCCATCATGGGAGGGGTCCTCTCCGGCCCAGAGGGTGCTGTCCGATGGGTCTTCTGTAATCAGCCCCATCTTAGCCCCAGGTAAGAGACAGGAAAGACCCCCGAGGCACCCCCTTTCTGAGTATCACCAACCCCACCCCGTCCATGGAGGGCCCCCCAGGGAGGAACTGCGGCATGTGTCCATTTGCTAGAGAGCACCAGCTTCCCGAAGCAGGACAAGTGGTGGTGGGGCCCTTCTGCATCCCCACTGACTCATAGCAAAAACGCCGCCATCCGAGGCGCAGGGGAAGCTGGAATCTGACCCGGGCAGGCGCCCGGCCTGGTCTCCATGGCAGCCGCGGATTTATTACAGAGCCTCCACCCAGCTTGGCGGACTTTCGACTTGAAGCTGGGAGGAAAGGGACGGAGCAGGCAGTTGTGGGAGCCTCAAGCCCGCAAGTGACAGCCTGAGGCCCAGGATGGTGAGTGGGGGCCTGTGACATTGTGGAGCCTGGCTGCCCTGGGGTTGGGGGTACGGGGGGGGGGGGGGGGGGCTTTCACGGGCTCCTCTCCCTGACTGTTTTCCTCTCTCTGCTACAGGCCAAGTTCCTTTCCCAGGACCAAATTAATGGTAGGTTGGCGTTGCTCTTTGATTAGCAACTTGCAGCAAAATGTGGGTCTCATTAGGCAATTTGCTCTGCTCGTTTTTTCTGTGGGTGGGAAGGAGGGCAGCTGGTGGGAGAGCCCACCCACAGGCAGGGGGCCGCCTGCTGCAGGGGAGGGGGTAGGGCTCAGAGGTGAAGTGTTGGTGTTACAGTTGTCAGTGGGACTTACTGGTGGGGGAGACAGGAGAGGGCGCCCGCTAGAGGCTTCTCCAGGACCAGATAGCTGGATTTGGGAGGAGGGATGGGAGATGGGGAGTGCCCCGTTAACTGGCTGTGGCTGAGAGACCTGGTCTGCACTCTCAGGCAGGTACTTCTACTCTCTGGGTCTCAGTCTCCCCATCTGTGAAATGGGCGTGGGCTGAGGTGGCCTCTGTGGTCCCCTGTCCCCTGACATCAAGCAGCATTTGGAGCACTTACTACCCGAGCCCCCAGTCCACCCGCCGCCCAGCCAGCCTCAGTGTAGCACAGCATGGAGTTGTGTTTCCAGAAGGCCAGGAGGGGAGAGTTGGGTTACACAGAACCCAGGGGCCTGCCAGAGCCCAGCAAGGGTCCTACAGGTGTTGGAGGTATGCCTAGCGCTTCTTGGGCAGGAATGCCAGAGTTCTGGGCCCCCAGAGCTTGGTCTAGAGTGGGTGGGTATTAGGGGGTGCAGGGTCTGGGTGGGCACCTTGTCTTAGATGGCTCAACATTCCTCATCCCAAGAGAAGGCCAGAGTAGGGACTGTGAAAACATAAGGCCCAGGGCAAGGGCCTCTCTTTCCCAAGTCTAAGGGCAGACTGAGTGGTGACTCAAGGCTGGAGTCCGGCTGTCGGCCTCAGGAACGCCCCTCCACCAACCCACACCTAGTTTTGAGGCTCACTGCCCTCCCCCCGCAGGATTTGTGAAACTCCCAGAAGGCAAGAAGGGACGCTTCCCTTTGTATCCCTTTGTATCCGACAGTAAGAAAGCAGCCACTAACGTTTCTCGAATGAGAGATTGCGCAGAGGTAGCTCACCGGAGTGGTAAGGGCGGGAGTCTTGGAGGCAGCAGACTGGGGGTTCCATCATCTCTGAGCCTCAGTTTCTCCTCTGTGAAGTAGGGAGAATGACACTGTGAGCAAGAGGCAGAGAAGATGTCAGTCGGGCACATGGTGTCACCCAGACTTGCTCTAGCTAGCATGAGCTGGGTGACGAATATTTTGAGCTGCTTGTTCAAATCAGTCATTATTAAATAAAGTAGCATCAAATAGTGTTTCAGTCCCTGCATCTATGCAGTGAATGTTTTAAAATAACCCTATCATCAGTGCTGAAAATTTGAAAGAGGTTTCAGTTTAATGAATTTGTACAAGGGTGAGAAATAGTGTAATGGTAACTCACCAGATTAAATGACCATACCTTCACTGGGCAAAGAGCTGCATTCATTGGCATGCGGCCTGGCTCGGCAAACCATGGTTGAATGGAAACTGTAGGCTGGCAAGGGACACGAGAGCTGGCAAAACTCACTTGTGACAATCAGCTGCCTGGAACGGAACTTATAAAGAACAGTGCACATTTTATTGTTACTTATAAGTGGCGTGCTACACGTCCTCGATGTCTGTAAACGTCATGATAAACTCGTGTCCATATGCCATCAGAGCTGGTTGTTACACCCGCACCAGCACACAACTGGTGTTCATCTAGGCCCTGGGGAGGCCTTCTCTTGCTCCAGGGTCTTTGCATTCCCAAAGGGAAGACCTGAGGGGGATTTTTAACCCATTTATTCTTTCCTTCACCAAATATGAGTCCTTTCTTTGTGCCAGCCCAGGTCTAGGCTCTAAAATACGGCAGCAAACACGACAGACAAAATCCGTTCATTCGCTCACACAGAGAGGAGGGGGACAACAAAAGCAGTAACATATATGGGAGGTTACAGGGCCTGCCCTTCAGAAGACAAGGCCAGAAAGGGGGAGCAGGGAGGGTGGAAGGGAGCTGCAAGGGGAGCGGCCTGCTGTCCTGCCCTAGCGCGGCGGTCCCCGTTCAGCGGTGGCCTTCTGGGTCTTTCAATGGTCTATTTGTCCATGTGGGAAGATAGAACGTGTTTTACCTAACAGTTAGGAGATGGGACTCCATTTGCCCCTGACCCCGCCGCTTTTAGGGGCATCGTCCCAGTCACTCATCCATGTGGGAGAGGCAGTTGCCTGTCTGTGAAGTCTGGCCAATTCTAGGCCCCAAGGGTGTGATGGGCATCAGGCAGGGACAACAGTCATGGTCTGAGGACTCAGGGGGCAGACTCAGAAGACATGGTGGGTGGTCACGAGAGGTCCCCAGGAAGGGCGCTGGGGGAGTTCTAAGCCCTACATGCAGGGTGGCTCCCTCAGGGTGCCCCCACATTAGTGGTGGCATCACCCCCACTGGCATGGCGCCCTCTTGGAGGGAATCGGGTTTTGCAGGAACCAAAGGTGGGATCTTAGGCCAGGCTCTGGTGCTGCTTCCTCTAGACCACTTCAGTTCCTGTCCCCTGCTCATGTGTTCTGGCCCTCTCCAAGCCCAGGCTCTGGAAAGTTCTGAAAGGGTTAGGCTTTCCCCTTCAGCCTCTCCACAGGCACAAAGTTGGCTAATTGTCCCTAAACCCCACCAGGGAAGCTGCCTTTTATTAGCAGCGCCCCTGAAATCCTCAAGGAGAGGCCTTAATTGGGGAACATGAAAGGGCCTTAGGGCAGAAGCTGGCGACCTTCCTTCAGCCTCCCCCTACTCCTGTCTACCCTCTGGTGGCCTCTGCCTGGGAACCCAGGATCCAGAGTGGCCTGGGTGGAGCTCTGCTTCAGGGGCCAGACTGCCTCCCCCCACCAACCTCCCTCCCCAGGCCCTCAGCTGCCACAGCCTTCAGTGGCCCCTTGGCACTACGGGAACAGTAGAGGCACTGCACTGGGCATCACAGGGGCATGGCAGGATGAAACAAGGGCCCAGGGGAAGTGCTCCGTAGAGTGAGCCTGTCATTGGTTTTGTTATTATCAGCTGAGGAGCGGCTCAGAGGCACAGGGGAGCTGAATGCTGAGAGGCCCCGATGGGGCTCTGCTGTGGGACTCAGGGATTAGAGTCACCAGGGAAGCTCTTGACCAATTCTGCCCGCAGCCCCACCCCAGCCTGTCTGGGAATCTCGGAGGTGGGGCCCAGGCATCCTCCTCAGCTCCTTGCAGTGCCCCGAGGGCAGGGAGCTGGGCTCTGCTGGGTCTAGGGGAGCCTTAGCTCCTGGCAGCCACTGCATCTCCTCCCCAGGAGGAGGGGTCGGGGGAGCAGCCAGCCAGATATAGTCCCACGGAGTCTTTAAGCATAGGACCAGGGCTGTCTGTGTCAGAGGACTGCCTGAGGGTTCAGCAGCCTGGAGGTGGGAGGCTGGAGCGTGGACACAGCAGTGCTCACAGATGTGATAATAACTCACCAGATAGGACAGCCATTCTCCACCAGGCCTTCCCAGAGGGGATTTCTACCCGCGGCATAATTTCCCTGGTTTCCCTTATACGCTGTCTTTGCAAAGGTACTCTAGAGTCTGCAGGCCCTGCTGTAAACTCCAGGTCTCCATGGGCTGGCCTGGAGGGTAGGATTGCTTTCCTTTGGTTTTAGTCAGTTATGGAAGGGGAGAAAAGAGGAAAGAAAAAAAAAAGGGGGGGGGGGGGGAGAGGCAGGAAGGGAGAGAGACGGAGGAGGCAGAAGGGAAGTCAGGAGGGGGAGGGGATAGGGTTGCCAGATAAAATATAGGCCACCCAGTTAAATTTGGATTTCAGATAAACAACAAAAACTTTTTAGTATAAGTATATCCCATGCAAAACATGGGGCATACTTATACTAAAAATGTATTCCTTATTTATCTGAAATTCAGTTTAACTTGGCAGCCCTGTAGTTTTATTTGCTGTGTCTGGAAACTCAAGAGGAGAGTCAGCAAGGGGAAGGGAAAGGAAGGGGAAGGAAAGGGATAGGAAGGGGAGGGGGAGGGGAGGGGAGAGGAGGGGGAGGGGAAGGCAAGGCATGAGTGTGGAGGGCAATTACATGCAGGTGACTCTTCCTTCTGGGCTGTGCACAGAGTACAAGGAATGCTTCTCCCTGTATGACAAGGAGCAGCGGGGGAAGATAAAAGCCACTGACCTCATGGTGGTGATGAGGTGCCTGGGGGCTAGCCCAACACCAAGGGAAGTGCAGCGGCACCTACAGATCCACGGGATCGGTGAGTGGTTTGGGCCAGACATGGCTGCTTGGAGGGGCACACACCAGCTGGGCTGGGGGTTGGGGGCAAGTCCTGTAGCTGGCGTCTTGGCGTAGGGCCCAGCAGGTGGGTATGAAGAGCTCAGACGTTTGAGGTACGGGTGGAAGTCGGAACTCACCAGCAGACGCTGTGGAGACATGTGGCCAGGTGTGCTGTGTATCACTCAGGCTTCCTGGAAGCCCCACGGCAACCAGCGACATGCCTGTTTGTCACAGAAGACCACAGGATCTAGGCATTCCATTATCACAAACTTGCAGTAAAGACTGTGTTAATAGTGATCCCACGTGTTGGGACAATTTCCCTTCACTGAGTCTTTGTCCTATGCTTAGCTCAAACAACTCTGTGAAGTACGCACCATCCTCCTGTTTTACAGGTAAGGACCAAGGTTCAGAGCCATTAGGTAATTTGCCCAAGTTCTTAACTCAGTGGTGGAATCAGGGTTAGGACCC
Source organism: Mustela nigripes (assembly GCF_022355385.1). NCBI lineage: Eukaryota > Metazoa > Chordata > Mammalia > Carnivora > Mustelidae > Mustela > Mustela nigripes. The sequence continues at coordinate 47,448,434 of NC_081569.1, read as the reverse complement.
GATTCTTCTTTCAAAGACCGACCCCCTAAACACTGTGGAGAAAAAAGGTAGAAGAAAACTCACCCAAGATGCTACCATAATTGTTCTCTCTGGTGATGGGATTAGGGATGATTTTCATTCCCTTTATTGTTTCTTTCATGTTTGATGATGGGAACACCTAGGACTTTTATAACCAGAAACAAGTTTTATTAAAAAAAAAAAAAACAAAAATGAGAAATACCAGAGAGGTGTCAGAGGCCGGATAGATGTTTGCCCTGGTAGTTGGACACACAGGAAGGAAAACCTGGCCCAGAGGAAGGAGGTGGACTGGAAAGTGCACTTGACCTGGAGCCCAGAGGTGACTTCTGGGTGCCTGGACCACATTTCCTCACCCATCGGCTAGGGTTACTCGGAGGTCCCGTCAGAGCGTATCTGCAGCAGCACTGGGAGGCCATGGGGGGTGGGAGGGCTTCTGAAGATCTGGAGCCGGCTGATGGGGTGCTCAGGGACTGAGATCCCCATTTCCAGCTCTGAATGGGGTGTTGGTTTCCTTTGGCTTCTGTGTCCTCCAAACAGGAAGTTGTGGTCAGGGGAAGTTCTGATTTCCTGCAGTTGTAGCTGGCCAGGGCCTGGGCTGAGGCCTGCAGGCATGCTTGGAGGAGGGGCCTGGGCTGGGGAGACCAGGGCAGAGGCTGCGGTGAGGGAGAAGGCCGAAGAGGGAGTGGGGCTGGGGCTTGAGGCTTCAGGTGGGGTCACCTGTCCGTCCTTGTGGGTGTGCTGCAGTGGCCACTGAGGAAGGATGGATGCAGAGAGTACTTCCCTCCAGCCCAGGGCTGGAGGGGAGCCCCCATATGGGAGCGGAGGAAGTGCGCCCCATCCTGGTCCTGCCACCATCCTGTGAGGTGACTCCATGCTCCGGGGCCTCTGTTGCCTTAGTGGGCAAAATGGGGCAAGGGTCATCCCAGTCACTGAGGGCTCCTGAGAGGATTCATGAGGCAGATCAATGGTGGGGGGGCTCCATAGGAAGGGCTGCATCCTCCTCATGATAACTGTCGCCAGCATGGCACTTTCTGAGTTGGGGGCCCTTGAGCCGGCCATAGACTTGGGCAGGAGGCCATTTAGCTTCTCCAAGAAGAGCCTCTTCCTCCCTGCTCAGTCTGCTGTGTTGGGGGGTTTCCCAGACAGAGATGGAGAGCTGGATTTCTCCACTTTCCTGACCATCATGCACTCGCAAATAAAACAAGAGGATCCAAAGAAAGAAATTCTTTTGGCCATGTTGATGACCGACAAGGAGAAGAAAGGCTACATCATGGCGTCTGAGCTGCGGTCCAAACTCATGAAACTGGGGGAGAAGCTCACCCACAAGGAAGGTAAAGGCCTGAGTCCCTCTTTTGCAACAGTGAGGGGGGGGGGGGGGGGAAGGGCAGCAAAGCCCGGTCAGCAGGACTGTGCAGACACCGCATGTGATGTTTGCCCAGACGGCTGTGACTCCGTGTCATACTCAGTGAACTCGAGCCCAAGGGAAAGAGTAGGGGCCTGAGAGTGACGGGAGAAGGCTGCCAGGGTGAGGGAAGGCCTGGGGAGAGCATGCTAGGATCTACTTGGGCCTTCATTTAGTGCTCACAAGACCCCTGGAGGCACCAGTGCCCTTGTTATAATGACCTACAGGTGACAAGCTGGGGTGTGAATGCAAGTCTGTTCGACACACATACGGACCCTCAGACTCTTTCCCCTCGCCAAAGCTGTCTTCTGAAGTGGTTGCTGATGCTGAGGGTTTCCAAACTGAGATGCTACTTTGCCCCCCTTCTCATGACTCAGCCGGTTTGAAGTGCTCTTCCATAAGGAGCGTCTGCGGCGGTCTTTGCCTCGCATCTTCCAGCAGGCCAGTGGGCTTTCCTGCCTTGGAGCAGGATGAGGGGATGGGGTCTTCTGGGCACGCCCTTTGGCCATTGTAGGGGGTGACCCCCATGCTGGGACGCCAGGTGGCATTCTTCCAGCCTTGCCCCTCCCCCCGTCACAGCAGCCGTCCGGGGGCTGCCACCAGAGGCTGGCATTTCCAGTTAGGCTTCTGGGCCTGCCGGTGGCAGAGACGCGAGTGCTGGGCTGGGACACAGGCAGGTGGAGGGAAAGGCTTTGGGAATGGTGGACCTTTAGCCTTTGATTAAATCACAACAAACCGGTGGCTTGAATTCGATTTGATGCCTGGCTCTCCCAGACCCTCAGAGGTGTTTCTTAACCTCTCTCAGCCTCCACGGTTTCCTGGTTGGGAAACGACAGTACAGTAGACAATCCCTCAGGTCCCTCCAGGAGCTAGCATTCTGTAAAGCAGTTCGCTTAGATTTTATCTGCAGTCACTAAGGCACAGCACAGAGCATTTAAAAATAGCGCTACAGAAGGCACACTGAGCTCTCCCTGCTTTTTCGGGCTGGTGGCGACCGTGAGCTCATCTTTCACTGTGGCTGCGTTCATGGGAACGTGGGACACAAGGGCTCTCCTTTGCGCTCAGGCTCTTAGGACACTGCTCAGCCTCTTATGTTGCAGGTGGAGTGCTGTCGGGGGCGCAGAGAGGGCAGCAGAGGCCTTCATTCTCACGGTTAATGATCTCTGTCTGAAGCCGTGCCCTGGCCCCCCAGACTCACACCCATCTCTTGTTTGTTTAACCAGGGAAGAAACATTCCAAACTGGTAATGTGTTCCAGACAAGCAGGAAGACCCACATCCCTTCCTCTTGCTATGGGAGGGAGGAAAGATGATATGAGAAGTAGGAATCCTTTACCCTGGGTGACTAAAAGAACATCTTCAATTTTATTAAGCATCTTCCGAAGGCTGGAGGAGGCTGCCGGGAGGCCTCCATTCTAAGGCCTGGAACAGGCTGATTTCAGCCCCCTGGGTCTTTGTGGGATCTGAGTGAACCCAGAAGGCGTGGCCAGCGCTCAGCTGAGGAGTACAGCCCCTCTTGGGGACAGGAGGGGCCTGTATGCTTGAGCTGCAGCTGCCACTGGGCCTGTCCACTGGAATGGGTTGACCCCAATGGCTGATGGGTAGAAGCTTCTCCATGAAACAGGATAAATTACAGTCTCCTCAACATTCTAAAAATACTGAGAACTACCATCAGCTTAGGCACTGAGCATAGTAATTACATTTTAGAGGAGGATGGATAGTTAAGCAGAGAATCGCAGGAGATTTTCCAACTGCCCAGAATTATATGTCAGGGACTTCTAGAGCCAGGGAAGCTGACACAGGGCAGTGAAACAGTTTTTGCAAGGGGATGAGGATGGGCCCAAAGAGCCAAAGGCAGGTTGGCACCAAGAGGCCACTGTGGAGAAATGGAGGTTGAAATGGCCTTTCTTGCCAATATCTGGGACAAGCTAGTATTTTGTCCCAAGAATCCAGAACCAGAAGAAACAAGTAAATGAAGTGATTTTTTTTTTGAGCAATGTCAGAGAACAATGACACTTTTGTACACTTTGAGCTTTAGACACAGTTGAATTTATCTTCTCTTCTACTACCGCCCCCCCCAAACACACGTTTTAAAAAAAGAGGTGATGGTGGCAGACACCACTTGTCACCAAGTCCCCACTTGGGGTGGGGCAGGAAGGGAAGGCATGCAGGCTGGGGGCAGGCCAAAGCTAAGGGCAGGGTGGCCCAGGATGGGGCTGTTCTGCCGGGAGACTGAGGGAGTGGGTTATAGAAGGTAACATCCATACCAAATGTTTCTGGAAATACAGGCACAGATATTTTCGTTAAAAAAGAAAAAAAAAAAAAAAAAAAGACAAAGAAGCAAGCAAGCACCAGGTGGCTTCAGTGACGGACTCCCCACTAGCACATCCCCACAATCTACCTGGGCTCCTGCAGAAAGCCTGATTCACTCAAAACTGAATCTGTCTTCAGGGATAGGGGTGAGTCGTCCTGTTCTGTTCACTCGTTAATTTCCTGGTCTTCAGGAACAGTCCACTGGACACCAGGAAAGACCTTTGGGGAGCTTCAACCCCCAATAACTAATTTGATGTGCTATAATGTAACACTATAGCCAAACTGAAAAATTAATGTGATTTATTGCAGTGGATGATCTTTTCAAGGAAGCAAATATCGAACCAAATGGCAAAGTGAAGTACGATGAATTTATCCACAAGATCACCATTCCTGTGTGGGACTACTGAATAAAGAGAATTGCAAGAGAGCCTCCCCCAGGCCTGAAAACTCAGACTGTGAAGTTTTTAAAAAGAAAAGGCTCTTTTACCCTGGGGGCCGGGGGGGCACGACTGGTAAATGCTGCAGCAAGATGAGATGAGTTGACCGCAGCGGTGGCAGGGCGGAAACTCAGCAATGACATGAAATGGTTTCAGCCTAGCATTAGTAGTCTTTAATAAAAGATTTGTATTGATTTTTAACAAGTGCCATTAGTCCAGCATTTTACGGCATTGAGAGAGCCTTTGGTTTGCAGTTGGGCCTGGGTTCCAGTTCTGACTCTGCCATGTCCCAGCTGTGTGACTCTGGGTAAGTCATTTCACCCCTTAAAGCCTCAGTCGGATCCCTAAACTCAAGGTGGACTCCGACTTCTTACCTCATGGAGCCTACTGAGGGTGTCTGTTTTTGGTGCTGGAACCATCTTCCACATTTCCAAAGTAAAGCCAGTGCTGAGCAGAAAACTAGCATCAAGCAAAGAGCTAAAACAAACGAACGAACAAGTATGGTTAACATTTCTGGCAGCACCATGGGGCCACTTTACACATTCTTATTCCCAGCGTGACTCACAGTGACATGGTTCAGGATATTCATTCATAAACACAGAGTACAGAGTGAACACGGTCACATTACAAGAGGCATCAGCTAGACGGCAGGGAGGGCAATGGGACTTTGCAACCTACACTACAGGCCACCAGATGTGACCTGCTGCCTTTATCAGAGCCTTGCAGAGCTGGAGGAGCTCCCGTCTGTTTTGAGCTCTCCTGTTATCAGAGAGGGTCACAGCACTAGGATGGTGGGCCAGATTGATCAGAGATATAAATAAAGGGATGGAACAGGCCATGGCCAGGATACAGCAAGAGCCCCACTGGGACCTCTTCCAGCCCGAGCAGGGTTTTCAGTGAGGTTTGCAACCAGGAGGGGCCAGGCCAGCACTGCTTGTGTGCTCATACATTTGTGGATCCTGTTGGTACTGTCAGCACAGCCCTAAAAAGGCCTGGAGTCCCACACCAGCACGTTAAGCAGGCAGAGGCCAGAGCTCTAAGTACAGAGATCTTCATCCTTATATGTCTCAAAATTGGGCTCTCAAGGCTGTGGCTTTGTTTACTGGTGCCTTAGTGGCTCAAGAAAAAGAAAATGAAATGAAGAGGGAGGAGTGTCTTTTGGGAGGCTACACAAAACACAAATCTAAGGGCTAAGCACCAGGGAAACTGCAGGGGACAGATCGGGGGCAGATCAGATAATCTGCCAATTATCTCACGATGCTGTAGCTTTCAGACCTAACCAGGGTCCTCAGAAAGGAGAGCCTTTCATTTTCCCAGCAGTGTAACTGCCAGAGGGCGTGAGCAGGAATTCCTAGGAGCTACAGAAAGGTCCTGTAGGAGGCAGGCAGCAAGTGGCTCAGACATTAAGCAGGTGAGGTCATGACCATCTGGCTGGGGGAGCCCAGGCAGGCTCACAAAGTGCAAGGGCACATCCAGGTTTTGCGCTGTCTGAGGCTTACACTCTTGTATGGCCTTTTTTCAAGAATACATGAATAGAAGTACTTAAGCGTTAGGGCTACTCCCAGGACTCTTCCAGAGGCCAAAGTGGGGGTGGGGCACACACTGGTGCTTAAACTTCCATTAAGTCAAAGGCTCCTCGTACACCCCATCGAGAAACGCTGCATTTCACTTTCAGGGAAGGCTTAAGGGGCCTGCCCCCACATCTCTTTCTGACTCATCATGGATGTTAAGAAGCAAGTCCTGCACAGCTGAGCTGAACACCACGGACAAGACAGGGATACCCAGGAGTTGGAGGGACAGGAAAAGGAAGTTCTGGGCCAGAATAAACAAGGGTACTTGCCCTCAAGGCTTTTTAAAAATGTCTCTGTCACTGAATGGTCCCAGGACGGTTTTAAAGCAAGTTTTATCAATCATCTGAGTTGCCAAATAGGAATCCAAAGCACAATTTGCCCAAAGCAAATTGGTAAGTGGTGGCTAGGATTCTAAGATCCTGCAACACGTCCCGATGTAAACCTCTACCCCAGGAAAGGCTTTTTACACTACAGTAAGCCCAGGTTTCTTGTTCATTCCTGAAATTCCAGTTGGTTTACTTAGCACCTAGAGTTGTTTACAAAAAAGGCCACACTGCTCTTAGCACTCACACTGCAGATTACCAAACAGATTTAAAACTAAACAGATGCTATGGTTCAGTACAAAGCTTGCCATATTTCAGTAAGAAAGGGGAACGATGGCTGTATATGCATTACTTACCTCAAAGCATGTTGTGAGAGAATTAGTTAATTGCCATGCTTTGAAATCTCTGGATGAAAGGTGCTTTGGAAGCACAAAGCGTTATCATTTTTCTCACAGGGATTGTCCCTTGAATACCCACAGTATATTTTACAAAAGACAAATTAACTGAAGGCTTTTCTTTTATTACATCTAAAGAGCTCTACATAAACAGGTAACATTCAATAGGTAAACAATTTTTTTTCCAATGCATGTAATAAATATTTTCACTTGGTACTTTTTATACAAACTGACATTGGTCTACTATACATTTTTAAAAGCCATTTTACTGGTTTGGCATGCGGTATGGAAATTTCTAAGAGAGAAAGTTTTAAGGCAATGAATCACAGATTTAAGTTCATGGAATTTATGGTAACTTTTATATCTGTTTATATACATTTCCCCTTTGTTAATTAAACAATTAACAGCAGCACACTCTGGGACCACCAGCTATTCTCCCTCCCTCTTTCTGAAATCTAAGCTTTGTGTTTTTTTTTTTTTTTTAATTAAAAAACAATTCAACATGTATTGATAAAACAAAATCCTTACTAAAATAATTTTAAATGTGCTTTAAAGTCCTGAAGATCTTGAAGCGTCTTATGTATTTAACTTGGAATTGTTTAAAAATGTTCTTTCCACAATTAGCCCATTTAAAATCGGGATATATTTTCATTCAGTTTCAGACATTTGTCTCTTCGGAAAATCTGCCAGGAAATCACATTTATCAGAAGATTAAGTGCAATCTTTCTTAAGTCAGTAATGATACAGAAAGGTGGTAACATCTCAATTAACAGAAGAAAAATTTTAATGCTCAAAATAAATTAGTCAACCAAGTGTGGTATGGTTAAGGTTCAGATTGTTTTAAAAAGATGTGTCCAATAATGCCCACAAAATAATTAAAAGCCACTTCAACCCTGCTAAGTCAAACAGCTATTTTATCAAAGATGTGTGCATGTATACACACACACACACACACACACCCACACAGAGAGTACTGTACAGAAACACAATCGTATGCACACCTATTATGAATGACCAAGGCAAGGGGATGGTGGCAACTTGCCAAAAGACTCTAAGAGTCGCTATTTGTCCGCAGACAGCATGTCAGTGTTGGTGTTGGGTGGGGGAGTGAGGGCAGGCTAAGGAAAAAATAGACCAAATGACCATGCACTCCTTTTAACTTAGAAGAGTACAGTGCAGTGCGTGACTCTACCAGTAACTAGTACAGATCATGACAGTCTGATTGACCAGTATCGACCACGAGACCAACAGACTGATAGCTACCACTCATCCAACGCTTGGGAAAGTCAACAACTTTCCAAAGAAACAAACTCCTTAGAGTGGAATGAACTAACATCAAAAGACAATCAAATAGTTCGTTTCTCTTGTGGAGACATGACCAAAGCCACCAGACATTTCTTTCTCCCTATTACCTGTTCTTCCCTTAGGTTGGTATAATGCAGGGCACTGAGGGAAACTCACTATCCCCAAAACTGGGCTGAAGAAAGGAGAGGGATGGGTTTTCAACTGGATCATTCAGAGTTTGGAATTCAGCATCATACACAAAGTTATTGATCAGAATTTTGAGACCACTAACAACGACAGAAAAACAAACAAAAAAAGAGAATACAGAAAACTATTCATTTTAGGTAGCTGAATTAACAGAAATGTTTCCTATTACAGTGTGAAATAAGAAGCAACACCCCACAACTTGAGTGATTTCTAACCCAATCTGAATTTAGACACAAATTATGGTACCATTAAGTATTGCCTAAGTTAATATAGTGATGCGAGTTCTTAAAGAGTTTACTCACCATAATAGCATATTCATTAAAAAACTTAACTAATTCCTGTTTTCACTGACAATGAATCTTTTGTTTTTTATTGCAGATTGTTTAGTGACTATAACTCAGCCATGTATGTGTGGAATACACATGCGTAGGGGAAGACTATATAACTCACGTGTCACTCACACTTGTCTATAAATACATATATACACACACACATATACATATCAACACCAACTTGTTTTTCAAAATTCAAGTCAACAATTTAGTGGCAGAGAGATGCTGTAAAAACAGGTATTATTTTTAGATGCCACACAGTCATGTGAACCGTTAATTTTATCATACAACTGAAGATACAGCCATCTTGAATTCTACCTGGAAAAAGTAGGTCACTTTGTTACCACTGCAAGGTTGAAACACTTTTATACACAAAGGTGGTCCTTCAACAACTCTGAGAACCTGAACAGCTGTGATACAAAGATCCAGCCTGGGAAACTGGTAATTGTTACGCCCCTTCCTTCTTTGTATCTTTTCTGTTAAACCAGCTAAACCTCTCCATCAGCTAGAAGATACTTTCCACACCCTCAGGTGCTCCCTGAAGAACATCACACCTTCTCTAATGAGGATTTTGGGACACAGGTAGAACCACCTTCCTTCCCTCCAACCCACACTCATCTCCTGAAAGACAGTTCTCACTCTATTTACATGTTCCATTATTAATAAATAGATCAGATTGATCCATGAATTCTAAAGAATGAAAGAAAGTAACAAAGAACTGACTTCCTATGTCATGCTTTTCTTTAAAAGGTGAGAAAAAACAAAACAAACAAGATAGCTAGGCTAAGAAAAGAAGTACACTCAGATCCAGAGAGTAAAAATGACCAAGGATCAAGCCTATTTCGCATTTCAACTGTTTATCAGATAGTGGATTTCTAGACTGACATGCGTGGTACACTGTATTTTCCAAAGAGAATTTACTTTTAGGATAACTGACTGTCTTTCTTTTTCGAGGTGATGTAACCTTACCTCTGTCAGCTGCACAAGACACCCAACACAACTTTCTAAGCTATTTTTACTTCCTACTTTGGCATGAAGATCTTACATGAAAACTTGTTACCCTGTGGCCAAAAGGCAGGTGTTCACAGACTTGGTTTAAATACATAATACTGGCAATCCAAATTTAGAAGAACTAGACTAAAGTGTATTATTCACAGGTCTGCCAAGCCTACTCCTTATCCAGAAAGCTTTACTCCAAATCTCTAAAACATATTCTCAGGGGGTATCTAGCAAATAAGAGAGAATATGTGATGGAGAACATGCACTTGGGATATCAATAAAGATGCTCATATGTGAGTTCAAGACCTTCAAAGCACTTTGAAAGAAGCAGGCAACTGATTTATCAACTGAATGCAAACTTGGGAGAAGGAACAGTAACAACAGAAAAATATACACAGACACACACACTGAACACACCCCCACGAGCTAGGTCCTGAAAAAAACACAGGGAATGCAGTGGGACAGATGAGATTTATAACTTAAGGCTGGATAAAATATGCGCACACACAAACAGAATCCAAGTCTGTTCTTTTTAGAAAATGGAAATGAAAACTATCCCCCCGGCTCCCTCCCCACAACGAAGAAAAGCCCACAATTTGAAACTTCATACATGCAATTCCTTTTCTGTTATTGCAAATAAAATAATGCCATTGAAGTAAAATAAAACCAAAACCATAGGACAAATGATGGAAAAAAATGTTTAGAATCCAGGAAAAAAATGAACTGAAGGTGGTTTGTGGGTACTGTTTTTTTTTCTTTTTTTCTTTTCTTTTCTTTCCTTTTTTTTTTTTTTTTTTTTTTTTTTTTTTTGTTGTTTTTTACAAGTGTTTTATCAGACAGGCAGTCTTAGATTTATATACAAAAGTAAAACTGAAAATATAGTTTTGTTCTCTGTACATTTCTTTTAATTTTTTCCCTAAAAAAAGGAAAAAAACACGCTTGTGTACTTTTCTAAACAGAATAAGGTAAAACATAGCACAAAGTTCTCTTCTTTCTGCCAAGTTCATTTAATCTGGGGTGGGGGCGGGAGCAGCAGGGGCAAGGGAATCAGTCCAATGAAATAATGTCTGGTATGATGCCGAAGATGGATGCTGTGTCCGTGCTGCTCCTGTTTGCAACGGTGTGGCTATGGCTCTCCCGCAGGCTGTTGGAGGACACGAGGCTGCTGTTACTGCCACTACTGCTTCCATTGGTGGTTGGCAGAGAAGTACTGCCTCCTGCACTTAACTGATCGAGAAACATCTGCGAGGAGGTATACGGGAAAAACCGAGACGAGTGTAAGAGGTCTTGATCATCTGACACTGCTGCGGCGGCGGCAGCCAGGAGGGACGTGTTATAATGCTGGGGGGTGGGGAACAGAAGACACAAAACCCATCAGTTCTAATTCATAAACCTTCTTCTCGGCAGAACAGTCCTAAATTTAAAAAGATCTTTTAAAAAATGTATTTGACAGAGAGAGTGAGAATACAAACAGGGGGAGTGGCAGGCAGAGGGCGAGGGAGAAGCAGGCTCCCCACGTGGGGTTTGATCCCAGGACCCTGAGAGATCATGACCTGAGCTGAAGACAGACACTTAACCAACTGAGTCACCCATGCATCCCCAGAGTCCTAAATTTAATATATACAGCATATCTGCTATGTCTGAAATACCTAATAAAACATTTCGCAGAATGAGATGTCCTTAAGTAATAATCACATCCTTGAACTTGAGAGACATTTCTGTATTTTAAACTGGGGCAGGGGTAATACCAAAATAAAACTGCTAGTTTTTTTGTTTGTTTGTTTGTTTTAATTTGTAATACAAACAGTTCTCAAAATTCTATTTCCAAAGAGGCATATGCTCAGAAGCAGCAGGAAAGAAGACAGTTGACCCTCTTTCTCTTATGGAGATATTTGGCCAAGAATTTACCAGCTGATTTATTGCCCTGTTTCTTTATTAAAAAAATTATTGGGGAACCAACAAATAGATACTGTTCCTACTATATACTCCGACACAGTAGAAACAAGGGTATTTTTATTTAAATTCATAAAACCTTAACAATAATAATTAGGGCTACTCTGAACTTGCCAAGAAATTTATCTTCTCTCTCAGCTACATATTATACTTATAAATATTCCAATGTGCGATTAAAACAACAGCATTTTTCTCATATAACATACCTGATTGTCTCCTGATAAGAAAGGAAAGAAATCTAATCCTGTGAGAAAAAAAATTATTTTAGTTTTGAAAAACAAAAGAAAATACCCTCCCTAATGCCCCTAATACTCCAGAAATAAACAAAAATCTTAAAATGCTAATTCGAAAGTCATTTAGAAGTTAAATAAGAAGAGTGGAGCTGCATGTTGTACATCTCTCTCATCTCTAGATTACCGAGGCTGAAGTCCAAGTTCTAGTCATGACGTGCCCGCCTTGTAACTCCATTTTTGCAATCTGGGCCACAGCTGCCCTGCTGGATCCAACACTGATCCCTTACACTGATGGAGCACTTTTCACCAAACGTTCTCATCGACTCCTCTTAAGTAACATTTCAAACTACTCGAATTTACTCCTCGCAAGCACCTACGAGGTAGGACATTATTTCTGGCTTCATTTTGTAGGTGAGACAAGTTTTACACAGAAAAATTTCAGCAACCTGGAGCCCAGATTTTCTTTTTCTTTCTCAAATTTGCCTACTCACCACTATCTTACCAGATTCTAACTCAGAGACCCTCTGGCAGCAGAAGGGAGGAAAACAGATTTGCGGGGTGGGGCTGGGGGTGCCTCGCTGCTGGAGTGGTGCATCACAGAAGGGCCAGATCTGATTCCTGGCTGCCCCTTCTTTAATTCCTACTCTTGTCCATGTCACTCAATGCAAAATGTAATGAAGAACAAGAAAATCCATGTGAATAAAATGCTTTATTATGAGATCTCAACTTGGGGGAAAGGACAACGAGCAGATGTAGTGAAAAATATGACACCACCACAAATGCTATGGGGATCCATCCACTATCTACACTGGAACAGATAACATGAGGACCTGCAAAACGGATAACACTGTGGTTCCTGACAGTGAGATCTGGCAGTAACCTACGTAAAAAACAGGGCTGCCCTTAGCCACATGATGTGGGTATCTACATTTATTAAGATGAAATAAAATGAAACACTCGGTTCTTCAATCACACTAGCCTATGTTTCAAATGCCCAATAACCATATGGGGCTAATGGTCACTATCAATTATAACATCTCCCTCCCCGAGGAAAGTGTTATTGGACAGAGCTCAAACAGGGTACTCCTAACAATCACTAAGAACCTACTGAACTAACTCAGCTTCTGGGAATCTTTGCACCGAATTCGTCTGTAGGGGGAGGGGCGGAGGACAACTCCCAGTTGACATTTTTTGTATTGAATTTTCCACAATGGGTACGTACAGCTTTTTTAAATAAAAATCTTCCTAGATATACAAATTATTAAATTACAAAGATATAAGAGAACTAATAATTTTGTGATAATGTAAATGATTATTATCAACTCAGAATACATTGTGCAATGAGTACACTGACATTTCAAACTACTTTTAAAAGGAAGAATCAGGTTCACTGGAACAAAAGTTAAAACTGTCAATGTCTCAATTCAGCACTATTTTAAAGATAACACAACAGAGTTACCCACATGCCTGTTGCATTATAACTGGATCCAGGGAGGGAACAATGAATAATTTTCATAAATATCAAAATTCAAAGCAATATACAGAGAGTCACCCCAAAACAACCTGCAGACTATTCTGCAGCTCACAAAACCTAAAGATCATCACACAATTTTCACTACTGACAGTAAAGCACTAGCTACTGATAAAGGTACAAACAAGAAACTAGACCTCTATTTATTTAAGATCACAGTATGCACTTCCCCCAGTTCCCTAAGCCCAAGCCCATTTTATCAATCTTTCCATCCTTCTTTAGACTCATCCGGAGGAAGACTATGCAGATGAAAGGCATTCATAATGCTATGTGACAACAGAGAAGAACTGGTGACTCACCTTGTAGGTCATAAGGCATGGGTGTCATGTGGAAAGGATGCCTGTAGTCTTGGATGAGGGATGTATTAATGTAGCTTGTGTCTACAGCAGGGAGGCTTGGGGTGCGGGACACTGGAGATGCTTGATGTGGAAGACTTAATATGCTAGAAGAAGGAAAGGTTTGCATAATTTTCATGAGTTAGTTGAACTTTTAGGTTTAACAAAGGGACTGCATCTCACAAAACGAGTCATATCTTTTGTACTGGAAATAAAAAGACAACCAAAGCAATATATAATTTAGACTATCATAATGACTAGGAAGTAATCTGCATACACAGTAGCCGTTTGCAGGGGCTACAGGGGGAAATGGATGGGTGCAATGGTATGTCCCATATTCATAATCACATGCTGCTTCATCTACACTTTCGGAATGCATGGCTGAGCCCCTCCACTGAGAGATTAGTGGAAGATATCTATGGCAGCTGAGATTCTGAAACCTTTTATTTATTTTTTTTTTTAAAGATTTTTTTTTTTTTAATTTATTTGACAGGGAGAGAGACATAAGCAGGGAGAGTTGGGAGAGGGAGAAGCAGGCTTCTCCCTGAGCAGAGAGCCTGACGCCGGGCTCGATCCCAGGACCCTGGGATAATGACCTGAGCTGAAGGCAGAGGCTTCACGACTGCACTACGCAGGTGCTCCGATTCTGAAACGTTTTAAAAATAAGCACTGAGTGCTGTCTGGTAAAAAGTATAGGTATGTCCTCGCAAAAAAAACACATATAGACAAGCCTGGGGGACGGTAGCAATCTGAGCAGTGGACTTAACAGCTGGCCCCCAGACATATAAGCTTTATGGAACAGAGATAAGGAACTATTTATCCTGGTATCCCTAATGCCCCACACACTCATTAGCACACTGTTTGCATACAAGGCCGGTTGAATGAACGGAAGGAGGCAGACAAGAAGAGATACTGCAAAATGAACAGGTGGTGGAGAGGTTTAAAAGGGAGAACAGAACTGTGTGTGTAGGGGGTGGGGAATGACAAAAAAAGGGATTCTGCAAGAACAGCATGAAGTGCTTCTGTAGCTGAGAAGTTAAATTATCTTTTTTTTTTTTTAAAGATTTATTATTTTTCCAGAGAGAAAGAGAGTGTGTGTGAGCCAGTGAGCATGGGGGAGGGGCACAGGGCGAGAGAATCCCAAGCAGATTCCACGCTGAGTGTGGAGCCAGACAGGGGCTTGATCTCATGATCACAACATCATGACCTGTGTCAAAACCAAGAGTAAGATGCTTAACTGACTGAGCTACCCAGGCGTCCCTGAATCATCTTCATCTTCTTCTTCTTCTTCTTCTTCTTCTTTTTTTTTTTTTTTTTTTTACAAAAAAATTAAGTAAAAAGAGAGAAAGAAATGAAAAAGAAAAGGAAGACTTGAAATGATTTTGTAAAGAAAAAGAATTCTAACAGCTCTGAGTGTGAACATAAGGTTTATGTCCTATCCCAATCACAGAAGAGGCTAATAGGCATGTATGTTTTAGAAAATAAAGAGAAAAGAAAGGCTGCTTTTTTGCTTGCAAAAACTTCATAAAAAATACTTGGGTGTGTGACGCAATTTCAGTGGTGCAGTGCAAGATCAGAATATGTCAAAAGAGGCCAAGGCTGGATGTCTAGGAACAGAGTTCTAATTATGACCATCTACCATTTTTTCATGAATGGAATATGAAGCATAAAATAGACTCTCATCTACCTCATAAAAATGTTTTGTCTAATGGAAACTTAATTAAACCTCTTACATCTATAAAAAGTACCACTTTCCATTAGCCGTCTCCTCTGACAATGCCTAAGGGATTACAAGAGAGAAGAAAGCAGATGAAATGCCAGCCTTTGAAAACATCTTGGTATACCAAACAGCAAAAAAAAACCCACTTCTGGATGAATACTAAACACCTGGTGGCTAAAGACAACAAAATGTTTTACATTTACTAATGTTTGCTTCTAATTCCTGGCTAGCAATTTTCTTTTCAATTTTGTGGTAATATTCTGAAAATGCATTTCCACCTTTACACTGCACAATAACAAATACAATATTCTCGGGGTTTAGGTTTTTATTTATCAGCTAGTCATTACTGTAAAATGGCCACTAGTGTTGAATATGGCTGTAACGTTCTAAACATGCCATAAACTTGCAGGTAGGTGTGTGTGTGTGTGTATGTGTGTAGGGGTGTGTGTGTGTGTAGGGTGTGTGTGTAGGGGTGTGTGTGTGTGTGTGTTTAAGATTTTATTTATTTATCTGACAGAGAGAGACACAGTGAGAGGGAATATAAGCAGGGGGAGTGGGAAAGAGACAAGCAGGCTGCCCGAGGAGCAGAGAGCCTGATGCAGGGCTCGATCCCAGGAACCTGGGATCATGACCTCAGCCAGAGGCAGAGGCTTAACGACCGAGCCACTCAGGCGCCCCAAGGCTGCTTGTTTTTATCTGAAAACAGAGAAAGGTCTGACATTTGTAAATATTGTATCTGGGTTTACTTGTTCACTGGGAAGCTCAGGAAGTAGTTAATGCATCTAATATAATTTTCTAAACGTAATAAAACTATTTTTGGAAAAACAGCAAAGCAAATACCTGAAGAATTGAAACACTAAACACTAAAAAAAGTTTCTCTTAAGGAAAAATGTATAGTCAAGAGAGCAAAACTACCACACAGGTCACATATATGTATGAGTACTAAAATACTCTAAGGAGTAGAACTAACTTACACACAAAGGCACATTTAATCTACAAGGTATTTATACACCCAGATTTATGAACTATCTTTTCATGTCGCCAAATTATGGTATTTATTCTTTTTAAGATTTTATTTATTTATTTGACAGAAAGAGTAGGCAGAGAGGCAGGCAGAGAGAGAGAGAGGGAAGCAGGCTCCCTGCTGAGCAGAGAGCCCGCTGCGGGACTGGATCCCAGGACCCTGAGATCATGAAATGAGCTGAAGGCAGCGGCTTAACCCACTGAGCCACCCAGGCGCCCCAAATTATGGTATTTAAAGAAATAATATGTATTTGGTCACAGTATGCTTTGATATACAAAATATCAAAGACTCTTGGAATCAAGAGTCTATCGATATCTAACTATACCAGCTTCTGGCCATTTGACTCTTCTTTTTTTCTCAATCAGATTTATAAAATAAATCAGGGAGTAACAAGGTCAAGCTTGTTGGGTAGCAGCCATCAGGGTATGCTTTCATCAGAGGTAACTCTTCATGAAGTAAGACTTAAAGCAGAATTAGTGAATTCGTTTTTTTTTCCTTTATAATAGCGATACTGCTATTAATGTCTTTACTGCTGTCTGATGTGTGTGTGAAGCTCCTCTAGAGTGAAAATACCAACCCGTTTAACAGGTTTGATCGTATTATGAAGATTCCTGAAACAGTCAAACTTTTTAATGAGTGAGATACATTTATCACTATTATGTTCTTGCTGTTTCAACTTTACCTTTCAAGTAATTACAAATATTCTCATATAGAAGATCTTTTTTCATATCATATAGAAGATCTTTTATCAGTCTCAAACCTGAAAATTATTTCACTCCAAACATGGAAATGCCTGCTCTTGGTTTGGTGTTAACTTTTCCTCTTGAACCTTGCAACCTTACATCAGGCCCTCTCCCACTTAACATTCCTTCTTCAGGCATACCGTTTGTTGGAAGGAGATTTTTTTTTTAATAGCTCGTTTTCAGTTCCAACAGGCTACATCATTCTCCTGACACATAACTAAAAAAGGGCACACATCTTTCTAGATTCACCTTTAGTGTGCCACAACTGTGCCTCAGCAAAGCATGAAGACTTTTTGTTGAGAATCCCTAATGTGTCTCATGCGGCTGAGTCTATTTAAGAGTACAGCTAGAGCTAGCTATGTGTTTTACTATCCTCCACAAAATGTTAAACCTTTAAGGTTAGGACTGTACTTATTATTATTATTATTATTATTATCACCCATGTTAAGCATAAGGTGTTTTACCTAAAGTAGATAACTGTTTGCTAAACTGAACTGAAGCATAACCAAGGTACACTATTACTGGTATGAGACTAATGGCAAATATGGGACATGAGTTGGCAAAACAGAACGCATTGTGCCCTGCAACTTCAGGCTCTGACTTCTTTCACTGCAAACCTCACACTCTGAGGCCAGCTTAAAGCACTCCTGTGGTCTTCCTCAGTTTTCTACTTGAAAGATTCAACTCAGAACTAATCTTATAGCATACATTTCCAGCCCGAGTAAATGTTTTAAATCCTACGAGCAGCATTAAGATCACCTAAGAACTGATCAGAGAGACAAGTTTTCTCAGTCTCTACTCCTGAATCAGACATGGGGGAATAGGGGAGCAATGTGTGTCTTAATGAGCTCTCTGGGCGATTCTGCTGTACACTGAAGTTTGAGAACCGCTGCACTAGAATACCTTTCGGTACGATAAATACTGTATCCAAGGGACTCCTTGAATGCACTATCCCAGTCCCTCAAGATTATCACACACCTGGGGAAAATACAACCTATTCTTTGACTACCAAGTTAAGTTTTACAATCATTGATAATCATTTTCTTTGGCAGATCTTTTAAATCGTACTTGCAAATTAACTTTCACAATGACTTTTTAGGGTCTCAGTACTTACCCTTTATTATTTAGTGGTGATGTGGGAGACAGGGAAGGACAGGTCCTCTTGGCAGATGGCTCCTCCTCCTCTTCATCAGATGAACTGTCTATGGTTAAGTCAATCACCTCTACTTTCTTATTTTTATTTGAGGACTGGTGGTGAGAAGCCACCTGATGCTCCAATGTGGAGCTCAAGCATCCTGTGTGGGAATGATCAAACACAAGGCCAAAAAAGACCTATGACACCTCTCTTTTTTTCCTCAGTGTGCCCTTATGGATTAGTTTATTAATTATAGTTTAGACTTAAAATATTGCTGGGGTCAGAGAGTAGTAGCTCTGGTCCCCTAAGTTTAAAGATACTATTTATTATTGGTTGTTAAAGGGGCTTTCTTGTTTCGTTTTGTTTTTTTGAAAGACAATTCTGAATTAGGGCAAACAATCAAAACGTATGTCTATTTCAGAATAAAAGCAGCTTGAGGGTAAATACTATATATTACATATGTACCCGGGATACTTAAGAAATGTATCGTAACATTTTTTAAAAGTCATAGTTTCCTTCTGGCAAAAGCATACTAAAAACCAGAAAAATAACATAAATGAGGAAGAAATGTTCATGAATCTTTACCAAATCTCTTAAAAATTTAAAAGCATACCATTTCAAAAGCATGACCTTAGAAATGACTTACTAGATTATGTTGCTTTTAAATTTCAATATCCCAAAATTTTAAAAGCTGGCAACGTGAATTTAAAAGTTCTCTACTACTTCTGAATGTTTAATCAATAATTTCATAAGAGTTACTGAGCTATCCATAAACTGCTATGTTTTTCAGAAATATATACTTTTTTAAAAAAGCTTATTTTATTTTTTTAGTAATCTCTGCACCCGATATGAGGCTCCAACTCATGACCCCAAGATCAAGTGTCACATGGTCTGCTGACTGAGCCAGCCAGGTGCCCCCAGAAATACATGTGTTTTAATACTGAAAAGCAGGGCTATACCACAGCAGGGAGACTGCCCCACCCTTCTGGAAAACCATCAACTCACCATCAACTCCATTGTAAGAGGCAGAGACTTCCTGTACTTCCTTTTTTGATCTCATAGGTGCCCAAGAGCCATCCTCCTTAAACTGTATCTCATCGCAGTCTGTACAGTACTTTAGGATTTCCATAAACAAGCTACAAAAAATACGTGGTCCTCTGAATATCATATTCTAAATGAAAACAGACTAGAAGTATTGCTGTTCAAAAAACATTCAGATCTCCTACATTTGGTAGAAGTATAAACAAGAAAGAAGAAAGGAGAACAGACAATTATTTGTTCTCAAAATTGAGGCCTATTTTAGAGAAATATTACTTAGATTACAGTACCTTATACAAGGTACCTTACATAACCATGAACAACGAGGTTTTCAAAGATTTTCTTTTTTTTTTTTAAAGATTTTATTTATTTATTTGACAGAGAGAGATCACAAGCAGGCAGAGAGGCAGAGAAGGAAGCAGGCTTCCTGCTGAGCAGAGAGCCCGATGCGGGGCTCGATCCCAGGACCCTGCGATCATGACCTGAGCCGAAGGCAGGGGCTTAACCCACTGAGCCACCCAGGCGCCCCTCAAAGATTTTTAAGAATAGGGTAAATAGTCACAGAAAGAGGGAAGAGGCCAAGGAAATAAAATTCTACAATGTGAAAATAAAATTCTGTGTGTGAATGGTACATGAACAGCAGTTATTTCTGAGTGGCGACATCATTTCTCCTTTACATTCTTGTGCATAATCCGAACTGTCCACAGTAAGCATATCTTATTGAAACAATACATACAAAAATAGGTACTGAACGGTACATCTCCTTGAAAAATACCATGCCAATATTAAGAAATGAGATTTGCAAAAAATGTGTGGAAATGTCAAATTCTGAAATGAAACCAATGGATAAAAAATATTAATACTGTACTATCACAATTCTAGAAAAAACAAAAATCAGAAAATACACTACGAAACCCTTTTATTTTCCTAAGTTTTCCCATTTCTCTTTAAATGTGTGTATAGATAACGTTTATGTGTGCGCTGGCTTTTAAAAATAAAGAACAAAAAAAAAATAAAAAAAGAACGATCCCAGTTTATAGAGGTAGGGATCTAAAGCTATGTAATAAAAAGCATTGGTAAAATATTACTTAACTTAGATTTATTAGTGATCACTGTCACTTCTGAACAATTAAACATAAAACATTTAAGTGACACATTTACTTTTTCCCCATGATTGGTCTGCCATCTTTCAAGCTCTAGGTGACACTGTATTGCTAAATGTATCCCCTTTCTAAAGTACAACTTCAGACTCCTGAGTTTTCTCAAATGCTGTAGATAAGCTGCCTTAAGTGTTTTGCTGGCAAGTACAGCAACTACCAAGAAGATCCTTCTTTCCACAATTTATCTTTGTTCAGTGGCAAAAAGGACACAGAAGGAGGCTAGAGGATAAGGGGTACATCTAGACAAACACTCCAACAAGATGTTTAGAAGGACAGATAAAACACAGGAGTGTTAAAAAAAAAAAATCACCACAAAAACCCTGATTGTTGTGATGCTGGAGGCAGACAAGACAAAGACAAGTATTTCAGAGGAAAGAGAAAAACCAAGAAAGCTGCTATTCGGCACGCTGATCAGTTTTAGTAGCCCTTATGATGGGGGAACAGGTATAATACCACGAGAAACATCTGCAAAAACAGGTTAACTTCCACTAAGAAGCTCAATTTGGATGAGCTTAAGTTAGCTAGAGTTTCTCTCAGTGCTTTCACTCTTTCTCTGACATGGTCTGCATGACTAGGGGTAGATGGATTCATGTGAGGAACAGGTATAACCATACCCTGCTCAGAACCACTGGTACTTTAAATGGTGAAAGTCGGGAGACAAAAGATGGTAAAGCGTGCGCTCCCCAAACATTGACTTAGAAAGGAAAAATGCTCACAGGATTACTTACTTTAAAAATAACTGATTTCTAGAATCAGGAAAATCCTAAAATATATTACTCAGAAAACACTACCTACAGAATTTCCATCCTAAACCTGACGAAGACAAATTCAAATAATAGACGGTCATGTCACAGTATAAGGAAACACAATAAATGGACATACCCATCAATGATAAGGTGCTCATACGGGGCCTTCTTATCACAGACAGGACAAACCCAGGTTGGTTTTTTCTCATTCATCTGAATATAGAGAGTTGCATCAAAACACTGCAGATGAGAACATGTCAGGGCCCGGCATGGAATTGTCAGCCGCATTTTACCAAGCTTTAAAAGAGGGAGACAAAAGTAAATATGAGACAACTGTTATTAAATTTAAGTTTTGATAAAAATCTCCTGAAACACAATGCGTATGTATTCTGACTTAAAGCATACTATGGTTACTTTTCATCAATTTGGAAGAACGTTAAACACATTTTTCTATGAACCCTACCTGTTAAAAAAAAAAAAAAAACCTACCTGTTAAAAAAAACAGTATTTCTTTAGATATTAAAAACAGTGACTATGGAAAGTCTACAGAAAGGGTTATTCCCTCCTCCCTCACCAAAGCTCACACACAGATCAGCTTTTGGGGGGAAAGAACCATGAACTCCTTAAAATAATATGCAAAATTCTGCAAGTTTGTGTATTTCCCCAGAGAGAGCACTCTCACCAAATTCTTTTTTTTTTCCTAAGATTTTTAAAAGTTTATTCACTTGAGAGTAAGGGGAGAGTGCCAAAGGGAGAGGGAGAAGCAGGCTCCTTGCTCAGCAGGGAGTTCAACGCAGGGCTCGATCCCAGGATCCCAGGAACTTGGCCTAAGCCAAAGGCAGATGCTTAACTGACTGAGCCTCCCAGGCGCCCCAGTAAATTCTGAGTAGTCTCCGATCCAAAAAAGTTAAGAACCACTTTACTAGGCATTTGGGAAATGGAAAAAGAATGTCTTATTAAATACTGGGGGATACAGATATAAAGTTATCCAACCTGATCTCTGAATGGGGTAGTTCACATGTGAAAACGGCACGAAGGGCAAGCACTCCCCAGGATGCCAAATGGCAGCTCTGAGAAGGAAGTCAAGAGCGTGCACTCTGTACTTCCTCCCTCACTGGGCACTAGCACAGATAATTCAACAAACATCCATAGACCTCCACCATCTCCACCATGTTATGAGACTTTCTCTTCTTGCCTTGCAAATGTTGCTTAAGCTGAGGTATTTAACTTAAATAGAGTCTGTTCTATGAAAAATGAAACCAACTTCATCCGGTCCCTGAGCCGCTGGCTTGGGCCCAGGCACAGACACTGCCCTGAGAGCTGTCGCATCACAGCTCATTCCTTGGAGGCCACTACACAGAGCACACCTGGGTTACCACTGTGGGGCCCCCCGGAGGCAACAATGACCATACAGTAGAAAAGTTATCTACTTTCAATAACCACACTGTCTGCTAACTAGAATTTCCCACATACTTGCAAGCTTGAAAAACATAAAGGCTTGAAAAGGATAGAGGTTAAATGAGGAAAGAAAGAGGAAAAGGATTTTGGCTTAGAAGAATTTCAGGGAAATGTGCAATTTCCTAGGAAGTCTACCAAGGAAATTAACTGTCATCTGTGGCCCTAAATTATTGTTCTGGTACCAATGATTTACTGTGCCACTAGGAAAAGCACTTAACCTTTCTGGGCCTCTTTTTCTATCTCCAAAGTAACACTGTTTCCTCCTTACTTCAACAGGATGTAATGATGAAGAACAAAACAGGCCCAGTCTGTGCTATAAGCTGATGCGAAGAGAGCAGTGCCAGCTCATAGTGTCAGAGGGATGGACAGGAGAGATACAGAGCAATCAGACAGCTCCCTTCTCTGTGTGTGTGCCTAACTCCACCCTGTGCGTGATTATGCACTACTTATGTATGTGTCCCCTCCTACGAGAAATACATCAGGCTCAATTCCTTATCCCTCGCACTTGGAAATGTATGTGCTATACAGCAGGAAGATGGTCATGTGTGTGGACTAAGGCTTTGGCTCTGCTTCACTGAGCAGCTCCACAAGGGACCACTCATGGAGCGTGTGGGTGCTGCATAAAGTTACAAGGCAGGCCAGAAAATGAATTCTGGAGTTTTCTACCTAGATTTGAATCCTGGCCCCACTACTTACTGTGGGAATCCTGCATCTCATTTAGTCTCCCTGAGTCTCAGCTTTGTAAAATGGAGATAAAAATACCATCTACATCATAAGATTGTGGGATTTAAATTATGTTATGTTGTACTATGCTATGTTAAATTATGTTATGCGGGAACACCTGGGTCGCTCAGTTTTTAAGCGTCTGTCTTTGGCTCAGGTCATGATCCTGGGGATCTGGGAGCAAGACCCACATCGTGCTCTCTGCTTGGCAGGAAGACTGCTTCTCTCTCTCTCACTCCCCCTGTTTGTGTTCCCTTTCTCGCTGTCTCTCTGTCAATTAAATGAATGACATTTTTAAAAATAAATAAATAAATAAATAAATAAAGTTAGTTATATGTTATGCTATGCTAAATTATGTGTCTGGCATTTAGTAAGTGCTCAATACATGTCACCCATTATAATTAAAGTACAGAAACATTATCTGCTTCAAATCACTTTGTAAGCTAATGGGAGACACACCGTATTTCAGCTCAGTTGTTCTTCCATTCTATCCACATGTAAGATTAAACAACTCTTTACTCCCCTCTACTCTTCTACTACTCAATTTTTATGATTTGATTTATACAAGCACTTGATGAAAATGCAAAAAAGAACCAACTAGTTCTTATAACATAAGAATCATGTATTTACTGTTAGCCAAGACATGTTGCATTAGTCCAGAAACATTTTCCAAATAAAGATCTGCTTGGTGGTGCCAAATTAAATTTTTATATCTTAAAGCAGACCTTAACTTAACTGTGAAGTACAAATTGCTACTGAGCAGGTATTTTTCCTAATGCTTAAATACTAAGTAGAGAAACCGCAGACTGGAAAATCCTAGACAAATACAGTAATTGTAGACAAAGCCTACATATCGCAGAATTAGTAGACCACTTTGGATAGTTTATGAAGACCGTGCACACAAAGGTAAGACATAAAGTCGGTTTCAGAATCCAAGTCACAGGCCACAGAACTTACACTCCGAAAAGCAGTTATTCTCTAAACAATCATCTCACAGACATTCCTCCCTCTAATCCTCCCTTGTCAGCTCATCTTTTTGGTGAGAGAGCTACTCTCAAGCCCTTATGATCAGCCACACTGACAAATTTACCCAGAGTCTTTAATGAACACTGCTACGTGAAGGATGCAGGAAAGACATTTACAAATGGGTGAAGAAAGGAAAAGTTCACTTTCAAATGGACTGCTGATTAGCTGTCAGAAATGCTTTGCTTCAAAGAATCACTAAGTGTTATGTAATAATACTCCTCATAGTTCTTTTTTTTTTTTAAATATTTTATTTATTTGATAGAGAGAAATCACAAGTAGGCAGAGAGGCAGGCAGAGAGAGAGGAGGAAGCAGGCTTCCTGCGGAGCAGAGAGACAGATGCGGAGTTCGATCCCAGGACCCTGGGATCATGACCTGAGCCGAAGGCAGAAGCTTTAACCCACTGAGCCACCCAGGCGCCCACACTCCTCATAGTTCTGATTGTAAAAACAATCTCTAAATCCTAAATACTTATCTACAAATGGAAACGGATTTCTCCAACATGGTATCAGGAGAAAAGCAGAGTTCTAAACAACATCTTCATCTTATAATCATTATCATGCCCCTCTTCCTTTTCAGGATATGTGGTTATTTACATCATTTGCAAATAAACACTCTGAAGTCAGCCCCTAAACAAGTCTTCCAATGCCACTAACCTTACTGTAACATATAACAGTACTATTTGGTAACTGAGCATGCTGCAGGAGAAAAATACCCTACCTAGATATATTTATAGCTTATAACAAAAGGACCTTTAAAAATCAATAATAAGTATTTTTTCCTCATAAAAAGGAATAGTAATAACAATAATTTCACTTCATTATCATCAATATTTCATAAATTAATTTCCAAGGAATTTTTTTTCTTCTATCAATTCCAAGTCATTTTTATTGAAATTCATAGGTCTGATCTGAGGAATAAATATCTCTCAAAGTAGGTTCTCAAACATTCTCCCAGCTGTATATATTTTTTAAAGATTTATTTATTAAAAAAAAAAAAGATTTATTTATTTTAGAGAGAGAGTGCACAAGCGGGGGTGGGGGGAAGAGGAGGAATCCCAAGCAGACTCCCCACTGAGCATGAAGCCAGATGCAGGGAGGATGCAGGGACGTGGGGCTCGATCTCACAACCCTGAGATCATGACCTGAGCCGAAACCAAGAGCCGGACACTCAACCAACTGAGTCATACAGGCGATCCTCTTCCAGCTGTATTTTTAATAAATCAGAACTAAAAAAATTCCCAAAGAGCAAAAACATTTCTAATTATTTTCATTGCCTTTAGCTAAATGGCACACAAACAACAGAAACTCATTTATTTTGAGCTGTGTGTATCAAAACAAGGGCAATTCAAATGCACAGTCAGACATCATATTTACATATTTCACAGGGAACAAATCTCTTTTATTATTCTATAAATTTGATGTATAGATGAGTTGTCATCACCAAGTTTTACTTTTTAGAATAAAAACATACCTAAAATATATTGCCTAGATTCCAGAATAATTGTAAAGGGATTTTCCCTTTAGCCAAACAGAAATCTATAAAAGTATTATAATTATGGATTATATGTATTTAGAGTTGTTTTTTTCTGTGATCTGAATTTTAAAAGCAGATGGCTGTTGCAACTAAAAAGGGAGGAAACAGGCAATATGGTAAGAAAATTAAAGATGGCCCACTTAATTAAGAGGTGTGAGAGGCAAAACATGATTAACATTTTCTGATAAAGATCACCTGAACTATGAAGTTCAAAACTAGTTCTAGAAGTAAAAACATCAAGATTTGTATTACAGTGCTTATCTATATGAATAAATGCTTCATCTAATGATACAAACATCACATATATTAGAACAACTGTAAATGCTTTTAAAAGGAGATTCAAGAAAAACAAGACTTCCTCCTGTGATTATGGAAAATGAAACTTTTGTACTTTTCTAAACTTCTCAGTCTCTGAACTGTACTGTATAATGGAATGGGATGGCAAGAAACCACACGGAGGAGGAAAATACATAAATAGGGGCTTGAAGGAAGGGGTAGAAGCAGCAGGGTTTTTTGTTTTTTTTTTAAATCTTTATTTTCTTTCTATCTTCCACTTATTTGGTCTGTGAGCTGTTACCCTGAATGTTAAAAAAATGTCAGTTTCCTTTGCACCATAAACTGTACAACATTTATCTGGTGGCGGCCTGGGTTATGTGTCTGCCTTTAGCTCAGGTCATCATCTCAGGGTCCTGGAATTGAGTCATGCATCAAGCTCCCTGCTCGGTGGGGAGCCTGCTTCTCCCTCTGCTTGTACACTCACAAAAACAAATAATATTTCTTAAAAACAAAAACAAAAAAAAACCCATTTATCTGGTTACTTAAGAACTTTCTGTGTGACTCCGCAGTTTGTATATTTTTATTGTGGTAAAAAAACATGTAACATTAAATTTACCACCTTACCCATTTTTAAGCATGCAGTTCAGTAGTGTTAAGTATATTCACGTTATTGTGTAAGAGATTTCTCAAGCTTTTTCATCTTGTAACACTGAAACTCCGTACCATAACACTAATTCCTCCTCCTCTCAGTCCTTGGTAACCACCTTTTATTTTCTGTTTCTATGATTCTGACTGCTTTAGACACTTCTTATGAGTAGAACTGTAGTGTTTATGTTTTTGTGACTGGCTGATCTGCTCATCAGAACGATTTAAAGGTTCATCCGTGTTGTAGCGTATGACAGGGTTTTCTTTTTAAATGGCACATAGTACTCCACTGTTAATGTATTTACCACATTTTCTTGTATCCTTTCATCACTCAATATACATCTGGGCTGTTTCTATCTCTTGGCTATTATGAATGTTGTAATGAAATGCCTGTGCAAATTTTCTCTTTGAGATCCTGCTTTGAATTCTTTTGGATATATACCCAACAGAGAAATTGCTGGATCATATGGTAAACCTATTTTTACTTTCTTAGAGAAACTTCCACACTGGTTTTCACAATGGCTACAGCATTTTATATCCTCACCAACGGGGGAGCGGGATATAAAATAAGGGTTCCAGTGTCTCTGCATCCTCACCAACACTTGGGATCTTCTGTTCTTTTGATAGTGGCCATCTTGACAGGTCTGAAGTGATAACCCATGCTGCTTTGATTTGCATTTCCTTAGTGATTAGCAATGCAGAACATCCTTCCATGTTTTTTGGAAACTTGTAAATCTTCTTTGGAAAAACGTCTACTTAAGTCCTCTGCCCATGTTTTAATCAGGTTGTTTATTATCGTTGTTGAGTTGAAGAAGTTTCTTATGTTGTAAATACCTTATCAGATATCTGATTTGCAACTATCATCTTCTAAGCCATAGGTTGTCTTTTCACTCTCATTTATTTTATTTTATTTTTTTTTGACATGCAGAAGTTTTTAAGTTTGGTCTAGTCCACTTGTCCGTTTTTGCTTTTGTGCGAATGCTTTTGGTGTTATGTCCAATAAGTCACTGTGAAATTCAATGAAGCTATCCCCCTACATTTTCTTCTAGGAGTTTAAAATTTTAAGGGTTTACGTTTTAGGTCTTTAATTCATTTTGAGTTCTCTTTTGCATGTGGTATAAAGTAAGGGCGCAAATTCCTTTTTTGCATGTGGATATCTAGTTCTTCTCAGCACCATTTGTTGAAGAGGCTGTTTTACCCCTTGTGTAGTCCCAGCACACTTGTTGAAATGTAACTTGGCCCATAAATGCAAGAGTTTGTTTCTAGGTTCTCCATACTGTTCCATTAGTCTACATTTTTCTTTTTTTTTTTTAAGATTTTATTTATTTGACAGAGAGAGAGATTGATCACAAGTAGGCAGAGAGGCAGGCAGAGAGAGAGGGGGAAGCAGGCACCCCGCTGAGTAGAGAGCCCTATGCGGGGCTTGATCCCAGGACTCTGGGATCATGACCTGAGCCAAGGCAAAGGCTTAACCCACTGAGCCAGTCAGGTGCCCCCTACATTATCTATCTTTATGTCCATTATCACACCACCTTAATTACTGCTGCTGTGTAGTATGTTTTGAAATCTGGGAATGTGAGGGCTCAAACTTGCTCTTTAAAATATTGCTTTTGGCTCTATGGGGTCCTTTGAGATTCCACAGTAATTTTAGGACTCTTCTCTATTTCTGCAAAATAAAAAATGTCACTGGGATTGTGATAGGGATTGCACTGAATCTTTAAATCACTTTGGGTAGTATAGATATTTTAATAATATTGAGCCTCCCAATCCATGAACCTGAGATGTCGTTCCATTATTTATGTCTTTAATTCTTTCAGCAATGTTTTACAGTTTTCAGTGTGCAAATCTTTTGTTTCCTTGGCTAAGGTTGTTCCCAAGTATTTTATTCTTTTGATGCTATTGTAAATGGGACTGTTTTCTTCATTTCCATTCTGGATTTTTCATTGTTAATGTTTAGAAACACAACTAAATTTGTATTTTGATTTTGTATCCTGCAACTCTATTTTGTTTTTTTGTGGAATCTGTAGGGTTTTCTACATAAAAGATCATGCCATCTACAAACAGAGATCATTGTACTTCCTTTCCAATTTGTATGTCTTATTTCTTTTTCTTGCATAACTGCTCTGGCCAGAATTTCTAGTACTATGTGGAATAGCAGTGGTGAGGGTGGGCACTCTTGTCTCCTTGAGTATGTCTGCTGTCAGCTTTTTCTATATGGCTTTTATTATGATGCTGAAGCTTCCTTCTACTCCTAGTGAGTTGAGAGTTTTCATGATGGAAGAGTACTGAACTTTGCAAAATGCTTTTCCTGCATCCACTAAGACAATCATGTGGGGTTTGTCCTTCGTTTTGTTAATGTGGTATTATTACATTGATTTTAAAAAAAAAATATTTTATTTATTTGAGAAAGAGTATGTGTGTGTGTGAACAGTGGGGAGGGACCCAGGGAGAGGGAGAAGTAGACTCCCCGGTGAGCAGGGAGCTTGCCATGGGGCTCAATCCCAGGACCTGGAGATCATGACCTGAGCCCAGAGCAGATGCTTAACCATCCAGCTGCCCCACACTGATTGACTTTTTGTATGCTAAACCATCTTTATATTCCAGCTACAAATCCCACTTGGTCATGATGTGTGATTTTTTTTTAGTTGTTTGGTTTTGTCTTATTTGGGGATCAGGATGATGCTGGCTTCAGAGAATGAATTTTAGAGTATTCCCTGCTCTTCAATTCTTTGGAAGAGTTTGAGATGATTGGTGTTATATATACTTTAACTTTTAAGTTATCCAGTTTGTTGGCATATAACTGTTTATAGTAGTCTCTTATAATCTTTTATATTTCTGTTTTATCAGTTCATCAGTTGTAGTATCTTCTCTTTCATTTCTAATTTTAGCTATTGGAGTCTCCCTTCTTTTTTCTTACTCTAGCTGAAGGTTTATCAATCTTGTTGATCTTTTTGAAAAACTAACTCTTGGTCTCATTGTTTTTTCCTATTGTTTTTATATTCTCTGTTTCATTTATCTCTGTGTTAATCTTTGTTATTTCCTTCCTTCTGCTGACTTTGGGTTTAGTTTCTTTTTCTTTTTCTAGAATCTTGAGGCGTAACATTAGGTTGTTGATTTGAGATCTTTCTTTTTTAATGTAAGTATTAACTGCTATAAACTTCCCTCTTCCTACTGCTTTTGCTGCATCCCGTAAGTTATGCTGATAGTGTTTTTTTTGTTCTGTTTTTTATTTGTCTCCATTTTTAAATTCCTTGTGATAACTTCTTTGGCTGTTTAAGAGTCTTTTGTTTAATTTCCACCTATTTGTGGATTTTCCTGTTTTCCTTCTGCTGTTGACTTCTAGTTTCATCCCACTGTGGTCAGAGAAGATATTTTGTATGACTTAAACTTGTTAAGGCTTGTCTTGTGGTCTATACTGAAAAATGTTCCATGTGCACTTGAGAAGAATGTGTAATCTGCTGTTGTACAGAGTGTTTTTTATACACACACACACACACACACACACACACACGGTGAATTAGTTAGTCTATAGTGTTTAAGCCCTCTGCTTCTTTAGTGAATTTCTGTCTGGTTATTCTATTCATAACTGAAAGTGGGATATCAAGTCTTCTACTATTACTGTATTGCTTTCTATTTCTCCTTCAGTTCTGCCAATGATTGCATCATGTATTTGGGAAAGAATTTTAATAACAACATTAAAAAGGCTAGAATAAAATATTTTTCTTAAGAAAAAGATTGGCTATTATAAGGAATAAAAAGATAGAAGGATATATACAAAATGATAGTATTGGGGGGATTTTATTCACTCTATTGTATTTCTATAATTTTATAAAAGCCTGATAAAAAAATAGGGATTCCCTTAGCAGTACTATAAAACAAAAAGTTTTTTTTTTAATTTTTGTTTTTTTTAAAGATTTTATTTATTTATTTGACAGAGAGTGATCACAAGTAGGCAGAGAGGCAGGCAGAGAGAGAGAGAAAGAGGAGGAAGTAGGCTCCCTGCTGAGCAGAGAGCCTGATGTGGGACTCGATCCCAGGACCCTGAGATCATGACCTGAGCCGAAGGCAGCAGCTTAACCCACTGAGCCACCCAGGCGCCCCAAAAGGTTTTTTTTAAGAGCTACATCAAATATAGTACTATAAACTAATTTGTGAACTAAAGACTTTTTCATCTTGTGTTTGAGATTTTTTAAGTTATAAAAGACTAAGATGTAGGATAAATAAAATTTAGTTTCTGTTTAAATTTATTTAAGAATACAGTAACTTCATCTTCATCTTAGATTAGGAAGATTTCAATATTAAAGACTTTCAATATCAGGCCTGCCTGAATAATCCAGGCTAATCAGGAAACACCTGTGTCCTCTTATTCTTTATACTTTCTCCCCAATTTAGATATGATTAATTTGATTAATTATAGAACAAAAGGTAATTAAAGTGTCAAAGTAATTTACTCCTACCTTTTCACATATTTTTGTATGAAAGCCACATTCAGTTACCATTCCTACAACTGGTGGACTTAACACCATGCTGGTTAAGAAATAAATATTAACAACACGTTTTTTGGGAAAACTTTTCACTACAAGTTTAATCATTTGGTATGTTTTTGGACCTTATATTCATTTTGTACAAACAATTGATTTTGACCTCTTTTTCTGGTTTAAAAATATTTCTAGGTTATTTTTATCAGCATAACCAATTGAGTTATTCAGGCTAAATAGAACAGTTTTTAATTAGTGGATTCTTACAACGTAGTCATTGTTGGCAAAATGGTTAAACTGAATGTGTGGGTAAATCATGGCTAGATTTCTATTCAAAAGGATACTATTTTTAAAAATTCAATTTTAATAAATATACCAAAATAATACCCATTCCTTATTTGAAGAATTTACACTTTGAGTGTGAGAGATAATCATTGATCATAAGCAATATTTAAACACAGCTTACTAAGAGTAGGACATTTTTACAGACTTAAAAATTTGGTTAGATTCCAAATCCTATGACTAATTAATAATAATGTCTTTCTACTTTTCAGAAACTATGACAAAGGTGGGCGTATTTCAAAAGTAAACATCATTTGCAAATACTAGAAATACTTCATAAAAGGGGAAAAATATATGTTGAATCTTTTGGAAAGCAAGTATTAGTTAACACTTACTGGACATAGTAGAGAAACCCTTAGGCTGGTTGTAGCAATTTCACTGTCTGGATCCGCGGTCAATTTCTCTTTAACTGACATTCATTGAAGAGAAAACACACAAACAGAACATGTTTATTAAAGATACATCACTGATGCAACATGAAAAAGAACAAGGAACTTAAAATGAGTAACCACTTAAAAAAATGAACTAAAAAATAATCTGTTTAATTCTTTCCAATTAACTAAATGTAAAGATAAAAATAATTACATGGTTTATAATTTCTATCATAAGCAAAAGAAAAACAACCATATATCTATAGACTGACTAAATTTCCTGTAAGTTTCCTATTTCTCATTCATGGAACAAAAACTGCATTGTAGTAACATAAAGGAAATTTCTACAGTAAGCTGACAACTAATAGCAGAAACTTTTCCATTTATAAACCCTAAGAAACGGATAAAGTTTTTCTTTCTTTTAAACTATTACCAATATTTTTCATGCCAATATTATTTTTAAAGAAATCAATCAATAGGGCCTATACAACATAATTTATAAGTTTTTTCAAACCTCAGATAAAAAAAATATATTATTACATTTTAAATGTTAATATATTAGTTCTATTTTTCTATGCTATTTTTAAATTATGAAAATACATTAATTTTATTTTCAAATTATGAAAAAAGTTCAATGCTTTTTCCCCATATACTTGAATTTTATATTTATTTATCCATAAACTAATTATGCTATCTTAGACAAGTCAATCCTCCTCTGACCTTAATTTTGCTTCTAGCAAAATAAGAACCCACATTAGATAATCTCTAAGCCTTTTTAGCTCAAACCTCCTGTGGTTCTTAAGAGTGGAGGCATTAGTAATGTTACTTTGTCAGTCTCATATAACAAGGAACTGTATCCTTTCTGGAATCCCGAGGCATATGTTACTTCTGAAAACCTCAAACACTGAAGTGAGACTGGAAATGCCTAAATGCAATACTCCAATCATTTTAGAAACTGTCCCACACTGCCTTTGATGTCTGTGTAAGGTGGGGCCCAAGCACAGTGGCTGTGTACGTAGTCAGTCAATCACAGAATTTCAGAGTGGTGGCAGAGAGAGTTAATATTATATATATTATATACAGAATTAAGAAAACGGGGAGCAGAAAAGTACTCAGATAAGGAAGAATGATTTCAGAGTAGATGTCCATTGTGCTGAGGATTAAGAGTCCTACCTTTATTAAACAAAGCTATCATTATAATCTGAATTTTTTTGAGGTCCACATTTTACTTATTTTTTGAAGTTTTATCTATTGAAATAATTTTCCAATGTGGGGCTCAAACTCACAACCCTGAGATCAAGAGTTGCATGCTCTTCTTGTGACTAAGCCAGCCAGGTGCCCCAAGATGTTCCACGCTTTAGATATTCTGTCTCCATAAATTAGTGAATCTCAACCATGATATACATCAGAACTACCTACAGTGTCTTCTAACTTATATTGCCCACTGAACTGGAGTAGGGAAAAGGGACACCAATGGGTTGTTTTAAAAAGCTCCAGAAGTGACTCTGATGCCAGAGTAAAAAGTCATTTTCATTTAGCCCAGAGATTCCAAATATTTGAAATCTCTAGAACTCATAGGCTGTCTCTCGCAGCTGAAAAGGCATAAAAACCCTGAGTTTAAGTGTGGAAAATATAGTTACCACATCCCTCATGCTATACAATATCATGTGTAAATTATAGAAAGTACACCTGTCTCATTACAGACCCAATCTTCGTCAATCCTTTCTTATAAAGATACATTTAACAAATAGTATCTTTTAAAGGTAAAAAATAATCGCCATACAATATAAACATTTAAACAGAACTATAATGTGATTACTGAACATCTGCATGCCTTCATCACCCTAGACACAAAAATGGGAACAGTTCAAATTTTATATAGATAAACTTCCATCTAAATGAAGCAATACCACAGACCATAGTATCAATACTTTGCAAAACAAAGTTCAGTGGTTAGTACTTCCCAGAGAAATTGAAACAGAAGAGGCAACAGGATCTAGAATCAGCCTAACTTAGAATCCAGATGTTAGCCAAGTCACAGGAGTAAAAGTACCTGATAGGAATGCTCTAAGGATTATACATATAAAATGCTTTAAAATAACCCAATATTATAGTCAATAAATATTAGCTACTGCTACTTAAAATGATTTGTACATTTTCTCTCAGAGATGGCAACATTTTCGCAAATTATTTTAGAAAGTTGCCACTTTCTATTAAAAAAAAAAAGCTTTGTCTTTTCCTTCTGCATTATAGGCTCAATCTTAAGTCAATCCTATCATGTAAAGATACTTTTAAAGATCCTACTAGGATCTTGATTGGATTTAATTTAATCTATAGGTCAATTTGGAGAGAAATGACATCTCTCCGGTAACAATATTAAGTGTTCTGCTCTATTAACAAGATATATCTCCCCATTATTATTCAAGCTTTATTGTAATTCCTCTTAGCATTGTTCTGAAGTTCTCATCATATACATATTACACAAGTTTTGTGGGACATATCCCTAAGTCTTTCATATTTCTGGATATTACAGTAAATTCTTTGTTTTTTGAATTTCACTTTCTAGTTGTTCGGTGCTAACAGAAATACAACTGATATTTATAAATTAACTGTGTATTCTGCAACTTGCTAAATTCATGTATTAGCTCCAGTAGCCTTTTTTTTAAAAAAAGATTTTATTTATTTGTCAGCTATAGAGAGAGAGAAAGCACAAGCAAGGAGAGCAGCACGCAGAGGGAGAAGCAGACTCCTGCTGAGCCAGGAGCCTGATGGGGGACTTAATCCCAGAACTCTAGGATCACAGCCTGAGCCACCAGGCATCTGCACTCTAGTAGCTTTTTAATATTCTTCATGTTTTTTTCTACACAGACAATGAAATCATCTTTGAACAAAGACAGTAATTATTTATGCATTTCTTTTTTTTTTTTTTAAGATTTTATTTATTTGTCAGAGAGAGAGCGAGCGAGAGCGAGCACAGGCAGACAGAGTGGAAGGCAGAGTCAGAGGGAGAAGCAGGCTCCCTGCGGAGCAAGGAGCCCGATGTGGGACTCGATCCCGGACGCTGGGATCAT
>NC_081569.1:47261282-47413513 GCF_022355385.1 Mustela nigripes | reverse complement strand
ATTTCTTTGTCAGAGAGAGAGCGAGCGAGAGCGAGCACAGGCAGACAGAGTGGAAGGCAGAGTCAGAGGGAGAAGCAGGCTCCCTGCGGAGCAAGGAGCCCGATGTGGGACTCGATCCCGGACGCTGGGATCATGACCTGAGCCGAAGGCAGCTGCCTAACCAACTGAGCCACCCAGGCGTCCCATTCTAATCTGTATGCTTTTTTTCCCCTGCCTTATTGTGCTGGCTAAGATCTCAAGGGCGGGGAGGCCTGGGTGGCTCAGGGCATGGTCTCAGGGTCCTGGGATCTAGCCCTGGGCTCTCTGCTCAGCAGAGAACCTGCTTCCCCCCTCTCTCTGCCTGCCTCTCTGCCTACTTGTGATCTCTCTCTCAAATAAGTAAATAAAATCTTTAATGTGTGTGTGTGTGTGTGTGTGTATAAATAAAAAGATCTCAAGGGCAAGGCTGAAACAGTTCCCTTCTCTTCACTTTGCTAAGAGTTTTATCACAATGGATACTGAAGTTTAACCAGATGTGTCTTCCACACCTATTGAGATGCTGAGATGATCGTATGATTTGTTTCTTTCTTTCTTCTTCTTCTTCTTCTTCTTCTTCTTTTTTTTTTTAGTTTGCTGAGGTGAATTATACTGATTGATTTTCAGTCATAATGTATGAACCTAATATTCTTGGAATAAACTCTATTTGGTTGCTATCGATTATCTCTTATTTTAACTGAAGTATAGTTGACATACTGTATCATCTTTTTATGTATCTGACTTAGAATTGTTGATTTAGTCAAAACAATTCTGAGAAACAAAGTTGGAAGAATCTACCTGACTTCAAGATTTACTATCAAGCTGTAGTAATCAAGACTGTTGCACTGCCCTAAGAATAGATATATAGGTCAATGGAAAATCACAGAAATAAGATTCTACATCTATGGTCAAATGATTTTTGAAAGGTAATTAAATGGCAAAAAAGGTAGTCTTTTCAGCAAATGTTGGAACAACTGGGTATGTATATGAGGAAAATGAATCTCTAACCTCACCTTGCATCATATACACAAATTAACTTAAAATAATTTGCATAACTAAAAAATAATTTGCATAACTAAATCTAAGAACGAAAAAAGCAACACCTCTAGAAAAATGTTTGTGACCTTGGTTAGGCAAAGACTTCACAGTATACAAAAAGTACAAACTATAAAAAGACCTGGGGAAAAGATCCGGACAGACACTGCCTCAAAGAAGCTGTAAAGATATCATTAGTAATTAGGAAAATGCAAATTAAAACTATAATGAGATACTACTAAACACTGACCAGAACAGCCAAGAATCAAAGCAGCCTGACAATACCAAGCACTACTGAGGATGAAGAAAAACTGGAAATCCCATACGTCGTTGGTAAGAATGCACAAATGGCATATACATTTTTTAAGAAACTGCCAATCTGTTTTCCATACACATTTCATGTGACCCAGCCATCTGAGTCCTAAATCTTCACCCAAGAGAAATAAAAACATATGTCTACAAAACTGGAATATCCATCCACAAAATGTAAATATTTTTGCAGCTTTGCTTGTGATGATGCAAAAGTGGAAACAACCTAACTGTCCACTAATTGATAAATGGATAAACAAATGATGGTACAGATAAATAGAAAACTACTCAGTCCTAAAGAAGAACAAGCTACACGGACAAGCCTCAAAAGCATTTACTAAGTTAAAGGAGCCAAACATAAAACGCTACATGCTTCAGAACTTCAGACATTTTAGAAAAGACAAACTACAGAGACAGAAATCACATCAATGATTATGGAACTGGGAATAAGGGGATGAGATGAATGGCCAGAGGCCACAGGGGAACTTTCTGGGATGAAGGACGTTCTGTATTTTGATTGTGGCAGTGGTTCAGGATTCCATGCATCTATAAAATTCATCAAACTATACAATTAAAAAGATGAATTTTTACTTTTGTAAACTAAACTTCAAGAAACATAACTCCCCCAAAAAAAGAAGAGAAAGGGGGGAGAGTCACCATG
Organism: Mustela nigripes; assembly: GCF_022355385.1. Lineage (NCBI taxonomy): Eukaryota > Metazoa > Chordata > Mammalia > Carnivora > Mustelidae > Mustela > Mustela nigripes. The sequence goes on along the minus strand of NC_081569.1, from coordinate 47,411,493 downwards.
TTAAATTTCATCACAAGAAAGTGAGGAAAAATAAAGTAAGCAAATCCTTATGATGTGTGGGCAAGGGAGTAAAAAATAAAGACAAATCATAATATTTACCCTGCAACATCAACCAATGTGTGGGAAGTCTTCCGGGAATTAAAGTTTTCCTGTGTCACTATGAGGGCAGTAGTAACAGTATTTTATTATATGTCCTATAATAAAGTTATAGCAAGCCACATTTACTCTTAAAAAACCTTTGTTGTCATGACCTATGAGTTAGCCACTAGTCAGTCACATGTGGCTATATTAAAATTAAAATTAAATATAGTTTAAAATTCAGTTCCTCAGTTGTACTGGCCACATTTCAGAGCTCAAGAGCCACATGATGCTGGTAGCTACCACACGGGTCAGTGCAAAGGGATGATACTTCCATCATCACAGCTCTACTTCTTGTTGTTTACTTTTTTCCCCTAATATTTCTAATAATTTCTATCATTCCTTAATATCAGATTATTTTATATTAAGGCTGTAAACACCTGACCACATTAAGGCCAATACTTCATTTTATAGGCAAGGAAACAGAGGCACAGATGCCAGATTTTTATTCTACATCTCTTTTGATCAGTCTACCTTAACAGAAATCTACCATGCACCAGGAACTGTGCACTAGGAATTCCAAAGATAAATAAGATTAAATTCCTGCCCAGAGGAACTCAGAGTCTAGTGGAGAGTAAAGACACTCAATGGGATCATCTGTAATGTGCTCTAATGCAAATGTGTTCAGGGAGCTAGCTGAAAGTTAACTCCCCCACTTTAGGGGTGCTGAGATGCCTCCTGGAAAAAGTGAAACCGGAAGGAAAACTGCAGTCAGGCAAAGAAGAGGGAAGTTCAGAGGCACAGACAGCAACACGAGCAGAGCAGTACATAAAAGAATTTAGTTATTTATGGAATTTAAGTATAGGAAGAAGGGTAAATACAGATGACCCTGCGAAGTAGTAAGCAGGTGCCGCTTCAGGGAAAGCTGCATCTGTCATGCTAACAAAGTTGGGTGTTTCTACTTCACCGATGTTAAGAAGCTATGGAATTGCAAGGAAATAGTAAGATTAGATCTGCATTAATGACTCAGGTTGGTACCAGGAGAGAGATATGAAGAGGGGACAAGAATGAAGAGGGATATATTATTTTAGAATAGGTTTTTTAAACAAAGGCAGAATATGAGCACTTAAATGAGGGCAGCAATGGTAGAGAGAGAAGATGGATGAGAAATATTTAGGGTGGAAGTTTGATGGGATTCGTTGAGTTTAGTTTTAAATAATTGAATCTGAGGAACTAGTGGAATGTTCCAGTTAAGGCAGTTAGCTAGCTATACATATCTATATTTGAAGTTCAGGGGAAAGTCTGGGATGAAGGTGTTTGGGAGAGTTCATGCTAATTTAAACCGTAAGACTAGATGTGATCATCTCTAGGTAAAGTATGCAGAAAAGTGAAGCAGGGACGACACCCCAAGGAAAACAGACATTTAAGATGCTTCCCTCAAGAGAATCCACTGAAGGCAGCTAATTGAGAAGAAATAGAGAAGAGACTTTCATGGAGAAAGTGGTTGGTAGGAAATGAAGCAAAAATATCTAAGATGAAAACTGGAAAGAAAGTTTAAATTTGGCAATCAGATTGTCAGCAGTGACATCAGTGGAAAGATTGGAGTTAAAAGAGCACAATGGGTTGCAGTGAGGAGGTAGATAGCAAGTGTAGACCGCTCTTTGAAGAAAGTAGGATGAGGACAACAGGAGGGGCACAGAGCTCTATCTAGAGTAGAGAATAGCTTGTTTTTGTATTTTTTAAAGGATGAAAAAGACCTGATGGGGAAGGCTAACAGAAAGAGTTTATAGAGGGACAGAGCAGGTAAATGAGCGAGGTCTTAAAACACTGCTTCTGAGCATCTCCACCTGGATGTCTCAGACATCTCAAATACTAGTGTGAACATACATTCTGATCTTTCCTCTGTATCTCAATCTTTTCCAAACTGTTTTCCATTTCAGCAAATGGCACTATCATGTAACTGCTCCTTGACTTCTCCTTTTCCTTCACTCCCCACATGTAATCCGCCACCACTGCTACCCTTCACCAGTTCTCAAGCCATCAACCTCTATGACCATCACCATTACGTCTGTTCAAGACACCATCACCTCTTCCCTGGACAATAGGTTCCTAACTGGACCCATTGTATCAGGCCAGCCTCTCTTCAATTCAGTTGGCAGAGCAACCTTCTTATTGCCCAAATCTGATCATATCACTTTGCTTAAAAATCTTTTCAGGGTTTTCTATTATCTACCTTTATGAACTGTATCTACCATCTACCTATGTGAACTCACCCCACGGCTATCTCTCTGGCCATCATTCTCCTTTGTTCCCTCTTCTCTAGCTCCACTGGCCTGTCTCTTGGCATATTCCCCTCTCATCTTGGGGCTTAACTCCTCCTCACCCTTCTAATCTTGTCTTAAACTTCACAGCACCGGAGAGGACTATGTTCTTCTGTTGTTACCTCCAGAATTCCCTGTCTTTCTTCTTTAAGGCACATGTCACAACTGTAATTCATTAGTGACTCATTCAATCACTTAATTCTGTCTTTCCCACAAGACTGTGAACTTCTAAGGGATGCAGAGATGGTGTGTGTCTTGTTTAATGCTATATTCTCCTGTGCCTGGAACACTGTAGACTCTTAATATAATTTCTTGAATGAGAAGAATGAATGAATAAAAGATTAACTCTGAGCAGAAAAAGGGACATTTCCTCCTGAGACTGAAGAGAGTAAGTAAGGATAGGTGCAAATGTAGATAAGGTGAAAAGCAGTTATGGCGGCACTAGGATTAAGGAAGAAATGGGCGTCTGAGAGAATTCCCATCTTGTAGCCCTAATTTTCTTGCAGGGGTAGCACCCTGAGAGAGGGGGAGTAGTGTTTGAGTAAACTATGGCCAGAGTTTAAGGTGACTGCTGCAAGAAAGAAGGAGAGGAGATAAGAACATGACCAAAAATTTGTGAAGGCCTGCCTTTGCGATAGAGGGGACAAACTCTACAAAAAGGCAGAAATCACAAGATAAAAATCGAAATCCAAAGAATCAGAGCAGATGTCTTTGTGAAAAGTCTCAATATTACTGTTTATTCTTTCAAGAACATAATTGTGCATGATTTGATGAATACAACTCCGCCAGCAAAATTTACGAATAAGATTAAGAAGGACTTACAGTAAATATACTTTTAGGCAAACTTATTTTTCAAAAATATCTGGAAAAACCTGTCAACGTTTTCTTCTGTCAAGTTGTTTTATACAATCTTTTAATTACACAATTACTTTACTCAGAAAGTTATTTCTTTATAGATAGTATAAAGGCATACAATCTGTTTTTAAATCAATTACAATGAATGTCTTACTAGTAGGATCCAAATTAATGTTTTATTGGTTCTCCAGGCCAATAAGTAAGATAAGATATAAACTGCCACAAAAATCCCACCCACTCTGCTACTACTCTTCACTTCCAACACTGTATTAGAGATGAAAAAAACGGCCTTTGAACTATGAAGTTTCTGCTGCTGAATAGTGACTAACAGTGGTTCCTTCCAGAAAATAAAATACTAGGCTCACCTTCCTACTCTCCCTCCAGATGGTGCTACAACTACAAATGAAGAAGAGTGAACAGCTTGAGGAAAAATGGTTTGCCTTACTACTACTATTATTATTATTAAATATAACATTCTCATCTGTCCTATTTCTTGGTATTACTTTTTCTACACAAGCTCACATAATTCCATAACTCTTTGATTAGATGAGATTCTATAGCTATATGGCAAATATAAAGATTCTCCAGTGAATGACCAGGGACGGACTGCAGCAAGTGTGGAAAAAAAATTCCTTCTCTTGCATTCTCCTTCACAGCAGATGTCTGTCCCTTTTCTTCTTTGTCCCTACCCACTGGTGCTTCTTCTCCCCTAGACCCCAAACCAGTGCTGTCATTCTAGGTCTCCAGTCTTCTAAGGAATGTCTACACAGCCATTAGCCAAAAGTGTACTCCTCTTGACTCAGGATTATTTGCATTTTAAAAAGGGTTCTTTTAATGCAGAAAAGTCCTTCAATGACCTATTGAGGGTGTACTGCTAGTCAGAGGTGGTGGGGTCTTTTACTCTGGCACAGAACAGTTTAGCATAATAAGATAAAAGCTATGCCACAGAGGAAAGTGAGAGGAAAGCTGGCCTTACTACTTTAGTTCTTTTCATCAGAGTGTGCCTAACTACAAATTTGAGAGTTGGTTTCATTAATCAACTCACATCAAGAATCCTTAAAGAGGATCTATCTAATCCTTGCCTGTAAAAGTTTGGTTTCCCTGTGTCCGGCCCCATCCATGAATCCATCCATAAAGAATCTATCTCTCACAAAGAAGAGAACAACAGAAGAACTTAGTTCTCCTCCTGAGAAAGGCTGCTAACCTCTGGCCTTCATCCCCAAGAACTGAGGCCAGAATGGTTAATCTGCAGACCTTTCTGCATCTCAAATTCTATGTAACTCTATGAACCATCTAGTTATTCATAACTATGAGCCCAGACTTTGGAGGAACTTTAGAAGTCACGTAGTAACAACCTCTTGTTACATATGAGGAACCTGAAACTCAGAAGACAGTGACTTGTCCAAGGCTTACATAATTGATGAACAGAAACTGCTTTGTTATTATTTTTACCATCCCACTATCTTCCTACTTTATTAATGCAGGGATACAGTCATCACATACTCATGTACATTCTTCCTGGATAAACCTTAAATATAACGTAATTCTCATGAAATACATGCCAAGGTTTCCTTCCTGTCTCCTAGAATTCCATAAACATTTATTTTGTGATGTTTTCATAAAATATTCTTCCATATTCATTTCTTGGCTTACCGAAGTTACCTTTAAGGTCAGTAAAATAGAGACTATAAAATATAGGTCATAACAAAGATATTCAAACCACCTCTAAGCTTTGATTTGTTTATTTCAGAAAACAAGTTTTCAGTGTTTTGTATCCCCTATGACAAGGTCCAGTGAAAAAAATTTCTTTCATTGAAAATATACTACTCTAACCTTTACCAAAATAGTTCAGCTGCATAAATGAAATAAGTTTATTATACGTACTTAAAGCTCTAGAATGATCCGGATTCCTTATTCCCTTTGCTCGTAACCTCTGAAGAAGTACTGTTGAGGACAACTGTTTTACAAGATACACTGCCATGGAATAGTTCTGGAGAAAAAAAAAAGATGCAGAAAAACAACATATATAAGTAAATAGTACATCTATTTTAATCCCACAATGACAGGGAAAGAAAACTAATACTTGTTAAAACACCTACTGTGTGTGGCCAGGCACTATCAGGTGTTTTCACGAACAAGAATTTAGTCCTAACCAAAAAGCTGCTGAGGTGGTCATAAACCTACTTTTATGGACACGGAAAGGGAAGTGTAGGGAAGTGTAGAGAAGTAAAAGAATTTTGCAACTTTCAAGAAATAAAGTCAGGTCTGTCATGCTTCTATATTACCTGACTACCTATGCTTGAAGCTAATCAATTTGAAGCACCTATATAAAAAAACACTGTTAAAACTAAAATATAAACCAAGGCCAGTAAGATGTCAAAAAATCACCATAAACCATATTTAGTAGGTAACAGATCTAAAATAGTAGCTATTTAAAAATTACAAATTAGATTGGCTTCCTAATCCATACCATTGAATCTCTCTTTTTACTTCTAACTAGTTTCAAAAAGACCCTACATGGGCCATTTTCACAAACAAACACAAACAAAACAGGGAATATTAAAGATTCTCAAAGAGAAGCTGCTGGTTTGGCAAATGAAGAGATGAATATCCATTACCAACAGAGGATTGGTAGAGGAGATGATAGCAGGAGAAGGGAACAAAGAAAACATTGATAAAGCCAAAGTGGAGTGATGGGTACATGACTGGATAAGAGGAAGAAAAGAGGGCTGAGGCTTATTAAGGGTAGGAGAGAGATCTCAGTAAGAAGGGCCACTTTCTATTTGGTGTTGGGATCAAGAGGAAGATCAAGAGATTTGGAAAGAACTTAAAGGAAAAAATACTTACTGCCACCTTTTAGATTACAGCTACATATAATTTCTGAAGCACTCTTAAGATATACAATCTACTTAATTTAAACCTCGCAGAAGGCCTAGAGGAGACAGGATAAGTATTTTTCTAAGTAGTGGTTCATGAAAAGGAATAACAAAAAGATACATCATGTGCTCATGATCAATTGTGCATCTGCTTGGTGACAGAGCTGGCACAAAACCCAGGAGGAAAGAACAGGGCTGTCAGGACAGTGGACTTCATGACCAAGGCTAGCAAAGTTCTCAACAGTTCTTGCTACAACACACCCTGTTGGCTTTGACCCTCCTAACCAAATTCCAGACTTTTCAAAAATACATTCTCCTCTTTTAACAACAAGAGAAAATATTCTACAGTATCCTCTGCAAGGCCAAATTTTCATTTAGAGTTCAGAAATCTATCCATGTTCATATGTTACATATTTTCTGGAGAAAAAAATGAAGTGTCAGAAAAGCTAATTTACAAGGAACTGTAAAATTGCCTAAATTTTAGAGCATACAAGCCACCAATCTAAAATAAAACTAAAAGGCTTCCTTTGGGGGAAAAATTTATTCACCTTTATTATTTATTTGATTAATGTTTCAAATATGACAGAAACTGGAGAAATGCTAATTAACACTGTGAAATTATGTACTGACAGCTTGAATCTTCAATACTAGAAACTCCCCTCAGGCTTTTTATAATTTTTTAAGGAGAGATCAAGTAGAAACCACAACTACAAGTTCAGTGAAAAGATATGTTCACTCTAGTTGAAACATGTAACCAAATTAAAAAAAGAAGTAGCAGCAGCAAAAAGAATGTCTGTCAGGTATTAACAAATACCACTTTACTGACAATATGGAATTCAATTTTATATCACCTGAAAGAGATTCAGCAGCAAAAAAACACCAACCTTCACAGTGGCATGCTATCTCTTCTAAGTAGATAATATGTTTCTGCTAACCCTTCAAAGTACTACTTAATTCCAACTACTCATAAATATTACATTACACTGATGTTTTTGTCAAATACCTTCTCAAAAGTCTTCAAAACTGTCTATCAAGTTCACAGGACATCTTCTCCATAGTAAGATATAATCTCTCAGAAGTGTCCTTTACACCAGTATCTAAATAACTCTTCTATAAACAATGAAAGTTTAATAGATGCTAAATGCAATGATTACCCTGAGGTAGGATAATAAGTTACAATATAGTTCACTTATTTCCTTCAAGCACTATACTGGCTCTTCTTTTAAAACACACACACACACACACACACACACACACATTATTTTTATATAATTTATTATTTTTATTATTATTTTAGATCTCAGTTTTAAAAAGACATAATCGACATATAACATTGTGTATGTTTATGGAGTATAACATATTCATTTGACAGACTTATATACTGTAACATGATTACCACCTTAGCTTTAGCTAACACACTAACTCTTCTATTTCCTTTGCAGATATATTTTTAACATTTCTCAGTGGAACTAAAAATGCAAGTTAATCCCCCAAACAATAAGAAATCCTCCACAAACTAACAGAGTATCCCTACAAGTTGAATTAAAAGTAGTGACAAAAACAATCTAATAAATTATCTCCTGAGCTTTGGTAAAGAACAATTTTCTTTCAATGCTTTACTTCAAAAAGAAGGTCTCCAACTTGTAGACTGGGGTCTATATAAATATCTAACCTAGTAGATCACCTTCAAATCACTGAACATACTGCCTTCCTTCTGAGATTTGAAAGGCTTTCCTCTCTCCTTTAATGCTGTATGTCAGCAACACATTTCCATCCTCTGCCACAGTTTGAGACTTCTTCCATAGTTCACTGTAAACATCCTGGTAGGCTATATGTTTCACACACAGTAAAAAAAAAAAAACAATACAAAACTAAAAACATTTTTCAATACCCTCTTCAATAAGGGAGACAAAAAGGCAAACCCCAAGATACACTAGAAGTAAAACATGTAAAAAGATTTCAAAAACCTAATCATAACATATTAATTAGGCAAAGGAAAAAATATAATCTTGATAGATGTCAAAAAGGATTCTGATAAAATTCAAAATCCATGTCTCACAAAGATATCCAGTAAAAGAGCAATAGAGGCATATACTGTTGATGTAATTAAATTCTGTCAAAAATTAATTACATCAATACTTGTACTAGTGGTATTCTCATTTTCAAAAGAAACAAGTTGGGCATGTCCACTAACACTCCCATTATTTAACATTGTTCTGAAGGTTCTAGCCAGCACAACAGGTTCTAGCCAGCATAACAGAACAAAAACAAATTATGACGTAAGTACTAAGATTATCATTATTTGTATAATGATTCATCTTTTCAAAATATAATAGAAAATATAATAGAAAAAAGATTACTTAAAACAGCAATTATAACAGTAATCAACACAGGAATTAATAAAAAACATGGCAGATTTATAAGGAAAAAAACTATTAAATGACAGAGGAACATAAAAGGGGCTCTGAATAAGTGGAGAAACATATAGCTCCTGGAATGGAAATATTAAATACTGTAAATAAATTAATCCTCCTTAATTTAATATACTAATTTAAAACAATTTTGTTCCAATTCCCAGAAAGATCTGGGGAGCAATGCAGGGAAATGCAGCTCCCTCTCTGTAATTACTCTTCTGCTCTCCTCACGGCCTCCCTCACCCTCAGCTCACATTTTTTCTGAGTGTCTCTCAGGCATCTCAAACTCAAAGTCAAAACTGAACTCATGATTTTCTCCACCTAGTTTTCCAACACGCCTTCCTCCAAAACAAAGACAAAAAACACGCCCACACTCAATCCTTTTTTAGTGTTTCTTCTATCTCGATAATATTATCATTTACCTTCTCATTCTAGCCAGAAACCCAAGAATCATCCTTGACATCTCTGGGTTCTCTCGGCCCCTAGTTGTGATTTCTCACTCAGTCCTACCAACCCACGACTTCTCTCCAGCCCCACTGCCACTGCTCTAGGCTAATACTCACTCTCTTCCACTAATACTTTAGCAAAAGCTTGCTCCTAAGAGGTAACCATGCTGCATGATTCTGGCCTCCATTCAAACTGCTTACCACTCTGAAGAACGATGTTTTGTAAAAAGAAATATACTACTGTAAAATTCTCACTTAAAAAGAGATTATCTTTGGGGTGCCTGGGGGGCTCAGTCAGTTAAGCACCTGCCTCCAGCTCCAGTTATGATCCCAGGGTCCTGGGATCCAGCCCCACATCGGGCTCCCTGATCCTCGGAAGTCTGCTTCTCCCTCTCCGTCTCCCCGCTGGGTTGGGCACACACATGTGGGCACATATGTGTGCTCTCTCCCTAGCATGAGCTTTCTCAAATAAATAAATAATCTTTAAAAAAGAGAGAGAGAGGGGCGCCTGGGTGGCTCAGTGGATTAAGCCGCTGCCTTCGGCTCAGGTCATGATCTCAGTGTCCTGGGATCGAGTCCCGCATCGGGCTCTCTGCTCAGCAGGGAGCCTGCTTCCCTCTCTCTCTCTCTCTCTGGCTGCCTCTCTGTCTACTTGTGATTTCTCTCTGTCAAATAAATAAATCTTTAAAAAAAAAAAAAAAAGAGAGAGAGAGAGACTATCCTTAACATTAGCAGCAGCACCTCACAGGGCCCACATGGCTTGGACCTTTCTTACTCTGCGGCTTCATTCTGTACACGGCTCTTCTCCACTTTCTGCTCTAAGTCCTGTGGCTCCCTCTCAGTTTCCTGTAAAGAACCAGGCTCACCCCTGCCACTGGGCTTTTGTGCAGGTTGTGTCCTCTGAACCTTCCACTGAAACTGCTTCCTTCTATCCTCCTCTTAACTCTTGGCTCAGTCACTACTTCCTCAGGGAAGCCCTACCTGACCTCTCCCTAATTCAAAGTAGCTTTTAAAATATTCTAAATCACCGCACACCTATCCTTCACAGCCCTTCCAGTAAGTATGTTCACCTTTTTGTGTGTGACCACCTGGCCCCAGATCTCAGGCTCTGAAAGAATAAGGACTTGCTTTTCTTGCTATGGTACTGTCAGTTTTCGGTACAGTGCATGGCATACAGTAAGCATTCAATGAAATTCAAATGAATTAATGAACAGACATGAGCTCACATGATAAAACTGAAATAATCAATAACACTCTGAAATTGTCCCAGAAAAAGAATGCAAGATTTAAAAACAATATAAAAAAATTCAGAAATGCACACAGGATAAATAAAAATCAAATATATAGTAATGGGAGCTTCTCAATCAGCATTTATTTAGTTAATGGTATCAGACCAATTGGCTACTGAAAAACCGAAAGTAAATTTTCATTTCATACCACACAGAATTTGCGATGGATTATTTAAAGGCAAAATAAGAAAACCTCAAAAGTCTAAAAGAAAATATAAACAAATATTTATGTAAGCTTGGGAAGGGCAGACAGACGTAAGGTTGACTGGGACTGAGAAGGAAAGACTACCAAAAAAAAAAAAAACAGTTAAAACTGGCTCTATAAAAATTTAAGTCCTCTAAATACTGAATAACTACATAAATAAAAGTAAAAGGCAAACAACTGGAAACAAATATTTGCAATCTGTGAAAGAGGTTAAATCATAATATAAAAAGAATTCATAAATAAGAATATAAAAAACAGCAATAAAGAAATAAATTATGGATATACTTCTAAAACATAAATCACAATAGACAAAATATGCTCACAATCTCAGTAATAAAAGAAGCACTAATCAAAGCAACATGGTGCCTTTACTTACCTACCAAACTTGGTAAAGATTTTAAAGAAGATGAAAGTATTGAGAGGGTATGGGTCAACGGGCACACAAACACTGAAAGTCAGAGAATAAATGTGTACATTTCTTTAAATTCTGCATGCCCTTTGACTCAGGAATTTCACTTCTGGGAATTTAAGGAAATTATGATGTATGTATGCAAAGCTATAGCTATTAGGATGGTCTTTGAAATAGCAATGAATCAATCAATCAATAAATCAGCGAACTGCTCAACAACAGGGAACAGACTAAACTATGGCATATTCATACCGGAATATGACCCAGCCGTTAGAAATCATGCAGATGAACACGTAATACCATAAAAAGATGTTCATGATAAACTGCTGAGTGAAAGGATCAGGTTATAAAACAATGAATACCACATGATCCCATTTTAAAAAATGGGAACATGTTGAAAATTTATTGTGAGACAGAAATAAATCCTTTTGCAACTTGTTTTACAATATCATTTACATATAAGCTCAGGTAGCCATGGAGATTAGCCCTTCCTTATGATACTAACATCTAGGAGAAATAAAATTTACTTACTCTTCCAATTTCTGCAGTCCAAGAAACAACAATGGTGTTTGGTACTGTTGTGGACAATCGGACAAGTGAGGTGATATTGATTGGTCGGCTGGGTCGCTTTGGTTCCACACCATTTTTTGTAGGTGGAAGATAACCCTAAGGATGAAATATCATTTATTTCCACTTATTATTTCCATAATCATTTCAACTTCCATTACTAAAACAAACAAAAAACACCCACAAACTATATACTAGAATATGAATATTTTCATTAAAAATTAGAGAAGCCAACATTTACAGGATTATTTCTCTGAACACCCCTACAGTCTCATTATAGTAAGCCTGCGAATAATACTGGCAAATAAAAGTTACAAATCTCTTCAACTTAAGAATCAGGATGAATTCATAAAGAGCTTCTTGGGCAAGTATATAAGGAACATTTTAAAGGTGACCAATAACAGTCTGCACTCTGATTCTCTAAGACACAGCATTCTTCCCCTATTCTACCACAGGCTTCTGGATTCACATGAGTACCTCTGAGGTTTTTCTTATCTCTCAAAATCCAGTATAAAACTAGAACTACCACACTCAGCTCTAAGTCTTAGACTTTGTCTCCATAGCAAACGTTACAGCTATTAATTATACATAGCTGTTACAAGTGTTTTACACAGTTCCCTGAATATACGTTCAAAATGAAGATGTTTTCTTAATGAAAAACTATGATTGACAACAGCTGTCATTATTTGATAACTATGTTGGCAATGCATTTAAAACACAGCTTTTAGAACTTACCGGAAGGCTGCAAGGTTTTGTATTCACTTTCACACAAAGATTGGGTGGGAAGTGATCTTCTTGTGGACAACTGGTTTCTGATAAACAAAACCTAAACAATAAAGAACAAGTTTAACTTCCTTTATTAAGGATGAACTCAATATTTTTATTCAATAGCTAATCTAGAAGGTTGCTAATCAATTAATCAATCAATCAATAAAAGGTTGCTAATCTTAACAACAACAAAAACTACTAGAGCTAGATATTCCACATGATGAATAAGCATATTTAAACAAATTGAAATAAATAATTCTATCAACAGAAAGTTTCAATAATCATGACTATCAACCTACAGTTGTCTTCGTAATATTGCCAATCATTTGCTTAAGCAGGTTTTAGGGAAGAAAAAAAAGGCTCTGCGGTGGAATAAATTTAAGACATTCTGATTCAAAAAATTCAATTACCTTAATATAGAACATCCCAGAGCTAGGGTAACATGCACTGTAACTTTCTAAGAGGGAGATGTAATACACAGTAGCTCCCAAACTTATCTGCTTATAAAAGTCATTTTTTTGGTTCTTAGCAGAATATACTGAAATGCTGTTAAGTCCATCCCCCAAACCAAATTCTATCCACTAAGCCAAGGTACTCCATTATTCCCTGAGAACTGAAGGTCTGGAAAAATAACATTATTTGTATTATATCCACATACATTTAAAACACTATTTTAGAAACTCATAAAACCATTGGTTTCTAAATTAAATGCATAATCTTTCAGGAAGACTATGGATGGCTACATAATTTGTAAATTCTCACTCTGCTCATGCTTACATAGATAAAGAAATAAATCATTAATGTGCTATTTAAGACATATTAATAACCTCCTCATTCCCGGTATACAGCTAAGGCTCAACCCACTTTTTTAAGATCTTATTTATTTATGAAAGAGGGAGAAAGAGAGAGATAAAAGAATCAGGGGGAATGCCAGGCAGAGGGAGAAGCAGGCTCTCCTGCTGAGCAAGTAGACCCATGAGGAACCTGTTCCAGGACCCCGAGATCATGACCTGAGCTGAAGGCAGATGCTTAACCAACCTAAGCCATCCAGGTATCCTGGCTCATTCCACCTTTATAGAATATTCACAGCATCTTTATGTAAAGAAGAACCCTACTGGAATTCTGTGAAATATTCATTACACACAAACATCTTCTCTCAGCATCTATGGTGTAGGGTCTTGACCTGCCAGCTACAGAATCTGGGTATGAAAGGATCCACAAATTGGACAATTTTCTGTGTACATATATACATTCATCTGTATGGGGAAACAATCTGTAGCTTCCATCAGATTCTCAAAGGGTAAGAGACCCATAAAAGAGTTAAGAATTACTGATCTACAAAGGTTTTCTTGAAATATACACAGTAAATAGATGAAAATATAAAGATGTCAAAGCTCCCAGGATCATCTCTAACCCCAGCAAAATCTACCACAGGACAATCCTTTATACTGCAACAGTACAAGGATGCCACAGAGTTCTTTAATAAATTAGTCCAATGCAATGATAAATTTAAAACATGGACTCTGGCTGCCTAAAGCTACAGAAAAAGAATTATTTATAAGACAAGCTGACTCCTATTCATTTAAGTAAAAGGTGAAAATCTAAGCCACTTTAACAAACCAAAGGGAAAAGAGGAAGAATAACAGAAAGTTGCTGTAAAGGAGTTCATGGTGGTGGGAAAAGAAAACAGGTACATAAATGAGAACAGACTTGGAACCCAATAGAGAAAACACTGACCCTAATCCTGACCAAATTATTGTCATGCTTTAGATACAATTTATAATTAGGATAATAAGTATACATTCACAACCATCTAATAATTACAAAATATAACATAATGGCTCTTTTTTCATCAAGTTCTGGAAATGAATTTGAATTGAAAATGGCTAAACCATTTTTAACCACCAATATTCAGAAGTCTCAGAACCTCTGAAACAGAGAGCTGATCTACAGCTTAAAAACATTCCTTTCGAATCTGAACCATACCTGTTGCTGCGTTACAGAATGCATGTATATTAATATAAAATTTTGAGGACAAGAACTAGATCTTTTGTTCTAGACTATGGTTTTCAAACTCTATTTTAGTCTTGGAACTCTTTCTTCAAGTGAAAACTAACCCAGAAGTCAAACATGCAAAATAGATCAAAGCAGTACTACTCTGGTTGGGGGGAGTGGGTAGGGAATGAGGGTGGGTAGGGAATGGGAAGACCTGGCAAGACCCCTAAGGGTGGCTCCAAGCAACAGTTTGAAAAACAATGTCTCCAAACGATAATGTCACATATCAGTATGAACAAAATAAAACTGAGGATGCAGAAGTAAGCAAAATTACAAAAATATATTATTATGAAGGCATCATACTTTTTAATCCTTTAATTTATTCAGTCATTATCATGTTCTGCCCCTGACAGAGGATAATATACATTTTATACAGGAACATTTTTGTCAGTGCCCTCTAAAATCAAGACTTCAGGGGCGCCTGGATGGCTCAGCTGGTTAAGAGTTTGCCTTCAGCTCAAGTCATGATCTCAGGGTCCTAGAATGAAGCCCTGCATCAGGCTCCCTGCTCAGCGGGAGTCTGCTTCTCCCACGCCTTCTGTTTCTCCCACCTGCTCATGCTCTCTCTGTCTCTCTCAAATAAATAAATAAATCTTTAAAAATAAATAAATAAATAGAAATTTCGAAGAATAGTAAGATCAAGACTTCAACCACTCCACTGCTTTCTCACTGTTTTCATCATTCTATTTTTAAGATCAGAGTTTTTCACATCATTCCCTGAAGCAATGAGCAGGTGCTTTACTCCCTTTTCTGACCTCCTAATGTATTATCATTTGTACATACAACTTCAGATCCAATTACAGAGACTGTGGCTATCTGTTTGACTTATCCTTCCTACTCTATCTTATGGAGGAAAACAATGGTCTTATAACTTCCTCTTCTATTCCTACTGCAACAAGACTACTGCGGAGCAGGGATATAGTCCAAGAGTAAAAAGAGTAGCATAAAATGGTTTATATAAGACAGAGAGACACATTAACAAAAAAGAGTTCTCAGATATCCTTAGAAAAAATGAGCTAAGGAAAGAAACTGAGTAAGGGGAAACGGTGAATCCATGCTGGAAAATTTTCCATTCGTCTTTGCAAAACTATCAAGAGATGCCTCATGAAATCTAGAAGAGTGTTTTTAAATTAATGATTTAAAATATAGGACAAAGCAAATTAGACTGTTTTTGGTTTTGTTAGTCTATAAGACACTGTACACTTAACATAAGTAATAGTTCCTCATTTGAGTAGTTTGTCATCAATACGGATAAGGCCTTTCTTTGCACTTTCATAAACAGAGTAGTTCTAAAGAGTTCACACCATCATATCTTTTAAAGATATCTCTAGCTGGAGCTTCCCAACCAACTAATGGCAACCAAAATGGAGGTTAGATATATGGTACATGACTTGCTACATTAAAATCTAAACTGGATAAAAATATGAGGTCTATCCTCACCCAAACATCTAAAGCTAGTACTTTCAATATACTTATTGAAAATTACATAATTTTTAAGATCTTTAAGCAATATTAACTTTTAAACACTGGATATATACTGTAAGCAATACCATACCTTAACTGGACCTGCACTGTGAAGTCACATTTGGTCCCAGAAATATCCCTAGAAAAGACAGGGTAAGAACTGTAATTATTTTTAAAATATGTACTTGAAAGCTAATTCAAAGATACTGTTACTCCAAAAGTTCTTCACATTATCAGAGATATAACTGTTCTTCAGATTAACACTGTAATAGCATTTTCAATACTAATTATTTGCATGACTCACCCAATACACTGTTTTTAAAAATCACTTATTATAGATATTATTGGTTTCAAAGGCCAAACTGCAAGATACACTTGAAGAAAACTTACATGGAACTACTGATCTGCTGCACTTGTTGTGGTGTCAATGCAAATGCAAAACAGGTTTCTCGAAAGCGCTGACTGTTGTCTGATGCTAAAGAAGAAAAGAATTATACTTTTAATTACCTTCAAATTCATCAATAGAGAACACAGCAGCCAGAAAAAAAAAGAAAAACAAGCCCAATTATTCACATGACTTTAATTAACTGGAATGTATTCTAGAGTTAGATAACAAGGCAATTAAAGCACTGAAAAGTAAGAAATGTGCCAGTTGTAATGTAACAGAAATAGGCACCAAAATGGCTAATTCCAAAAGCCATCAGGATTTAAATTCAGAAAATACTTAATCAAAGAAATACTAATTGAAAATTATCTAATCATATAAATGTGTGCATATAGAAGAGCACACGTGCATAAAAACATGCTTGTATTAATTTTATCTAAAATAGAAAATTATAAACCCATTTAAAGACACGTGATTTCTGAGCTAAGTAACAAATATACACATCTGGAGATCTGCACAGGTGAGGTAACATTTGGTCTTTAAGGCAAAATATGAATTTTACCAGCTCCTACCTAACTGTATCATGCAAGTGTTATACAGTAAATACCATAGCTAGTTTCTCCTAAACTTAGATGATCTGACTTCAGAATTTGCCTGTGGTCACTACCTCAAAGAAGGTAAGAGCTACAAAAAGAGGGGAAGGAAGGGAATGAAGAGAAGAAGGGAGCGAGGGGAAGGGGAGCAGGGAGAGAGAACAAGAGAGCAGGCAAAAAGGGCAGGTCTGTGTATGAGCAGGGATTCCTGTAGCATGCTGCTGTGAGCAAAAATAATTCTATTGGCTTATACCAGTTGCATACATACTTTAAAAATCAGCGTTAATGTCTCCTCGGTGCTTAGCACAAAGAAGCAATGAATGATTGCTGAATGAATTAAAGAATATGACAATTTAAAAATACCAAACTATTTAAACTATACTTTTCAGGGTAATTTTCTAGAACAAAAGGATCACTAAAAGTTACTATCAAGGAAATCCTGGCCTGTGGGCTACTTAAAGCCATGCAGAAAAAAGTAGCTGAATTTGGCCACCTCTTGTTTAAACGGGATTTGAACTGACTTGTAAGCAACACTTCCCCTACAATTACCACCAAATTGCAGTATGTCATACTAAAAAATCTACAAAATGTATCAGGATGAGAAAAAAAATGGAAAAGATCACTGCTGATCTACAATTTCATCTCAATATAGAAGCATCTTTTAAAGGCCAGATTTGCATTTCTGCTTTCTGTGAACTGGGAAGGCTTTTTCTTAAAGAATCTATCCCCAAGAAAGAGTTACTAACCAGAAAGTTATCTTAATTGTGAGGTACCAACCTGGCAAATGGCTGATAACCAAGGACTAGAAGAATGCAGAAAAGCAGCTTCCTCATTCAAACAATGCAAGTAACTCCTTTCCTTCTTAAAGGATATCTCTCTATGAAGGTTTTAATCCAGTAGGCTTGGTCTAATTTGGATTTCTGGCTCCACTCTAATGCAGTGCTAAAATAATTTCCCAAGTATAAAAATTCATATTTCTCTTTAGGCAAAACTTCAGATTCATTTTAGAATGTGTGAGTACAGTAAGTTTTAGACACACACATGCAGATTTAGATAAAAAAGACATGACTAAAATAAAGAGACAGTTGCTTGTGCCACACACAGAAATGAGGTTTATTACTTCGTAATAACCCCTACTTACAAACTCTTTTAGACTGTAATGCTCATGAAGTTATTACAATTTATCTGGAAAGGCACCTTTCATCTATGTGGTTTTCAGGCTTAATTTGAATGAATGAATGAATGCCAGTGACAAACTTAGAGTTTTGTCTCAGTAACAGACTATCTTAAAAACTTTTCTAAGGGCAATTAAGCTATTATTACCCCCTTCAGAAAAACTCAGGCCAAAAAGAATCACAGAATCCTCATACTAAAAAAGGAGTCCAGCGTATCATCCACAACAGTGACTTCTAATGTTAGGGGTATGCATCTCAGAAGATATACCAGATAATGCACTGGGATACAAGAACAAGGACCTACCTACCTGTAAATTTAAGTTTCAAAAGTTAAGATTGTACATGAAATCTCTGATCTAGTTTATAAAAATATCTAAAATTTTATGTAAAATCTTAACTTTTTAACCTTTTTTTCTTTATAACATATAGAATATTAGTATAATAGCTTAATAGATATCTCTCCCTCTCTCTCTCTCCCTCTCTCTCTCTCTCTCACACACACAAACACACACACACTTGCGCTAACTTATTTTACTGAGAAGTGCATTTGATCACGTAAGTTTGCAGACCACCAATCTAGAGTTCAACCTTCCCTTCAACCTTTCCTCAAACTTTGTCTGAACCCACTAAGAGGTGGGAGGAAAGTGGCCATTACCTTGTCAGGCAGAAGATGGCTGCTATTAACAGTTAAATTATAAGAAAGCATGCAACCCTACAGAGAGTAGCAAAATTTAGTGGAAAGAGATGAGGTCATGTAACCTAGATTCCAAAATGGCTTTGCCATTTACTTGCCATATGACCATAGGTACTTATCCACTCTGTGATGTTTCCTCCTCCAATATTTATTTACACATAAGCACACACACACACAACTTCATAGTTATTCTGAAGAATATAAATGAGGTAAGATATTTAAAACAACCAACAATTTCCTTTTCTATCTGCTTTCCTCCTTATGCCCTTATACTGAGTCAAAATACATAATGCAGTAATTTCTACCCATCAGTGTCATACACCACATCCAGGGACAGCCATTCTTCAAGTATTTTAGACAGCATTAATGAGCCCTTCTTTCTCAACCCTTCTCACTGTATTTCAGGGGACAGTGCAGAATTACTCACCATCCTAACTCTCAGGCATACTTCGGGCTGTCACAACCTGAAAGCAACAGCAAGAATTGGACACACTCTGTCATAGTATATATGCTTATTCTAAATAAGATTATTCCAGTGCCACTGACATTAGCCTTGGCCAGTGAAATATGAATGGAAGTATACCACTTCTAGGCAGGCCTTCATGAGTTCTCCTTTCGTTTCACCACCTTTAGTTCCAGTCCACCCTGATTCTAGAGTGGAAAGAACATAAAGCACAGCCACAACCAATCTGTACCTAATAAATAACATAAGCCAGACGTGAACCTTGTTTGCCACTGAGATTTATGGTTGTTTATAAACTGATATATTATTCCAGATGTGATGGGACTAAAAGAATATTTTTACCAACAACTATACTACTGTTAATCTACTACTACTACTGTTAACCTATACAACTATGAAAAAAAAAGGTATCTGCTCCTTTTTCAGACTTAGAAATTGATATTCAAAGTGTTTAAGTAGCTGCCAAGGCCTCAGACTAGGTTAAGTAGAAGCAGAATTGGAACTCATATCTAAACATCTCCAAAGCCCATATTCTTCTCATAATACAGGTTCATTAGCTCCCCTAATCTGGGTGGTACACATCTCTTCATGCAGTTTAGCATTATACTGGATCACAGAAAACAGGAAAAGAATGACCCATTATCCCTTTATCATAACTATTTACCATTTAACAGTATTTCCTTTTAGTCATTTTTATATCAAATTGTATGAACAATTTGAAAGTTCACTTTTAAAAACATCACCCTTATTACATTTTTTAATTATAATCTCTATTACCATATTTTAATTATGGGATTGTATTCTGTCTATGGGATATAATGAAAATCTTAATTACTCCCCTGATTAGCTATTTAGGTTGTTTCTAATTTTACATTATTTGAAACAACTCTGTGAACATCTTTGGGCTCATGTTTGTTTTTTGAAAGGGGGTAGTTATTACTTTCTTTGGATCAATTCCCAGATGTGGCATTTCTGGGTCAAAAAGTATGAAGACTTATATGAATCTTGACACACTGCGGAAGTGATTTTCAAATGATTATAACATTATATATAATACCACCAGTAATTTATGCATCTACTAATTGCACCCTACTCTGGCCTGCATGGGAGTTGTGCTAATTTAATGGGTGGATCACGGTTAACTCCTTAGTAGTTTAATTTGCGTTGAAGAGTTTTTCCCTGTTTATTTTTGTTTGGTTTCCTATTTAGTTAATTGTCCAATCTTGTCCTGCACCCATTTTTATATTTGCATAGTGATTTCACATATAAGAACATTAACCCTTGGAAATTTGCTGCAAATATTTCCCCCAGTCTACTATATTTTTTTCATTTGGCTACATTTTTGGACAAGTTAAACTTTAATGTAATCTCATCTGTCAACTATGTCCTTTACAAATTCTTTTTTTTTTTTTTTAAGATTTTATTTATTTATTTGACAGACAGAGATCACAAGTAGGCAGGGAAGCAGGCAGAGAGAGAGGAGGAAGCAGGCTCCCTGCTGAGCAGAGAGCCCGATGCCAGGCTTGATCCCAGGACCCTGGGATCATGACCTGAGCCGAAGGCAGAGGTTTTAACCCACTGAGCCACCCAGCGCCCCTCCTTTACAAATTCTAATTGTTCCCTTCTTAGGTTCAATCAATATATAATTCAAGTTTTTGACTTGTTGTTTCTATGTAATTATTAATCCATCTGGAACTTATTTTAGTATGTGATATTTTAACAAATCTAAATTGCTGTTACTCCAAATTGCTTACCATTATACTAGCACCGTATGTTAAATAATCCTTCCCTTCCCTATGGATGTGTGTTTCCTCTCTCATATATTAAATCCTTATATCCAACATATTCCATTTCTGGGCTATCTTCCCATTGGTCTTTCTTATCCTGGTGCTGGCACTCTAGTTCTTAACTGTTACAGATTCATTATGCTTTAATATCTTATAATTGGGTTTCTCTCCACCCATTCTTTTTTAAGAACTTTAACATCAACTTAAAATATTTATTCACCTATATGAACTTCTGAATAGTTTTGCTACGATTTTTTAAAACCTAATGGTATTTTGAGTAGAATTATAATAAACCTTCAGATTATTTTGACAGCTGACCTCTTTATATCTTTAATCTTGCCATACTGGAGTAGTACCCTCTGTCCATTTACTCATATCCCCCCCCCCTTTTTTTTAAAGATTTTATTATTTGACAGAGAGAGACACAGCAAGAGAGGGAACACAAGCATGGGGAGTGGCAGAGGGAGAAGCAGGATTCCCACTGAGCAGGTAGCCTGATGCAGGGCTCGATCTCAGGACCCTGGGATCATGACCAGAACCAAAGGCAGAAGCTTAACAAGTGAGCCACCCAGGAGCCTCCATTTATTCATATCTTTAAGGTTTTGTCATTTTCATCACATAGTTACACAGTTCCCATTAAGATTATTCTGTTTTAAAGGTCTTATTTATTTATTTGACAGAGAGATCACAAGTAGGCAGACAGGCAGGCAGAGAAAGAGCGGGGGAAGCTGAGCAGAGAGCCAGATGCAGGGCTTGATCCCAGGACCCTGAGATCATGACCTGAGCTGAAGGTAGAGGCTTTAACCCACTGAGCCATCCAGGCACCCCCCCATTAAGATTATTCTTATGCCAAATACCAATAAATAAGGAGAATGCTCATATAATAAAACATTCTGCCACCAAAGAGAGAGAAAGAGAAATCAGTAACACCAAAGGTGGTTTCATTATAAAGATCAATAAAACTGATATGCCTCTAGCCAAATTAAAAAGAAAGAGAGGACACAAATGACCAATATCAGGAGTAAAAGGCAACATCACTACTGATCCTACATGTATTAAAAACATACAAGGAACTATTACACTTTTATACCAAAAATTCTGACAACTCAGAAAAACCGGACAAATTTCTTGAAAAACAGAAACAAACAGAGTGCACTCAAGAAGAAACAGATAACATGAATAGTCCTATAACTAGTAAAGAAACTAAATTTGTGGTTAAATATTTTTCCTCAAAGAAAAGTCTAGGCCCATATATGTCTTCTCAGGGAAATCTACCAAATACTGAAGAAAAAAGAAAAAAACAGTTCTACACAAATTGCTTCAAAAAACTGAATAATTCTATCAAACATTTAAAAAAGAAGTATTGCAAGTTCTAAACAAAGTCTCCCTCCAAAAAATTAAAAAGAAGAGAATATATCTCAACTCATTCTATGAGGTCAGTATTACTCCAGTACAAGACAAAGATATTATAAAAAAATTATTGACCATTACTTCATAAAAGCATTAACACAAAAATTCTTAGTATAACTTTAGCAAATCAAATCTAACCATATATTTAAAAGTATAGTACATTATAACAAAGTAAGATTTCTCCCAGGAATGCAGGAACCAATATCCAACATTCAAGTCACCAGATTAACTTTAAAAAAAAAAAAAAAAAAGCCATAATGTCATTTTAGTAGATGTAGAAAATGCCTCTGACAAAAATTCAACATCCATTCTGGATTAAAAAACAAACTCTTGGCAAAGCTGGCAGAGATATAAACTTCCTCAATGCAAGAAAGAATTCTTATGGGAAACTTATAGCCAACATTATACTTAAAAGTGAAAGACTAAGTACTATTCCCAAAAAATCAGAAACAAGGTAACGATAACCACTCTCATCATTTCTGTTCAACAATGTACCAGAGATTCTTGCCCAGGTAACAAAACTGGAAAATAAGTGAAACTGCCCATCACAGACAGTATGATGACTTATGTAGAAAATCTATAAAAAGCTATTTAGAATAAGTGAATAAGTGAATTCAGTGGGTAAAGATGATATACAAAAATTTGTTGTATTGTATATACTAGGAGCAAACAAGTAGGAATTGACATTTTAAAAACACATTTACAATAGCATCCCCTCAGAATGAAATACTTAGGAACAAATATCACAGGAGGTATAAGACCTTTAAAAATGCCAAACACTACTTAGAGAAATTAAGAACTCAAATAAATGAAGAGATATACAGTGTTCATGGATCAAAAGGTATCAGTTGTTTCCAAACCGATCAGTAGATTCAATGTAATCCAATTAAAATCCTAGCTAGGTGTTTTGAAAAGGAGGGGACAGTAATTGACAAGGTGCTTCTAAAACTCACTTGGAAATGCAAAGGACCTGGAAACACCAAACCACTTCAAAAAAGAAGACAAAACTGAAGGGCTAACACTAGCTGATTTTAAGATATTACAAAAGTACAGTAATTAAGACAGTATGATAATGGTGTCAAGAGAGTATAAAAATAACCTATGCAGCAGAACAGTCTTAAAATATACCCACATATACATGAGAACTAATTTCTGACAAAGGTACAAAGGCAATTTAGTTGAAAATTAATACTCTTTTCGATGAATGATGCTGGAACAACTGGATGTCCATGTATGTGGAAGGAAAAATAAGAGCTTCAAATCACATAGTACACCATATGCAAACATTAATTTGAAATAGGTCATAAATAACATCACAGAGGAAGTTCCAAGATTGGTCCTTCCTCAAAATAGCCACTGAGCTGGGGCAAAGTCTATCAGAATTAGTGAACTCTGAAAAGCCCATGGGAGTTTGTTTGACAGACAAGACTGCTAAAATTTGTTTAAAAAGCAATGTCAGTGATCCAGCAACTATCCACACCATTTCTGAGCCCCACTGTGGCTGTGGGAAATGTGGGCTGTGTTCCTAGAGAGGCTGGTAGGGCTAATATGGACAGTTAAGAACCAGATCTTCCAAAAATTTGGGGTTGTACATTTTGTGTGGTCTGGCAGTTCCCTAAGGGAACAGAGCAGCAAGTTGCCCTTTGTTTCAAGACCTGCTCTAGCTTCGGCAGCTTCCCTGCCAGCATCTAGCAGAAGATTTAAAGAGATATACAAACTTTGGGTTTTTTACATCCAGACATCTGGAAAAATCTCTGTCAGATCAAAGGCTGACTGAAGACACAATGGAACAGACAATTCACAAACCATACACAACAAGGAATACAGACTTTGCAGTGGGTGGGGGGAACAGTATAGAAAAATCACTATACAAAATAGACAGCTGCATCCCTCGACAAGTAACAAAAGCAATCACTAAAGAGAGTGAGAATGTAATTTCCAGAGTTAGCATACTAAGATACTCAAAACAACCAGTTCTCCACAAAAATTTGCAAGGAAAGACACAGAGTAATTAAATACAACTGAGAGCCCAGAAACAAACACTCACATCGATGGTCACCTGATTTTTGACAAGCATGCTAAGAATATTAAATGGGGAAAGAAAAAGAAGAGTCTCTTCCAAAGATGGTAGGAAAATTGGTTATCCACAGGCAAAAGAATGCTGTTAGAGCTCTACCTTACAACATCATAGATAAAAATTAACTCCAAGTGGATCCAAGACTAAATTTAAGAGCTAAAAAGTAAACATTTTAGAAGGAAACAATATTCATGACCTTGGATTTTGCAATGGTTTCTTTATTTTTTTATTTTTTTTTTAAGATTTTATTTATTTATCAGAGAGAGGGGGGGGGGAGGGAGCGAGCACAGGCAGACAGAAGGCAGGCAGAGGCAGAGGGAGAAGCAGGCTCCCTGCTCAGCAAGGAGCCCGATGTGGGACTCGATCCCAGGACGTTGGGATCATGACCTGAGCCGAAGGCAGCTGCCCAACCAACTGAGCCACCCAGGCGTCCCGCAATGGTTTCTTTAAATAGGATGTTAAAAGTACAGGCAAAAAAAAAAAAAGGTAAATTAAACTTCATTAAAATTAAAAATGTACATCAAAGGACATAAAAAGAGTGAAAGACAACACAAAGAATAGCAAAAAATATTAGCAAACATAGACTGCCAGCATCAGACCCTAGATGGATAGGGTTTAAGATCTCAAATATATGAAGAATTCCTACAACTCAACAAAAAGAAAACCCAATTTTTAAAATGGGCAAAGAATTTGAACAGCTACCTTTCTGAAGAATATATACAAAAGGCCAATAGGCACATGAAATGATGCTCAACATCTTTAGCCTGGGAAATGCAAATTAAAACCACAATAAGATATACACCTTGTACAACGTCTAAATTTTTTTTTAAAGATTTTATTTATTTATTTGACAGAGGGAGAGAGAGATCACAAGTAGGCAAGAGAGGTAGGCAGAGAGAGAGGGGGAAGCAGGCTCCCTAATGAGCAGAGAGACCGATTGATGCAGGGTTCAATCCCAGGACTCCGGGATCGTGACCTGAGCCAAAGGCAGAGGCTTTAATCCACTGAGCCACCCAGGCGCCCCTAATGTCTAAAATTTTAAAAACGACAACACCAAGTATTGACAGACAAAGAGTAACTGGGAAGCTTATACACTGCTGGTGGGAACACTTTCAAAAATAGCTTGGCAGCTGCATAAAAAGTTGAACCTACATCTATCATAGTACCCATTTATTTCATTCCTTAGCATTTTACCCAAGAAAAATATAAGCATATAAACACACAAAGGTTTGGGTCTCAATTTTCATAGCAGGTCTGTTTTCAACAATCCAAGACTGGAAACAACCCAAATGTCTATAACAGATGAATGACTAGTGTTACATCTATATAATCAAATACTGCCCAGCAATAAAATGGAATAAACTACTGATACAACACAGGTAAGTCTTAGTTATAATTCTTAGTAAAAGAAGAATATAAACCATGATTCCATTATATAAAATTTTAGGAAGTGCAAATTAATCTATAGATGTAACATTCATAATGTGACAGAAAGCACATTCAATCTAGGGGCTGGGTGAAAACAGAAGGGGTAACAAGGAGGGATTACTAATGGGATGGGGAAACTTTGTGAGGGATATGTTCATTATTTTGATAATGGTGATTCCATAGGAAAAATGTATTAAACTGTACATTTTAAATATGTGCAGCTTATGATATGCCAAGGATATTTCAATAAAGCTGTTTTTAAAAAACAGTGACTAAAACAAAAGGCAGAAGAAAGGCAGAGGAGGAGGGGGATGAACAAGAAAACCTGAGGAACCACCAACATTAAAGGCTCAAACCAAGGAAAAAATAGCCAATGGCACCTGGGTGGTTCAGTCGGTTAAACACATCTGCCTTCAGTTGAGTCATGGTCCCAGGGTCCTAGGATGGAGCCCCACATCAGGTACCCTGCTCTGTAAGGAGTCTGCTTCTCCCTCTGCCTTTTCCCCCAGCTTGTGCTCTCTCTCTCAAATATATAAATAAAATCTTAAAAAGAAAAGGAGAAATGGCCAGAAATTCAGAAAGAAAAACAGGGGGAAATGGTGTCCTTGATAAAAAGGGAAGAGAATTTCAAGGCAAATGTGGACAGTGTTAAATGCTCTGAGGTCAGGTAAGATGAGAGTTGAGAACTAGATTTAACAACCAGCAAGTCATAGGTGATCTCCACTGGATGTGTTTCAGTGGAATGGGAGGAGCAAAAGCCAGAGTGCAATGGGTTCAGGTGTGAATGGTTTAAGTTACTGATTGTAACATTTAAATATGATATCTTCAATTATTTTCATATCTACAACAGGAAATTATATTAATGTCTCAGGGTTTTGCATTACTTACTATACTGTTTTGAATCACTGGAACCAATCTTGAAGGTCTCCAAAATTCTAAAATGTACAGTAATTTGAAACTTCTGAAATTCTGCTAAGACCAGAGTTTGACTGCTGGCTGTTTGGGAGATGAAAGGCTAGTGTCTTTCAGGTAGTACCTCCGCCTCTCAACATGACCTGAATTGCTGTATACACTTGTAGTCACTGAATGTAAAACAGAAGTCACTCAGATTTTCACTTACTATATGCTCCAATTTAGAGAAAAGATGAAATGTTCTAGTGGTATTCACAATTAAGGATACTTACAAAGGTTATGGGGGAATATCTCTTATGAATATTAAGGGCTTACCGTACTCATAGATTTTTAACAACCTTACCCTGGTAAGTTATAACTACTAACATTTCATCTGTAAGAAAGAAAAGCACTGCCCACAATAACCAGGAAAAACTATAAATTCAAAAAACACAAAATGTGCAGAGAGAAAGTTAAGTTTTTAAAATTTCACCTTTTTTTTTTTTTAACATACTATCCCACAGAGAGATGAACTAGACTAAAAAGAGAAAGAGGAATCATGTTGCAATTTACGTAACTCAAAACACTGGAAGGTAAATCCTAGATACATAAAATAAACAAGGTTATTGAGATTCTGATGATAGAAACACTGAGCTAAACTAAGTGGCTGTACTTTCAACTGCTCTAAAAATATTCACTATTCCACCTCACCAGCAGAAAGAAAAGCTAAAAATAGTCATCTTTCTGTTACAGAATATTTCTTGCTGTCTCGGGGAAAGTGAAACTCAAGTTCCTATCTACAAATGTTAGCTTTAAAATTTTTAATGAGATCTCTAGTTTTTTAAACAAACAAACAAAAACCTAGACAACTATATAATTTTTTTAAAACAGAGCTGGAATGATATATTTTCAGCCAGTGAGCTGCTAACTACCATTAAGACAGAAGGTTGCAGAAAACTTATTTCCTCCAATAAAGGCAGATACACCAAATCATCAAAAAACTACGTGCTTTGACGAACTACGTTATCTTTAAAATGGGAGGTTTCTTTAAGTAAACAATAGTTAATTACATGTGAATTTTTCAACTCACACGAACGAAAATTACCAGTACTAAGAAACAGGAACAACTGTAACATGCAATACTGTTAAGACTTCAGCTCCTTAAAACCCTCTGATTTCATTTTATCATACCCTAACTGCAAGTTCCTAATAAACTCATTTTCAGTATGCTTGCCTGTACCTTTCATTATCTTTCTCCTCTGGAGTTTAACTCCTATTTGTCTTTTTTTTTTTTTTAATAGTTTTTTTTGATAGTTTTGATAGTTTGCTGAGTTAGTAGCCGGTTTCCTTACAGACTTAATCAAATCAGCCTATAAACTCCTGGGCAACTTTAAAGCTAAAAGTATGGTAAATATTTTGTCTGGCCTATCTATTCTCTCACAGCTGGCAGGCCATCAGGCTATTTTAAATCCAGTGGGATAAGAAACAGGACGGGGTCAAATCAAGCCAGCCAGATATGAACCAAGTCTGATGATCAATGGGAAATAGACTATAATTAAGAAGTTAGTTCTCTTCTGCAAAAACTTCATTTTCTGACTGATCGAATGATTGATTGATTTTGGTTATTGGTAATACAATACAACCATTCCAAGTTAGGAAAAATAATCCAAAAGTCTACAGCAGCTAAATACTATCATATATACTCTTCCAGGCATTTTCCTATATATACATATGTGTGTGTGTGTGTGTGTGTGTGTGTGTGTATCCTTGAGTGTAAGATCAATAAATACACTTTTTACTTAAAAATGTGCAATAAAATCTTTCCACATCAATAACCATATCTTTGTCATCATTTTAAGTAGCTACATGATGATATTCTATTATGGAGATATGCCGTAATACAACTAATCTCTTATTGCTGGACATTTATATCATTTTTAATTTTTTCATTCCACAATCAATCCCTCTTTGGGTGTGTGTGCATGTGTGTGTGTATATCTGTATGATCTTTACTTCCTTAGGACATCCTCTTAGAAAAGGAATGGGTAGGTCAAAAGATAGACACATTCTTAAAGCTTTTGTAGAAGGCGCCAAATTGCTTCAAGAAAAGTTTAGTAAGTGGTATACGAGAGTTCTAGATTTCCTTGGCAACACTGGGCTAAAACATCTTATTGTCTTAAATTTGCCTTTCATTGGCTACTCTCTAAGTTGACTGACTACTTTTCATACCCTTACTAGCTTTCTTTGTGTTGTGAATCACACTACTCTGCTGTGTGAGTCATCTTTTCATTTTTTCTCTTGATGCTTCAAAACTGAGAAACGACCACTGCTTTTAGTGACATTACAGTCATTGATGACCTAGATAAGAGCAGTTTCTTCGGCATGGGGTAGGTGCAAACCTACTTGGAAACAGTTCATGAAAGAAAGGGAGAAAAGAAATAGGAGACAGTAAATTGAGACTCCCCTGGCAAGGGGTTCTGTGATGAAGGAAAAGAAAATGGGGGTATAGCTAGAAGGAAATTAGGAGAAAAGCCGTTTAAGATGGGAAAGTTAGCCTGAAGTTGTATATTAATAGAAATATCTAGTAAAGAGGCAAAGAGCTGATGATGCATAAAGTGTTAAGGATTAGCCTGAGCCCAGAGACTTCATCCAGGGTCCCAGACAAAAAAAAAAAAAATTGATAACATATGGGCAGAGAAGCAGGTAGGTGGGTATAAGGTACTTATACCTTATACCATCATAAGATGGTAGGAACTTATACTTCTGGTAGGTCCCATCTCCTCAGTGAAAGAGAAGTAAAAAGGAAATGTATCAGCAAAGAGAGTGGAAGAACACTTGTTTGTGAAAGAACAAGAATGAAATGATCATCTAGCAGAGTGGAAAAGTAGGGACTAGGGTAACACTATATGATGGCTGAGTAGGACATCCACATACAAATGATTTTCAACAGCCTTTCACATATAAAGATGCATACTATGGTCAGATACTGAATAGTTTCCCTTGGTTTACTTATAGTGCCATTTAACGTAAAAAAGTTTTAGGGTTTGTTTTTGTTTCGTTTTTGGTTTTTTTTTTGAGACTTCACCATGAAATAATGTTTTCTTTCCTTAGGGAAAATTCTTTCCTTACACCAATATTATTTAAGTATTATTTATATAATTTAATGCATTTATTTAAATGCAACCTATATTTCCCTCTGATGATGTTTTACTTTCATTTCTAAATCTTCAAGCCATTCTGACATTATTCTGGTAAGTTGTAAGGTAGGAATCTTACTTTTTAATGGCTAATTAGGAACTCCTGAACAATTTAATATCTAATTCATGCTACTAATTAGAAATTTCACTTTCATGTTATTTTTAAATTGTACTTCTACTTCATTAACTGCTTATTCAGGCACCAGCTCCACAGTTTCAATTACTGTGCCTCTACCACATATAAAGACAGTATATTCTATATGTGGTATGGCATACAGCCCTTTGTCAGAATTCCTTAATTCTTATTTTTCCTTCTCTTATACTGGACGTTTTTACTCATGGTACCTCCACCACATCCAACTTCCCCAGTTCACATATCCCACCAAAGCAGCAGCTCTAGGCTGTTTTCTGCCCTGAACATTAACAGGACCAGGGAGCATAATTTTTCTAGGGGTGGCCTACCCACTGACTTCTGGACAACTCACAAAATGACTGGGCTTGAAGGAATCCATCCATTATCAACATATTAACTAAAATCAATTCAACTAGCTTCTTCCATGATTTGGAGGGTGGAACATGCATGGTTTCTGAGAGTTCTTTGTAGCCAGAGGAAAACAAAACAGATGCTTAGAAAGATACAGAGGTGCTATAGAAGGAAAGAAGGCACGTAACAAGACAAAGAACATATGTAATCCTAACTTTCTGATTTTAATTCCTATATACCCTTACATTAAACTTTTCTTAGATAACATGAGGTATTACTACCTTTCCCTTGAAATCAAAAAAGCCTGTAACGCAAAGGAATTTTAGAATCTTCTTCCCTTCACCTCCCTATTAAGTTGGATTTTTAATTGTAACTATACTAAATTACTGAGACTAGCCATCATTCAAAGGACAGTGTCTTTCTATATATTAAGATCTTTAGGAGTCTACAAATATTTTTTTCTTCAAATAAGTCCTATACAATTGAGGAGTATTCTTTTGTATTTTTTTATTGTTCCATGAACTTTTTCTTTAATTTTATAACTAGTTCTTAGTAAACATCAATATTTCTCATAGTGTGGTCCACAACAATACACTTTTGAGATGTTCTAAAAGGTTCTGAAAAGAGCCCTGAAAAGGGGAAAATACTCTACAGAGGGAAAGGATTCCATGTTCAAAGAATTTTGGGAAGTCGTTGCATAAAACATTTTCTACTTAGAGATTCACAGAGCACACGATCATATTTAAAGCCCTGAGAAATTCCACAGTAACAAAACTCACTTAAATTTAAGTTTCCAAAGCTAATAGGACATGGTCAAAGAATACCTCCTGACATCCCATGGAACCAGCATCCAAGGATCACATTTTGTAGAACTGTGGTATATAAGTTAGTAGACATTTCCTCTACACTTATTCAGCACCTTCTATTCCCCTAATAGACATTAGGTTTGTGGATTTACTTCCAGTCTCAGAATGGAGCATATGACCAAAGTCTAGGCCAAAAAGTACATTATATTCCCTGCCAGGATTGATTGATCAGGTCTGGACATGGCATTTAAAACAGTTCAGTCATAATGAACCTCAGGACTTTCCCCTGGGAGTGCTAAGACAAAGACTTTTCCTCTTTTCAGGTAGATGGGAATCTGAAAGAACTGCTGGGAACCGTGTAAGTGCCTAAAAAATGCGACCAACATCAAGGAAGCAGAGCCATGAAATGGAGAACATAAATCCAACTGTTAGACATTCATTCAACAAATATTTACTAAGCACCTAATATGTTTTAAGATACTATTCTAGGTGTCTGAAATAATCAATGAACAAGAGACCAAAACATTTGCCCTTATGGCACTTACGTTCTAATGGGCAAAGAAAGATAAATAAATAGTATGAAATAAAGTATATTAGAAGGTGATAAGTGTTATGGAAATAATAAGGCAGGACAATGAGGATTGGAAGGAATGAGGTGCAATTTTAAATAAGGAGTCTGGGTAAGTTTCATTAAAAATAGTAATACCTTTACTTGAGGGAGGTGAAGGAGATAGCCATATGAGCACCTGTAGCAACAGCCTTCCAGGTAAAGAAAACACCCATGCCAAGTCTCTAAGACAAGAGCATAATGTATTCAGCAACAGCAAGAAAGCCAGTGTAATTAAGAGTGCAGTTAAGAGGGGCGCCTGGGTGGCTCAGTGGGTTAAGTCTCTGCCTTCAGCTCAGGTCATGATCTCAGGGTTGGTCCTAAGATTGAGCCCCGCATTGGGCTCTCTGCTCAGCAGGGAGTCAGCTTCCCCTCTCTCTCTGCCTGCCTCTCTGCCTACTTGTGATCTGTCAAATAAATAAATAAAAATCTTAAAAAAAAAAAAAAGTCCAGTTAACAAAGAGCATACTAGCAGATGATATTAGACAAGTAATAAACAGAGGGTTAGATCATAAGGATTTGGGATTTTACTGAGTCACACGGGAGTCCAAAGAGTTTTAAACAGAGAAGTAACATGATTAGTGTACATTTAAAAGTATGACTCTGGCTTCTAAGCTGAGAAAATTGTAAAGGGGGCAACAGTAGAAGCCGGGATTAATGTAATCACCCAGGTGAGAGATGATATGGCTCAGTTTAGAGTAGCAGCAAAGGTAGCAAGAAATGGCAAAATTCTGGATGTATTTTAAAGGTAGAGCCAGCAAGACTTCCCAACTAATTAGAGTGGGACATAAGAAAAGAGAAAAACCTAGGATGACTCTAAATATTTCAGTCTGAGCAACTAGAAGGATGAAGTTTCCCTTAACCAAGACGACGACTCTGGGCAGTTATCTGTTTGGGACAAAAGAGAACAAAAACTCACTTCTGGACATACTAAGTTTGAGAAAGACATCTGAATGGTGATTTTGTATAGGCCGTTAGATGAGACTCTGGAATTCATGAAATAGGTCTTGGCTAAAGATATAAATTTAGGGTCATCGATGTGTAATAACTATTTAGAGGCTTGAGACTAGAACAAATCATCAAAGAATAGGCAGAAAAGAGTCTGGGAGAAAGAGAGGAATAAGCAAAGAGGTATAAGAAGAGATGACACAGGAAAATCAAGAGAGGGGGTTGTATCCTGGAAACCAAGTGGCAAAGTGCCACAAGCAGCAGAGCCTATGTCAAATGCTGTTAAAAGATCAAATAAGCAGGGTCTGAGAAGAGACCATATGTTTTGACATCACAGATCTTCTTGATGAGGGAGGTTTCAATGGAGGGACTGTAGCAAAAGGCTGACTGGAATGGACATACAGGTGAATGGAAGGTGAGGAACCGGAGACATACTACAAAGACTTGCTCAGGAATTTTGCCATAATGAGGAGCAAAGCAACGGGGTGGAAGCTGGCAGAAAAAGTAGAATGTCAAGAAAAAGATCTTGGTGTTCACTGAGCTCAACATCAAGCCCCTTATTCATTGGTTATATGAACTAAAGGATTAGCTTTTATATTAATGCCAGTTCTGGATAGTTTTTCTATCATTTGCAGTAAAAAGAATACTAAATTTTTTTCACATTAACTATTAATTAGCTCTCATGTTGAACTCTTAATTAGTTCGAACAGTTCCTCACTGTTGATTTTCTAGTTTTCTTGTACATAAGTTCTTGTATAAAACTTACCTAGAAGTATCTGGCTACACTATACAACTCTAGACTAGAAAGGGAAATTATTTTAAATAATGTTTCACTATTTACCTAGTATAGACTGAAACAAAATGACTACACTGAAGTTTTTTTTCTTAAATGTGTATTTTCTCCAGCTAAGTATAAGCATTAAGTACTTACTGTCAACTTTTTGTTTAGAAATTTTGGCCACTTTATCTTTCATCACACATTACTATTAATTGTATAACTGCATTTAGATATGGTTAACAGCCATTTTCAAATCTATTCTGCACTATCCTTTCTTTCTTACATAAAATGTAAGAATAAAATATTAAAATCTGAATTAAGGAGCGCCTGGGTGGCTCAGAGGATTGAGCCTCTGCCTTTGGCTCAGGTCATGATCTCAGGGTCCTTGGACCCAGCCCTGCGTCTGGCTCTCTGCTCAGCAGGAAGCCTGCTTCTCCCTCTCTCTGCCTACTTGTGATTTCTGTCAAATAAATGAATAAAATCTAAAAAAAAAAAAAAAATCTGAATTAAGTACCTAAATTCATAAACCTAGAAAAGGCTCCAAAGACTGCAATTATCTACTGTAAACATTGGGCATTTAATAACATTTGCCTATAACTAATTTTATAGTTATAAAAGACAAACTAGAAATTTTAGGCATTTAGGTAAACACTGATTTGCACCCCTAAAATATACTGCTTAAGAGAATTCAATTTTACCAACTATGATGTTTACTTTCCCTGAGGAAGAAATGAATTTCCTTCTGATAAGGATTAAGATGTTTCGTGAGATGGAAGGTGGCGGCAAGTGAGCCCAAACCTAAGTATACCTGCCTATGAACAGTGATTAGAGGAAAGACACTGTTAAGTTAATGAGAAATCTCTGACAAAAACCTAAAGTACAAACAAGCAAACATGTACAATAGCCCCTACTGTCCTGGACTCTCATCCCTAAAGTGGGGAGCCTACAGGTTCAAAAGTAGAAATATTATGAATACCAAGATTACTGGTGAGGACCTACAAGAATGCTCAAGCCAATGTAGATTTCTTAGATTTAGCTGCTTCTCAAATGCATCTTTCCCCTATGGTGCCAAATAATTATAAATAATGCCAGACATTCTGTTTGTCCACAGTTCCCAGGTGAGAAGAAAAGTGTGGTTACTTCCGTCAGTCTGTTCTCTGTACCTTCCCAAGGAAGAGTATCTTACCATGTTATGTTAGTCTTTTACAGATCCAGTAATGATTTTTCACACAACGTGCCCCTAAACATAAACCAGTCTCATCTGTGTTTAACCATCACTTTTAGCTTTGATGGGGAAGGAAGGGGAGTACCAACAGTTCAGTATCTCTAGTAGGTATAATCTCACTTCTTTCTCATCCTTTCTCCAACTCTAGGTGCAAAGGAATGTGCTCTCTTCTACACACATAATCACTTTTGCAAATGCATGTATTCACAAACTAGGGTAAATAAAAATCAACTGGAAAAGGAAATTATCACCTTTAATTGAATCTGTACCTAAACTGTAGTTTGCCATACAGCAAAAGTATGCTTTACAATGACCTTAAGTTGAAGAACTGAATTAGACAGATAATACCAGTTTTTCAAAACAGTAAAATGTTTAATCATGTGAGGTGATTTCTTAGGTATCAAAAAAACCCAAAAAACAAAAAACACCAGTGTCTATCCTCTAAGTTTAATCTATGTAAGGCAATGAGAGTTGTAACAAACTACTATCATTAAAAACTATAAGTGCATTTTTTAATAAAGTTAAAACACATTTCAGAGGTTAAGTTAAAAGCACAACGGGTAAAGCCAGAGGTGACACGCTAGACTGGGAAGCAAAGGAGAGGGAAGTTGCAGATTTAGAAAGGCTAACAGAGACTATTCATGAGGTAGTAAAAGCTCCAGTGTTTTTATTCTAGTCACACCAAATAAAGCATCATTCTTCTTCAAATATTCTTCTATTTTAGCAAATCTAGATCTTATGGTGGGAAGGTGAGAATTAATATGAAAAAACCACCACATACATAAATATAAACTGTCTTAATACTGATTTCAAAAGTACTCCAAGATCTATACAAACATAAGCAAGTTATACACAAATACACACTAATTTAGTTTATCCAAAAATAATCATTCTAGAATGGTTATCTATTCTCTAGAACAGAATTCTACAGAAACTTCAACTTTAAATAAAAATGTTAAGAAATAGTATCAAGGCTATCTGTTGAACAATAATGTATTATTTATACTAAATAGGGAGGTAATAATCCACATCATAAGCGAATTTGAAAATCTGAATTTTCTAATCTGCTATATGGATACAATTACAATTTGACATGTTAAGTATTTTTCGAGCTCTACTGGTTGATCTTTAACTCAGTTTTCAAGGTATTCATCAGGGGGTAGTCTTGCCCCCTTCCCCAACTACTTTGAGGAGGAACAACTTCTTCTTAGCTTTGGATTCTATAGACTAGAGTCCTTTCAAAATTATCTGAAGTAAAGCACTAAAGATGAATGTGTATTTCTCCATTAGACAGCAATTCTTTCATAACCATAATTATTCAGTCTATTAAGATTTCTACTCTTATGCAATGAGAGAAAATGCTGCTTCTGTCAATGACTCCTAATGTAAGCTTTAACTGTTAACAGAAAATTTGAGGAATACGCTATTAACACATTTCTAGTAAAACAAACCAATGAATAAATTAATGAAGGGGGAAAGAGAAGCAAGACATACTCATTACACTGAAATTTTGTTGATGTCAGTATGAAGATTTAGGTTTAAATTTTGGTTATTTTGGCATTTGTTTGGTATTTGGTAAATTTCAAATAGTAGCTATTTACAAAACAGAAATAAAAGGGAGAATTCCCAAACCACTAGAAAATGAAAGGGAAACAAAGAAAGTACAGCTCATCTCACAGAGATCAGGAAAGAAAAATAAATGAAAGAAAGAAACGAAGATGGCAGAATCAAGACCAAATATAACAGTGGTAACAATGAAAATAAGTTACATTTTTAGATGGAGCTTTTATTTTTATTTATTTTTTTAAAGATTTTATTTATTTATTTGACAGAGAGAGATCACAAGTAGGCAGAGAGGCAGAGAGGGAAGCAGGCTCCCTGTTGAGTAGAGAGCCCGATGATGTGGGACTCTATCCCAGGACCCTGAGATCATGACCCCAGCCAAAGGCAGCGGCTCAACCCAGTGAGCCACCCAGGCGCCCCTAGATGGAGCTTTTAAAAAGCCAGCCACAGTCTTGCTATTTATAAAATAGAAACCTGCCACCATCAGATACTACTTCACACCCAGTAGGTTGGCTATAATCAAAAAGACATAAAATAACAAGGCTTGAGAAGGATGTGGAGAACTAGGAACCTTCACACGTTATTGGTGAGAATGTAAAATGGTACCACTGCTTTGGAAACATCTGGCAGTATGTCAAATGTTAAATACAGAATCACCATATGACCCAATAATCCCAATCCTAGGTATATGATGTAGAGAATTAAAAACACATCCACACAAAATCTTACACATGACTATTCACATTCACAACAGCAATATTCATAATTTCAGAAAGGCAGAGACAATCCGAATATCCCTCAATGATGAATGGATCAAAAACATGTGGTATATCCATAAAATAAAATGTTATTTTGCCATAAAAAAAGGAATGAAGTACTGACACATGCCACAACATGAATGAACCTTGGAAACATTACGTTAGGTAATAAAAGTCAGTCAGAGATCATATATAGTATGACACCACTTATATGACATGTCTAGAGTAGGCAAATCCAGAGAGACAGAAATTACATCATTAGTTCCAGAGGGCGGGGATAAGTGGGAATGGGGAATGGCTGATGATGGATAAGGGTCTCTTTTTGGAGTGATGAAAATGTTCTAAAATTGAGAGTGGTGATGGTAGCACAACTCTGTGACTTCACTAAAACCAATGAATTGTATATACTTTAAAATAGTTTATTTTATAGTATGTGAATTATATCTCAATAGAACTGTTACTTAAAAAACAAAAAGCACCCTAAAACAAAATGCCAGAAAAGGTTAAAAGAACAAAGAATAAAGTTTCTATTAGGCAAATGCTAATAAAAAGAAAACTTAAATAAGAATAATGACAATAAACAAGGTAAACTTTGAGGGGAAAAAGTCCAAAAATAGAAAAAAAATCAGTTGATCTTGAGGTTTTCCCCTTAAGATTGAACTCTAAGAAAGGATTTTCATTCTCAACAGTATTAACACAGTACTGGAATCCCAAACAGTGTTATTAGGCAAGGTAAATGAATGCAAGGTAAAAAGAAATAAAAGTTCATATCTGCAAATGACATAGTAGTCTATCTAGAAAACCCCCCAAAATTTACAAAAAACTTCCTAAAACTAAGAGTGACCTTCAGCAAGGTTACAAGATACAAAATCAACAAGAATAAAATGTTTATAGCAGCATGGCCACGGTCGCCAAACTATGGAAAGAACCAAGATGTCCTTCAACGGACGAATGGATAAGGAAGATGTGGTCCATATACACTATGGAGTATTATGCCTCCATCAGAAAGGACGAATACCCAACTTTTGTAGCAACATGGACCGGACTGGAAGAGATTATGCTGAGTGAAATAAGTCAAGCAGAGAGAGTCAATTATCATATGGTTTCACTTATTTGTGGAGCATAACAAATATCATGGAGGACAAGGGGTGTTAGAGAGGAGAAGGGAGTTGGGGTAAATTGGAAGGGGAGTTGAATCATGAGAGACTATGGACTCTGAAAAACAACTGAGGGGTTTGAAGTGGCAGGGGGGGTGGGAGGTTGGGGTACCAGGTGGTGGGTATTATAGAGGGCACAGACTGCATGGAACACTGGGTATTGGTGAAAAAATAATGAATACTGTTTTTCTGAAAATAAATAAATTAATTTAAAAAAAAACAACACAAAAACCAACTGTACTTCTATATACTGACAACGAAAATCAAAATTTTAAATACAATAACAACTATAATTACTCCGAAGAGTAAAAGACTGAGATACAGCTCTAACAAACAAGTACAGGACTTGTATACAGAAAACTACAAAATGTTAATCAACAAAATCAAAGATCTAAAAAAAGGAAGAGACATACCACATTCACATATTAAAAGAATGAACCAAGAAAAACAATTATCCTTAAATTGACATTTAGGTTTAATGCGATTCCTATCAAATTCCCCATAAGATATATTTTGTAGAGACAGATAACTCAAAAAATCTGTATCTAAAGGCATACAAACAAAAACTAGAATAGCTAAAAGAATATTTTTAAAGATTTTATTTACTTATTTGACCGAGAGAGATCACAAGCAGGCAGGGAAGCAGGCAGAGAGAAAGAAGCAGGCTCCCCACAGAGCAGAGAGCCCAACGTGGGGCTTGATCCCAGGACCCTGGGATCATGAACTGAGCCTAAGCTTTAACCCACTGAGCCACCTAGGCGCCCCACTAAAAGAATTTTTAAACAGAAGAACAAAGTTAGAGAAATCATTCTACCTGATTTTTATGACTTCGTTGAGAGCCACAGTAATTAAGATCACGTGGTACAGTAGAAAACACACACCAGATCGGTGGAACAGAAAAGGGACCCAGAAACAGACTCATACAAGTGTGGACAACTAATTTCTGAAAAGGCACAAAAGCAATACATTGCAGAAAGGATATCATTTTCAGCAAATGGTACTGGACCAATTAACCAGCCATAAAAGAATCTCAACCTAAGCCTCACCTTATGTAAAAAGTAACAAATGAGTCACAAATTTAGCATTTAAAAAATATTTATTTATTGTAGAGGAAGAGAGAGAGTGCACACAGGGAGGGGCAAAGAGAGAGAGAGAGAAGGAGAGAGGCAGACTCCCCGCAGAGCAAGGGGTCCAAGGCAGGGCTTGATCCCAGGACCCATGAGATCACAACTTGAGGTCAAACCAAGAGTTGGATGCTTAACCAACTGAGCCACTCGGGCACCCCGCAAGTCACGAATTTAAATGTAAACATAAAAATAAAATATAAAACTTTGGGCACCTGGGTGACTCAGTGGATTGAAGCCTCTGCCTTCAGCTCAGGTCATGATCACAGAGTCCTGGGCCTGAGCCCCTGAGCCTCTGCTCAGCAGGGAGCCTGCTTTCTCTCTCCTCTCTCTGCCTGCCTCTCTGCCTACTTGTGGTCTCTGTCTGTCAAATAAATAAAAATCTTTAAAAATATAAAACTTTTAGGAAAAAGCATAAAAGAGTATCTTTCAAATCTTGGGTTACACAAAGAGTATGCAAACTTGACACTAAAAGTACAATCTGTGAAAGAAAAAAAAATTTTAACTTTGCTCTTGCATAAGACCCTATTAAGATGATTAAAAAAAAACAAACTACAAAGTAGAATAACTGCAAACCACAAACTTAGAGTATGTGAATTCTATCTAGAATACATAAAGAATTCAGAAAACTCATCAGTAAAAACACCCAAATACTTCAATTAGAAAACGGACAAAAGATATGAAGAGAAATTTCACAGAAGAGTATACTCAGATAGCAAATAAGCAAATAAAACTATGTTTAATATCATTAGTCATTAAGGCAATGAAAATTAAACCACAATGAGATGTCACAATACATCCATCAAAATGGCTAAAAGAGAAAATAATGAGAGCACCAAATGCTAACAAGGATGCAGAGAAACTGGATCATTTAGACATGGCTGGTAGTATAAAATGGAATAGTGATTGTGGAAAATAATTTTGCAGTTCCTTTTAAAACTAAAAACGAACTTACCATATAGCCCAGCAACTGAACTACCGGGCATTTATCTCGGGGAAATTAAAACTTATTTCCACACAGAAACTTGTATGAATGGTCACAGCAACATTATTCATGATAGCCAAACACTGAAAGCTCTTTAAATGTCCTTCAGTGGATAAAATGGTTAAACAAATGGTAGTATATCACAGCAATAAAAAAGAACTACTGGGGTGCCTGGATAGCTCAGTCAGTTAAGCCGCCAACTCCTGATTTCAGCTCAGGTCACATGATCTCAGCTCAAATCCCATGATCTTGGAGTGGTGGGATCAAGCTCTGCTTTGGATTCTGCACTTAGGAGGGAGTCTGCTTGAGATTCTCCCTCTTCCTCTGTGTCTGCCACCAACTCCCCATACTCTAAAATAAATAAATCCTGGGCGCCTGGGTGGCTCAGTGGGTTAAGCCACTGCCTTCGGCTCAGGTCATGATCTCAGGGTCCTGGGATTGAGTCCCGCATCGGGCTCTCTGCTCAGCAGGGAGCCTGCTTCCCTCTCTCTCTCTCTGCCTGCCTCTCTGCCTACTTGTGATCTCTCTCTGTCAAATAAATAAATAAAATATTTAAAAATAAATAAATAAATAAATAAATCCTAGAACACAACAAAAACAAACACAAAAACAAAAACAAAAAAACCCAAAACAACCTACCAATGCACACCACAATTGGATGAACCTGAAATTATGCTGAATGAAAAAAGCCAATCTTCAAAGAATATATAAAGCATGAATCCTTTTATAAACATCAG
Source organism: Mustela nigripes (assembly GCF_022355385.1). Taxonomy (NCBI): domain Eukaryota; kingdom Metazoa; phylum Chordata; class Mammalia; order Carnivora; family Mustelidae; genus Mustela; species Mustela nigripes. The sequence continues at coordinate 47,370,474 of NC_081569.1, read as the reverse complement.
TAAAATATAAATTTGCAGACAGAGAAATGATTAGTGGCTGCCAGGGAGTAGGGATTGGGAAGGGGGTGAGTGAAGCTATAAAATGGCAGCAAGGAATCTTGTGATGTCTTGATTGTGGTGATAGTTACACTACATGAAACTATACATGTAATAAAACTGCACAGACTTGCACACACCCAAGTGAGTGCTTGAGTAACTAGTAAAAGTTGAATAAGCTCTGTGAATTTCAATTTCTTGGTTTTGATATTACACTATGATTGGGAATGATGCTAACAACGGGGGAAGCTGAGTACACAGGACATTCCTTCCTATACACTTCTTCACAATTCCCTATAAATTGATAATTATTTCAAAATCAAAAGTTCTAAAAAAAAGAAAAAGAAGAAGAAACATGAGTTACAGACTGGCAAAAATATCTGCAAACCATATCTAAGGACTAATATATAGAATACATAAAGCAACTCTCACCACCTAGCTATTTAAACACCTGAAATTAAAAAGTGACAATAACAAATATGCTGGTAAGGATGCAGAAAAACTGGACCTCAGATATTGCTAGTGGAAGTATAAAGTAGTACATTTTATCATTAAACTCTGGAAAACAGTTCGGTATTTTTCTCAAAAAACCAAATACACACTTACACACATGATCCAGCAATCTCACTCCTGGGCATATAGCCAAGAAAGAGCAAACTTATGTCCACCTAAAACCTATTCATGAATGTTTATAATAACATTATTTGTGATAGACAAAAACTGGAAACAACTAAAATGCCTTTCAATAAGTGGAAAGGGCACAGTGATACATCCATCCATGAAATACTACTTGAACAACTAAGAAATGGATGGCAAATTTCCAACACCAGTCATAAATAAAGTCAAAAGGTATCATATTGGGGAAAAAATGGCGGCAATTTATACCACAAAGTGCTAAATTCCTTCTACATATCAGAGGAAAATTTCCAAGAATCCAATTTTAAAATTTATTTATTTGACAGACAGAGATCACAAGTAGGCAGAGGTAGGCAGAGAGAGAGGGGGAAGCAGGCTCCCCGCAGAGCAGACAGCCCGGTGCGGGCCTTAATCCCAGGACCCTGGGACCATGACCTGAGCGAGCCACCCAGGCGCCCCTCCAAGAATCCAATTTTTAAATGGAAAAAGTTCATGGACAATTCAAACAAAATACAATATACATATATATTTTTTAAAAACCTTCACTCTCACTTGTAAGAGAAATGAAAGCTGAAACTATAATGAATTGTAATTCATTAATAATAATAGCCACCTATTATTTTTAAATGATCAAAAAGTTTAAAAACACATGGTATTACTGAAGGCACAGGAAAATAGAAACATTCTGCATAGCCAATAGGATTATGAATTAGCACAAATCTTCTGTGAAGGGAAATTTGGCAACAACTATCAAAATTTTAAATACACATTCTACTTCTAGGAATTTATCTTATAAAAATATTTTATACATTTAGACATGTACACACTGATATATGTTACAAAACATTCTCTACAGTGCTGCTTTTAAAAGCAGGAAACTACCTAAATGTTAATTGGTAGGAGAATATTTAATAAAGCATAATCCAATTAATCACATGGTAAGTACATGCTAAAAAAAAAAAGGAAAGAAACAAAGAATGTGGCAAATGTTTGCATATGCAGAGAACTCTCTGGAAAGATAAAGAAGGAACTGAAAGCAACACCTGTGATTGAGATAAAGGTAGGAGAGGAACTTCTTTTCCATTATAAAGTCTTTAGTAACTTTTGGGTTTTGTATCAAGCAAATATATTATTGATTTGAAAGTTTTAAAACAAAGATATTAAAATAATTCCATATTAGTGGGAAAATATACAAACAAATCAGCAGTACAGAATAAGATCCCCAAAAAAATTCATTCAAAAAAAGTTTTGGAGAAAATAAGAGCTTTATCCCCTGTAAATAAAAATAAAATCTAGAGCTGATTAAAACACACACACACACACACACACACACACACACGCACACACGCACGCGCACACACACCAGAAATGGAAAATGCAAGGCACTTTTAATTTACTCATCTTGGAGATAAGATGGATCACCAAAAACAGACAAAATCCAAAGCCACTGCTTAACATATAAAAAGCAATCAATGTATTAGACTAAAGAACAAAAACCACAGGATCATCTCAATAAATGGAGAAAAAGCATATAAATCCCAACACACTTTCATGATCTAAAAAAAAATTCAACAAAAAAGCCATCTGCGAAAAAATCTATAGCTAACAGACTCAATGGTGAAAGACTAGATACATTCCCTCTATAGAGCAAGATAAGAATGTCTACTCTTCAAATTCAACAGCATTATGAAAAAGATTATACACCATGAGCAAGTGGGGTCTATTTATGGAATGTAAGGATGGTTCAAAATTATGAAAATTACCAAATGTACCACATTAACAGAATGAAAGAAAAAATAAACCACATCCACATGATTATTCCAGTTGAGGGAAAGCATCTGACGAAAATTCAATACCCTTCAGGATAAAAACACTCAACAAACTAGGAATATAAGGAGATTATTTCAATAAAATAGGGGCAATATATGAAAAACCTACAGCTAACATCACAGTCAATGGTAAAAGACTGTAAGTTTTTTTCCTAAATCAGAAACCATTAAACACTGTACTAGAAGTCCTAGCTGTAATGTACCCCACCCCCCCAAATATAAAAGGCATTCTATCTGAAAGGAAGAAAATCATTTTTACTCGTACATGACATGACTTATATGTAGAAAACCCTAAAGATTCCACAGAAAAATTATTAGAATAAGCAAATTCAGGAAGTTGTAGGATATAAAATCAACACTCAAAAATCAGCTGTTTCTTTTTTTTTTAAAGATTTTATTTATTTATTAGAGAGACAGAGATCACAAGTAGGCAGAGAGGCAGGCAGAGAAAGAGAGGAAGGGAAGGAGGCTCCCTGCTGAGTAGAGAGCCCCACGCAGGGCCCTGAGATCATGACCTGAACTGAAGGCAAAGGCTTTAACCCACTGAGCTACCCAGGTGCCCCAAATCAGCTGTGTTTCTTTTTTTTTTTTATTTTTTTTAAAGATTTTATTTATTTATTTGACAGAGAGAAATCACAAGTAGATGGAGAGGCAGGCAGAGAGAGAGAGAGGGAAGCAGGCTCCCTGCCGAGCAGAGAGCCCGATGCGGGACTCGATCCCAGGACCCTGAGATCATGACCTGAGCCGAAGGCAGTGGCTTAACCCACTGAGCCACCCAGGCGCCCCTCAGCTGTGTTTCTAACATTAACAATGATCAATCTGGAAAGGAAATTAAGAAAACAATCCCATTTTCTATAGCATCAAAAACAATGAAATACTTAGGATAAACTTAACCAAAGAGGTGAAAGACATATGGAGAAAATAACAAAGAAGTGCTGAAATTAACACAAATTAATAGAAACATATCCGGTGCTCACAGAACAGAAGACTTAGTATTGTTAAAATGTCCATCCTTGGGGCACCTGGGTGGCTCAGTGGGTTAAGCTGCTGCCTTCGGCTCAGGTCATGATCTCAGGATCCGGGGATCGAGTCCCACATCGGGCTCTCTGCTCAGCGGGGAGCCTGCTTCCTCCTCTATCTCTCTGCCTGCCTCCCTGCCTACTTGTGATCTCTCTCTGTCAAATAAATAAATAAAATCTTAAAAAAAAAAAAAAAAAGTCCATCCTTCACAGTGATCTACAGATTCAACACAAGCTCTATCAAAATCCCAAAGGCTTTTTCTGTAAAAACAAACAAAATCATCTTAAAATTCATATGAAATCTCAAAGGACTCTGAGGAGCCAAAACAATCTTGAAAAAGAACAAAGTCAGAGGCTTCAATGTGTGTCCTGATGTAAAAACACAGAGCAAAGCTGTAATAACCCAAACAGTGTGTTACTGGCATAAAGACAGGCATATTAGACCAATGGAACAGGAATAAGCTAAGAAATAAACCCTCACACATCAGGTCAAATTATCTTCAAAAAAGGTGCTAGGACCACACAATGGGGAAAGAACAGTACCTTCAACAAGTGGTATTGGGAAAGCATTTAGCTTTCCAATGCAAAATAATGAAATAATGAAATAATGCATCCCATGCAAAATAATGAAGTTGAGCCTTTCCATTACAAGATATGCAAAAATTAAAAATGGATGAAAGATCTGAAGCTATAAAACTTCTAAAAGAAAACATAGGTGAAACACTTCATGATAATAGATTTGGCAATGATTTTTTTGGATATGACACCAAAAGCACAGGCAGCAGACACTTGGGACTACACCAAACTTAGAATTTTCTGCTCATCAAAGGAAACAACTAAAATGAAAGGCAACCTATGGAATGGCAGAAATTATCTGGAAATCATATATCTGATCATGGGTTAATATCCAAAATAAGTAACAAACTCCAACAACTCAACAACAAACAACCCAATTAAAAAATGGGCAAAGGACTTGACTAGATCATTTTCCAAATAAGATATACAAATGGCCACAAGCACATGAATAAATATTCATTACAAATTAATAGAGAACTGCAAATGAAACCACAATGAAATACCACTTCACAGCCATTAAGACATTACTAAAAAAAAGAGAAAATAAGTGTTAGTGAGGATACAGGGAAATTGGAACCCTTACGCATGGTTAGTGGGAACATAAAATGGTGCAGCCACTATGGAAAACAGTATGGTGGTTACTCAAATAAATGGAATTACCATGATTCAGCATTCTCACTTTTTGTATATATATCCAAAAGAATTGAAAACAGAATCTCAAAGAGATGCCATGTTCATAGCATCATTATTCACAACAGCCAAGAAGTGAAAACAGCCTAAATGTTGATCTACAGAGGAATAGTTTAGCATATACTACATTTGCTAAATGTAATAAATGTAATGGAATATTAGCCTTCAAAAGGAAGGAAATCCTATCACATGCCTCAAGGATGAACTGTGAGGGTGCAGTGTTAAGTTATGAAATAAGCCAGTCACAAAAATGAATACTGAAGGATTCCACTTAGTTATGTAAACTTGTCTAATTTTTAGAAACAAGAAATACAATAGTGGTTACCAAGGGTCTAAGGGTAGGAGAAAATGGGGAATTGTTTAATGGGTATTGTTTCAGTTTTGTAAGATAAAAAGTTCTACAAGTCCATTGCACCACAATATGAATAGAGTTAACGTACTGAACTGTACACTTAAGAATGGTTAAAGGGCAAATATTTTATCTTAACTTTTTTTTTCCCCGAGAGAGAGAGAATGAGAGAGAGCAGAAGCAGGAGGGGAGAGGCAAAGGGAAAGGAGAGAGAGAGACCCAAGCAGGCTCCAGATTCAGCTCAACACAGAGAGATCATGACCTGAGCTGAAACCAAGAACCAGATGCTCAACAGACTGAGCTGTCTAGGCACCCCAATTTTACCATAATTTTTAAAATTTAAAAAGGAACTTAGAGGGGCACTTGGGTGGCTCTGTTAGGCATAAGAATCTTGGGATTCAGCTCTGTTTATGATCTTGGGGTCATGGGATTGAGCCCATGTCCAGCTGTGCACCTGGCAGGCAGTCTGCTGGAGATTCTCTCTCCCTCTCACTCCCCCCACCCCCGCTGGCATACTCTCCCAATAAATAAATCTATTAAAAAAAAAAAAGAAATTAGACACACCTCATTAAAAATTATATATCCTCCAAAAGAATGAAGTACTACTGATGCATGCTATAATACTGATGAACCCTGAAAACATGGAGCTAAATAAAGGAAGCCACTCACAAACATGTATGATTCCGTAACAGGCAGAATAGGCAAATCCATAGAAACAGAAATATGATTAGTGGTTTTCAAGGACTGGGAAGAGAGAGGAGTGACTGCTAATCAGTATGGTGTTTCTTTTCAGATTGATGAAAATTTTTTAAATTAAATTGTGACAGATCCATAACTTCATGAATATACTAAAAAAACCACTGAATTACTGTATACTTTAACAAGGTGAAATGTAAAGTATGAATTGTATCTCAATGAATCTGTTATTTTAAAAATCCAAATACCATAAAATAACTAATAGATTAGACAACTTAATTGTTTCCAACTTTTGTGTAATGAAAGATTTTATAGATTACACACGAAGGTAAGTAACAGGCTGAGATAAAATATTTGTAATATGTAATAAAGAACTGACTAGTATACAGTACTCACAATAAACAAACTAATAAAAAAGGCTAGGAAAATGAGCAAGAGAATGAACAAGCAATAGGAACTACAGTTGGTTAATGATCATAAAAACATTCAACTTTAGCGGTAAGCGAAGGTATATTAAAAAAATCTTATTTTCATTTTATCAGTTTGTAAAATTTCAGTTTGTAAAAGATCAGTTTGTAAAACCCCGATGTGGGACTCGATCCCAGAACCCTGAGATCATGTCCTGAGTCAAGGGCAGATGGTTAACCAACTGAGCCACCGTGGTGCCCATGAATGAATAAATTTTCAAAAACCAAGAATAAGTTATTTTTAAAGTTACATTGCTTAAAAAGTCACAAATTTCTTGGCAGGAAGGGATGGAGAAGATTCTACTTCCAAGACCATGAGTATTCACATAAAAATGAAAATGTACTATTTAAAAGTCTTTGTTCTTTTGGAATGTTTTACAGTGGCTTGATCCATATGAAAAGGACAAAAATCAGCAAAAACACAAGGGGGAGGGATAACGAACTGAGGAAAATTACCAAAAGAAATGAGGAGTGTTCTATGACTCCTTTTTATTTCTCTTCTATTCAAGTAATTTTAGAAGAACTTTAAAAATTCATTTTCTCTATTGCAAAATATTAAAACTCATCAGAAAGATTTTGAGATTAACTATAAATACATCACATTTTAAGAGAATGAATGTTAGCAAAAAAATAAAATCTAGACAGCACCAAAAAAAAAGTCGAGTTTTCTTTAAAATATTTGAGTATTGAGTTATGAAAGGGCTATAATTTTAACATTCATTCATTCTTTCTTTCTTTCTTTCTTTCTTTCTTTTTTAAATCTAGGGGCTAACATCAAGAGGTAATAAATTGGAATTCCTCATATGTGCTGTAAATTTCATACCAGTCCAAACTGATCTGATGAAATAAAAATCCATTTCTCTTACAGTGTGTACTGGTAAAGATTATCATGTAAAATTAAAATCTCAAACCCCCTTTCAATGTATGTAAGTGGAATACAGAAACACCTTCTGTAGTATTCCAAAAGTAAATTTCAAAAGAGTGATCCCATTTGTAGATCCAATGAAATTTTTTTAAAAGATTTTATTTGTCAGAGAGAGAGCAAGAGAGCACACAAGCAGGGGGAGCAGCAGGCAGAGGGAGAAGCAGACTCCCCACTGAGCAGAAGGCAGCCGCTTAACCAACTGAGCCACCCAGGAGTCCCCCAATGAATTCCACTAAAGAAAAAATTCAAGGAGGTTTTTTTTTTCCTCCCCGAAATAAAACTGAGAGCAAAGATGTTATAAAACTGATACCGTACTTTAAAGAACAATTTTAAAAATCTTTTTATTTTTAATGCCTTATGTTACATTACAGGAAGAACACTGGCTTTGGAAGCAAACTTGTATTCAAACCCTGCCTATCTCTTAAGTTTTGTTTACCTTGTGCAGACCTCAGCTACCTCTTATGCAGTATTTAGACTATTGAGCTAAACTTCCAAAGTTGTTTGGAAGCTTAAAATGAGGTAACAAATACAAAGCTCCTAGCTTAATGCTTATCCAAGTAGGTGCCCAATAATTTTTATTTATGTACCCCATTTCTCTTGTTAATTCATACATTAAAGACTTCATGATAATCATTTTTTAAAAGACTTATTATTTATTTTAGAGAGAGGAGGAAAGAGAATCCTCAAGCAGACTCCCTGCTGAACCTGACATGGGGCAGCTCCCAGGACCCTGAGATCATGACCGGAGCCAAAAGTCAAGAGTCTGCCACTTAAGTGACTGAGCCATCCAGGCACTTTGGGTAATCATTTTTAACTCGATCTTAAAATATTCTACATAGTAGATAGATGACAGGTTAATTATTTTCTATTATTGGACATTCGGGTTATTCCTAATTTTTATATTAGTAATAACGTTACAGTGAATATTCTTAGGCTTTGGGATCCCAAAGGTGGAATTAACAGATAGATCAAAAAGTATTTAAGATTTTATTTATTTATTTGAGAGACAGAGATAGCGACAGAGAACACTAGCAAGCACAAGCTGGGAGGAGAGGGAGAAGAAGGCTGCCCACTGAGCAGGGAGCCTGATGTAGGGTTCGATCTCTGGAGGAGGCAGACACTTAACTGAGCCATTCAGGCGCTCCTCAAAAATTATTTTTAAGCTCTTGCTACATATTGCCAAACTGTACTCTCAAAGAGCTATATTGTAATTTATATAGCTACCAGCAGATTACATGTATTTTTACAAATCTTATCAATACAGGATAGAAATATACTTTTAAATCTACTACTTCAGACAAGATTTAAAAGCTCACTGTTGACTTTTGAATTTTCTTTAAGAACTAGTAAAAGTATCTTTTGATGTTACCTACTTGTGGTCCCCCTTCACTAACTTACCTATTCATATATTTTGCCCTATAGAGTCTTAGCAGCTTCCCCCATACTGATTTGCGAGAGTTCTTTCCTTTAGTCTTATATTTGATTAAAGTATTTTGCATTTGGTATTTACTTTTATACTTGGGCTTTTTAAAAAAAACCATGATGCATATATAGAGGTTTAACATTTTTATGTAATAAACTCAACCCTCACTTTCTTTGTGATTTCCTAAAATTGTATGTAAACATAAGTTGCTAACTTTACATTCAAAATTTATGTGGGATAGGGACGCCTAGGTGGTTCAGTTGGGTAAGCAGCCAGCCGACACTCGGTTTCAGCTCAGGTTGTGATCTTGCAGTCACGAGACAGAGCCCTAAGTTGGGCTCTGTTCTCAGCGTGGAGTCTGCTTCAGATTTTCATTCTCCCTCCCTCTCCCTCGCTCTCTCTCAAATAAATAAAATATTTTTTAAAAATGAAGTTTACGTGGGGAGGTGGTGAAAAGAAGCATAAAATGTTATGAGTATATTATACACAAGTGATTTTCCTTTCTGATCCATCTTATGTATGAAAATCATTAATTCTACAATTGAAATTTAAGAGCAGAAATAAAATATTCAAAAATATGGCTCTAAAATAAATAGTGAAGCAAAATTCTAGGAACTGCAAAGGACTTGTAGAAATAATTTAGACTTTTTATTTTTACCTACCTTAAAGCGATTTAATTCTAACATGACATTCAACATCCAGCTTCTTCTGAACCACAAAATTCCCCTATTTGGCACATCTAAAGCTTATTTACATTTTGGTTTAAACAAATTTAGCAGCAGTAGTGCCAATGAATTAGAACTAATCTCTGCTCAAAACTGAGTTCATCTGCAAGTACTATCAGCAATAAAGTAGTATGGCTCAATAAAGGCAATGGCTTAAAATTAGCAACCAATCGCCCAGATACTGATCAACAAAATTCTTTAAAAAAAAAAAAAAAAGGAAAAACGGGGCCCCTAGGGTGTGGTTCAAAATCTGCCTTTGGCTCAGGTCATGATCTCTAGCTCTTGGGATCAAGCCCCAAATTGGATTCCCAGCTCAGTGGGGAGTCTGCTTCTCCCCCTTTCTCTGCCTCCCCCCTGCTTGTGCTTTCTCTCTCTCAAATGAATAAATAGAATCTTAAAAATATATGTAAATATATAAATTATATATTATATAATAATAATATATATTATATATTTAATATTAATACATATAAATCGTAATATTTATATCAATATATATATTTTAAAAAGAAAAAAATGGATTGTCAAAATTGAGTTCTTCCTTTGATGAACCATCCTACCTGCCCCATGATTACCACACCCAAGTCCTCCAGCTAGCTGGTTTGCAACTCATATGGAACTGGATCTGTGCTGGGGAGACTGGGCCAAAGAAGTGTAGAACCCGCTGGCAAAGTCTGAAATGCTGTATTCCAAACACCATATATACTATATGTTTGATCTTTAAATTCCATCCTAGTAAAATCTTTTATGTTGGATTCCTTTGTTAAACCGTACTTACTTACTTCTGAATCTAAATGGCTGGCTCATTAATGTCATAATTTAAGATTTTTAATTTCAAATTTACAATTACACAGAGGGGTTCTTTACTGATTCTGATTGTCAAGATTCCTTTCCAACTCATACGTCTTTGATTCTTAGTTCCCAAGAACTAGTAACACTTATTAACAAAGACACCCATTTATTAAAAACACAGATGCCTTCGTGCTTCTGGACCACTATAGAAACAATATAATCAAAATATTAAATAGAAAGACCGAATACATGTACAAAGGAATACAAATTTAGAAGGTAAATCTTAGATTTTGTTTTGAAAGTCAGAAGCCAGGGGCGCCTGGGTGGCTCAGTGGGTTAGGCCTCTGCCTTCGGCTCAGGTCATGATCCCAGGGTACAGGGATCGAGCCCCACATCGGGCTCTCTGCTCAGCGGGGAGCCTGCTTCTTCCTCTCTCTCTGCCTGCCTCTCTGGCTACTTGTGATCTCTCTGTCCAATAAATAAATAAAAATCTTAAAAAAATAAAAAAATAAAAAAAAGTCAGAAGCCAGGGCTGCCAAATTAGGAAAAAAAAGTTTCTAGGAAAAAAACCCACCAAAGAAAAAAAATTAGTGCTCAGATTTTCCAAAATTCAAGTATAGAAGAGCACAGCTTGTACTGAATTGTTAGAAGGCAGATTTTCTAAAAGCACAGAAGAATGAATCACAAAACCTTTGAATGCCCTTTCCAATACTTATCAGAGCCTGCGTCCTTGAATTTGCATCACCTGATCTTCAGGCAGTGGCTATCAAGCATGTGGAGGAAGGCAAACTCAATTATAAAAAAATGAGAGGAGAAGGAAACTGTGAAATCTAATCCAATGCCAGAGGAGCCCTTGGCAGAAAACACTGGTAATCAACGTTATTAAGATATAGCAGAACCTTACCCATGCTACACAAAACAAGATGGATCATTTTAACTATTTGGAAGTGCTAAAGCATCTGCTGCCTTTCTTCCTAAGGCAAAACCCAAATTTATACACACACACACACATCTATAAACATGAATTTAATATACATGAATTATATATTTCAAACCGTTTCTGTAAATTATTCATACATCTTCCTAAGCCTAAAATACTTATAATTTTCTATATAGAAGTGTTCTGTTTTAAAAAGGAAAGCAATCAACCTAGCTTTCTAAAATATTGAGACTATAAACCCAACACACCTAGAATGCTGGGGTCTTCCTTATGAAGTATCTACATCAAGTAAGAACTAGCTGTAACAAAGCTCAGGAAAATGCAAATACAATTAACCCAGATGACAGATATTCATGATTTTTAATGGGAAAAGATTGTTTAACAAACATTAAAACGTAAACAGAAGCCACCTTCCAGGATTTTAAAAAAAGAAAGATAGGGGGTGCCTGGCTGGCTCAGTTGGTAGAGTATGCGACTCTTGATCTCGGAGTTTGAAGTTCCAGCCCTATACGGGATGTAGAGATTCCTTAAAAATAAAATCTTAAAAAAGAAAAAAAAAAACAAAAACATAAACAAGCGACTTATTTGATCACAAATTGAAGAAATGATATCCATGTGATCATTTAAAATGTCTTAGTATTTCAGATACTTCAGTCTGTAGCATCCAAATGCTTTCCAAAAAATATTTCATTTTAAGAATTGAGGTGGACATAAATAAATAAAGTCTTAAAAAGAAGTGGGGGGGCCTGGATGGTTCAGTGGGTTAAGCCTCTGCCTTCAGCTCAGGTCATGATCCCAGGGTCCTAGGATCAAGACATGCATTGGGCTCCCTGCTCAGCGGCTCTCTGCTCTGTCCCTGCCTGCCTCTCTGCCTACTTGTGATCTCTCTCTCTGTCAAATAAATAAATAAAATCTTAAAAAAAAAAAAAAAAAAAGAATTGAGGTGGACCAAGAGGAGACCATCTTCACAATTTCTAGTATTTTATGACAATTTTTAGTTAAAAATCAAATTTAAGAAAAAATGCCTGTGAATTTACTTCATTTTAGCCTTTCCTTTACAATCATTGTCCTCAAAAAGGAAACAATTAAATGATAGTGAGTTCTAAAGAAAGACTACAAACATAAAACTATACAATTAAAAATATCATTTACTTATTAGTTCCTTACTTCTCCTAAACTTCTTCCCATCTACCCCTCCCAAAGAAGTGACAGGGAGATAAAAGAAGTTTCTTTTTCTTTTTTTCTTTTCTTTTCTTTTTTTTTTTTTTTTTTTTTAGAGAGAAGGCATGTGCAGCAAGGAGATAAACAATCTTAAGCAGGCTCCACGCCCAGCACAAAGCCCAATGTGGGGCTTGATCTCACAACCCTGAGATCATAACCCAACCCTAAATCAAGAGTTGGACCCTTAACGAACTGAGCAACCCAGATACCCCAGAAGATGCTTTCTTTAAAAACAAAAAACAACAACAAAAACACCTCAACCATAAAAATTATAATCTACTTTATTCCTCCAAAGAAGAAACCAGTTAAATTATTCTCAAGCAAAAGAACAAATAAACTCCTAATTTCCTTATCTTTGGAGAGTTAACCCTCTTAACTGACTTGCTCTTAAATGAACTGATGTTCTCCATGGCCTCCATACATCCTGACTGGTGCTCTAGCAAGGTGACTGCTTGTACCAGCAGAACACTCTCCAGTGCAAAAGCACTGGAGAGCCAGGGGTGTTTATTCTCAAATAAACTCTGTGTATGCCAGTTGCACCTGCAATTATGAAACTTAAATACTACAAAACTGATGAAATATAAGTACAAAAAGAAAGAGCTGCTGTTTTCATGAAAACTAAGTTGAATGCTCTGCAAAGACCCAACAAAAGCTGCTTTTAAAAAATGCAATGAAATTGCGTGGAATAACTATAAAAGATTTTTTTCCCAGTTGTAACAGATTCTACACTCAAACTGCTACACAAGTCTTTAAATTCTCTCTGCTTTAAAAAAAAACACTAACTAAAACTGGAAAATCTGCGCTCAAAGAAAGGCTTTGACCTACACCAAAAGACTGGCACGTAAATATACATTAATATGTTTTACATTAAAATAAAATGTTTAAGTTATTCTGTATAATTTTTATACAGTTGGTTCCAATTTGGATAAGAGGAAATGTTGTATCCTTCAGTGATCAATTAGAACACTGAATGAGAACATCAGAAATAATGCTCAACAATTATTATTCCTCATACCATTCTATGGGAAATCCAAAGACACATGATATGAACTTACTCAGATGTATAACCTGAGACCGTTAAAAACCAGAGAAGGGGGGTACCTGGCTGACTCACTCAACAGAGCACGTGACTCTTGATCTAAGTAAGGGTGGTGAGTTTGAGCCCCATGCTGGGAGTACAGATTACTTACAAATAAAATCTTCTAAATAAAAATGAATGAATGAAAAAAACCTGAAGACAACCCTTTAGAAGGTATAATTTGGCTTGAATTTGAGAAAAATCAAATCTGAGAGATGACTCAACAAACTTCTACACAAGTACTCTAAATGAAGGCAAAGCTGTTTTCTGTTAGCCTTTGAAATACCTTAAATTATTAAAAATACTTAAAACCACCATTTTTAAAAAAAATGTGCTTGCTCCTTGAAAAATTTACCTGAGTCAAGGAAAACAGAAATAACTAAATCACTAGCAAACATAAAACTGAGTATTAATGGATGTTTACCCATCTGAATCAAACCAAATATTCTTCTAATCACTGTGAAAATATTTTGTTTTTGCCATCATGTTCTAACACAGGCCAATGTAAACAATATAAACAGTAATACTCTAAAAAAAATCCAAAACAATAATACTCAAAACAATTTTATTATTCTAAATAAAATAATATTAAAGAACTGAAGGAAAATATATTGCCTCTGAATGAACATAAGATATTTTAATCCAGAATAACTTGTCCTCTTGACTTTCGTAATTGTAAATTTGATAGCTGAGAAACACAAAGAGTGACACAGTGTACAAATAAGATACTTCAAAGTACATTTCTAACACATGGTACTCAATATACTATGAAGACTGTAATTTACTGTGCCCCATTCTTTATTGATATGGGTCAATAATATATGCGGCTAAGAATCTCCTGGGTTAACTCAGTATTTGAGATTCTCCTTTTCATTAAAACAAAATCAGAAATAAACACAAACACATATACATACAAAACAATGACTAACTAGAACACAACAGAAATATTTTTAAATTACTTTCTAAAGTTAAGTAGTGTCTATGGAGTCTATATTAAACATGCAATATATATTTTTGTAATTGGGGGGAAATGGGAGAATATATTAAATATCCAAGTCATTTATTGACCATAGAGATCAAAATGGGGGTGGAAACAATAAAGGGAAGGACAACTCTTTCCTCCCTACTCTATCATAAGCCACTTTTTATGATGGTATACCTTGGTTGTTATCTGAATGATAAAATGATTAAAATTCACTGAATCAGAGTGAAATAAAAGACTCTATCTACTGTATTTAAATAAACTAGAGAGGTAATAAATGTTTACTGAGCAACTACCATATAACAAATTCACAGATAGCTATTATGGGAATATACAGATAAATACAGCAGAACCTTTCCACTTTGAGGAACTAACAACAAAATGTTACAAGAACACGCAAGAAAGTGAACTCAATTCTGGGTGGGGGAAGGAACAGATAGATATAGGGGAAATCTTAGACTCATGGAAAAGGTTTTAAAAAGTATGTAAGTCTAAAAACAACAAACAGGATTTTAATTATAGGCAAAAATAATCAACCACCTTCATCTCACTATCCTTCTAGTTAACTATGGAAAATGAAAGGAACTCTCTTTAATATGTGGTTCCAAAATGAAGGACCTTAAAATTACTCACTGTTCAAGAAATAACAAAATGAGTTTAAGAGGGGCGCCTGGGTGGCTCAGTGGGTTAAGCCGCTGCCTTCGGCTCAGGTCATGATCTCAGGGTCTTGGGATCAAGTCCTGCATTGGGCTCTTTGCTCAGCAGGAAGCCTGCTTCCCTCTCTCTCTCTCTGCCTGCCTCTCCATCTACTTGTGATCTCTCTCTGTCAAATAAATAAATAAAATCTTTAAAAAAAAAAAAAAAAGAGTTTAAGAATGGGTAACAATTACCTAATAAAATTGGGGATACCAAAACTATTGTGATTTTGGTTAGAAACATGAACCATACAGCAGAAAACCATTCAGTTACATAAGAACATCTTAAAATCCATTTAAATCTAATGGTTAAGGCCAAAGTGGGGGAGGGATGAAAAATTAAATTTACTTGTCACATTCTGGACGCAAGCGATAATGTAATGAACTAGCTGGCTATAGGTCACAACTAATTATTAAGATATAATGATTTTAAATATATATATATGTTTAGGTTATATATATGTTCAGGTTATAATGATTTTAAATATATATATATATATATATATATATATATATATATGTTTAGAGACAAAGAGAACGCCAGAAGCCATTTAATTTTTCAGGAAATACCATTTTTCTACATTTAAAACAAATGATCTACCAGCAAAAGTAATCCTTTAGAAAACTGAATTCCATGATAAAGTAGTCACTTGATTATTTAATGAAGGAGAAGTAGTCTTTTAGTAACATTAAAGCATCTTATAGATTTTTTTTTATTTTGTTCTTTGCCAAACAGGGCTTTAAAAGATGTTCATCCCAAACTCTGCAAATTACTCAAAATCTTTCAATAAATCTTTCTCAGATTTACTGAACATTCCCACCCCTATATATTTAATGAATCAATAAACATCCACAAATTACTTTTTGGTAAGACTGTTTTATGCATAACTAAAATGATGACTTTTAATTCTATGACAAAAATGAGAAATTAGAAATCTATTTATAAAGCACCAACAATTCTAAATTAACACCTATTCATTATGTGTACACAACAAACAATAGATTTATTCAATAAAAACTAGTATTCAGATCAAATTATACTTCAAATGTACAATTTTTATTATGTGTGGTAACTGTTCTATAAAGTCACCAAAACAATGAATTAGTGAATACTGAACCACTGCTCCTTGGGAATACACAGGGCTAGGTTCCTGCAAGCCCTGATCACATTTTTATCAACTAATCACTATGTAATCTTGTTTTAGATGTGTTTCTGTTCAAGGACACCTTACTTAATACAGAATTCACTTATTACTTAATAATAATTTTATTTATTTAATAATACAATTCATTAACACTGACCTCAGAGCCAACAGCACTAATTCATGCCTGAACAAAACTGAATACATATGTTACTTTTTTCTCCATTGGGTGCATCAGAGCCTTTTCCCATTCAGAGCACTAGACAGAGCTTCAGCACTATGGTTAGCTGCTATTTAAAACTGAAATCACCAACAAAAAGCACAAAAATGCAAAAAACAAGGCATTAAATAGAGAACAAAAGAGGACATGTCCTTGCAGTATGAGAGCTGAAAACAAGAAAGCAAGAGTCACCTTATGGGAAAGTTCAAGTCAGAAGACTCAGATTTTTCACCATTCCACGCATGTCCATAAATAATCATGAAACTTTTGTAATGATTTTAGAATTACAAATAAATTTGAGATAGCAGACATTCACAAACACAAAATATGCAAATAACAAGAACTGACAGTACAAAGAAAGCCTAATTAAATAAATCTGATGGGAAATATTTTAGTACTTCAACCCAATTTTATAAATACAAGGGTTTACTTAATGGTCATCAAAGATGGGGAAAAAACTTTATAGCATTATTTTTGAATTATCACACAAAAACAGCAGACTGAAGTAATTTATAAGTTTCCAGATAAAGAATAAAGATGGGAAAATGACTTAAAATTTACTGCCTAGCAATGCCTCAGTGGCTCAGACAGTTAAGCGTCTGCCTTCAGCTCGGGTCATGACCCCAGAGTCCTGGGATCAAGCCCCGCATCCGGCTCCCTGCTCAGGGAGGGTCTGGTTCTCCCTTTCCCTCTATGTTCTTTCTCTTTCTCAAGTAAATAAAATCTTAAAAATAAAAAAAAAAAAAAGCAGTAAAATATAAAATGTAAATTATGATAGGAAAGTTAAGCTAAAAAGGCATGAAAAGACCATCAGTGTAGATGATTAGAAATTAACACTTAAATATATTCAAGGAAAGTACCTCAGTTAAATAAAAATTGACTTAAAATTCTCTAAATTCTAATTTGTTTAAACTATTATCAAGTATAACCATAATCTGTGTCCAGTTTGCATTTCTACTCTTTATAACAAAATTTAGATACATATTTAAACATCATCTATTCACACTGGTACCTGAGATTTATATTACAGAAAATGAAAACAGCAAGATACATTAATTAAAACCAGAAGAGAATTTGAGAACAGGGAATGAAATTTTTAAAAAGCCACCAACATCTTTTTTCCTTTTATATTTCAGATGATGTTCACTAGAGCACAGTTTTTGGCAGCAAAAAATAAGAAAAATTTGTCTTTTAATAGAGGAGTGATTTAAATCATGTAACAGTATATAGTTTAATACGAAATGAGCTAGAAAATATGTGTGTGTGCATATATAAGTATATGCATCTCATATATTGTGTGCATGTGTGTATACACGGCCTTCAGTGAAAAAGGAGAAAGAAGACAGACAAGGAGAGATGTCTACATTAGGGGGAAAAAAGGCAAGTCACAGAATAGGGTATAAAATAAGATTCCTTCTTGAAAAGCAAGAAATGTTAACTTGTTTATATATGCACACGCATTAAATTACTAATGAGAAAGGGACTTCAACACTTTCATTTTTTATAATGAGCATGTGTAAGTTTTATAAGCATAGGTTCTTGACAAGTGTTAAGTTACACCTTGTTATATACCTTGTTATAGCTATTTTAAAAATAATATAATGTGGTATAAAATTCATGTTGTTTAAAAATGATTCCTATAAACTTAATTTATTCAGGTAAATCCTGTTAAATTAAAAACAAACATTTCCACATTCAAAGAATTTCAGTATATTCTCAAAATTTAACACTAACCAATCCTCCAAGCTGTAATGTTTACTGATTTATAACAAGGGTTAGAAAACTTTTTCTGTAAAGGTCAGACAGTAAATATTTTAGGCTTTGCAGACAAACATGGTCTCTACTACATATTATTCTTTTTGTTCTTGTCTTCGGTTTTTTTTGCAACCCTTTGGGAATATAAACAGACAGAGAGAGACGTGCGTGCGCACAAGTTAGCTTATTAGATCATAAAAAACAGACCACAGGCTGAATCTGCCTTGCTGGCCACAGTTTGTCAACCACTAATTTATGATAATAAACCAGCACCTTGACATCTGATATTTAAAATACATCTTGACAAAGGTATCAGAAATCACAATAGTCAGTTTTATTCTACATTAAATAAAGCAAGGCAGTACTGAAGAAATTAAAATTACAGATCAGTTAATATACTTAATTTCTATTAATATCCCAAATATTAATCAAACAATGATAAAAACACAGTAAATAAATTTCAATATTATAAACCATGATCATGTGTGCACCTAAAAGCACACATATCCACTTGAAAAGTCAGCTGAAACTGAAATACTACACATCAAAGCTCAAATCTTTTATAATAATTAAAACCATTAACTCATTTAAATAATCAAAACTATTCAGTCATTTGTTTTAGATGTCATCAACTCCTGAAAATTAAGTATTGAATTCAGAGGCTGGTAGTATTACTACATTTTACTTTTTTAATTTGTAAAGGTTACTGTAAAATACTAATCAACAATCTAAAATATTACACTTTAATAAAAGTTTATGTTCTTGGAAACTTTTTAGTATTTACTGGGTCAGCAACCATCACTGGAAACTTGACTCTACTTTTTCTTTGCCTAAAAGACAGCTTATATTTGATTTTGTTTAAAACTGAAAGACACTTATTGTAATCTGAATGCTACTATCAAAGATTTGCACTACTATTCACCATGAATAATAAACTAGGTCAAACTGAATATCTCCCCAACCCCACACCCAAGTAACCAAATAACCATTATAGAATAATCTTACCTAGACTGGTGGGTTTTATCAGTTCATCCAGTAAATCATAAAATGGTAATTTTTGAAGTTTTATATCCGGATGAACTGGGTGAAGAGCTGATGTAAGATGTGGGAGTTCCAGTTCATGTTTAGGTCCCAGAAGAGAAACAGGGAGTAACGGTGATGATGCAGGGTGACCATCATAAGTGAGTTGTGGAATGGTAGATGGAGACAAAGTTGCTGGCATAGGACTTGAATGAACATTGGGGATGGACAAGTCCGCAGGCGTCATGATTTTCTGAGGGAACCTCCGCCTATAGAGTTCTTTAATTTTCATTTGTACAGCAGGACTGCAGCCAGCCTTTAGCAAATGCAGGGCTTTTGTGAGAAGTTCGTGTTTGCGTCCGTGCTTGTTTCTCCCAGCGTAGCCCAACAGTACTTGGAGTTCAGAAACTCTAAGGCTCATAACCATTTGCTTAGAGACAAAACAAAATGTAAAGTGTTAGTATTCCAAGAGTATAATTCACAATATTAAACAATACTTAATTCTAACCCTTTCCCCTCATGGTCTGCTTTAAAGGCCAGCTCAGTTACAATCAATTCTAGTTATTTCCAGCTTAAAATAAGTAATGGAAAAAATTTTAAAATTAATATTCATAAATTCAGTGACTTCTACCCATGGTTATGAAAAATGTAAGATGAAGTATACACCAGTCAGAACCATGTCTCACCTCACTGCCCTATTTCAATGCAACTGTCAGGTATTCATTCATCAAGAGCCTCCTGAGTCATCAAGAGAGTGCTGACTGCTATGCAGATGGCAAAACGTAACGATGAGGCTTCAAGAACATTTGTTTTCTTGGGGTAAAAGTATATAAGTATATATGAAACACATAAATGCCTACCTCAAACGTCAGATGCAAGCAGGGTATAAATAACATACTACCAGGTATTACATTCTATGCTGACCCTGGAATTTGTAGGACTTAAAAACTATATATCCTTTTTGACCCCGTATTTACCAAATATACTTGGTATTTTCATATGGTTGTCACTAAATCTTATTATCTCCACAAGCTATTATCCCCTTCCTTCTTTATACATGAAGAAACTATGTAGTTAAGAAAGGTCAAATAACTTACCTAAGGCCACATAGCTACAAAGTCGCAGTCAGGATTCAAATCCAGATATGTAGGATTCTAAAGTCCACGCTCTTTTCACTAAAGCTTTAGGAAAAGGACAGAGCTGGAAACATAATATTGACTCACTCCACTAGCAAGGCCAGGCTAAAAAGTATAGGAATTCAAACCACATGCCATAATGTGGAAGGTTGTAATTTTAAAAATCTGTTTAGGGGCGCCTGGGTGGCTCAGTGGGTTAAAGCCTCTGCCTTCGGCTCAGGTCATGATCCCAGATCCTGGGATGGAGCCCCGCATCGGGCTCTCTGCTGAGCGGGAAGCCTGCTTCCTCCTCCCTCTCTCTCTGCCTGCCTCTCTGCCTACTTGTGATCTCTGTCAAGTAAAATAAATAAAATCTTTAAAAAAAAAAAAAAATCTGTTTAACTCTTTGTTCCCAAACTTGTTTGGTCACTTTCTCCTTTTTCTCCCATTACTAAGAGACTACCAACAAGAAATGCCCAACTATACCAACCCTCTCATCTTAAAGTGGAAGAAAATGGAATCCAGAGAGAAGAAATGGTTTACCCAAGATCATACAGTATTAACAGCAGAATCCTGACTTGACCACCACCGACAGGGAGATGCTAGGGTAGAAGACACATGTAAGCTTACCACTGGCTCTCTATTTCCCCCACTGTTTTATCCCCTCATCTCGGGCCTAACAGCAATACACAAAAGATAAACTGCCTTTCCTAACTCACTGCCACTACCTGAGAGGCCACCCCACCCCAGCCAATCCTCTGGAAGCTATTTTAAGAGTGCAAACAAAGTAAATTTAAAAATCAAATATTGAGAAAACAGTGTATAAAGACTTTATATCAAATATATCTGGCTATCAAACATATATGTGCCTTTACCCTACTTCTCTGGCCTGAAAAATACTGTTTCCTCAATTTCTAGCTTTTCTCAGCCTTAGTCCAATTAGGCCTGGCAATATTAATGACTCTCACTACTTTTACTGGTCACTTTGCATACATTTATTTAGCACTTGTCTTGCCTTTTTTATAAATTTCTATTTGGACAAGTGAGTCCATGACCAGTTTGAGGTCTTCCAGGGCACATACCAATGTCACCATTATCATCTAACACTAGGGTCTGACAACAGTAGAAACACATCAAATGATTGGACAATGAATAAAGAAATGAATGAAAGAATGAAATAAACAAGTCACACCAAAGGGTGGGGTAGAATCTACAATGGTAAGTTATACATATAGCTACAATACAAATGCAAATGAACTCCCAAACTCTTATGTTCACTAAAAGGCAAAGAAATACTATAGGCCTTACAAATAAAGCCTCCCCCAAATCCTATAAATGCTTCTCTTTTTTAGATATGATCAGAGATTAATTACTAACTATAATATCAGCAAGCTATCAATTTCTCCCTACTATCCAAAATGTCCTAAGAATACAAGAGTTTTAAAGATTTTTTTATTACTTATTTTAAAAGGAACTGGGACTTCAACTATAAGTAAGCTTCTGCATTTGGAGAAATAACAGAAATTATGATTCAAAGATTATCAGTTAAAAGTAAGTTTAGGTTGGCACTGGTCAAATGTACTTCATTTTAAAGAGAACACAGTATAAATTTTAGAAAGAAAACAATGTCTTCCCACTTCAACTGCATTCTCCTAGGTCAAACACAAATAAACTTGAATTCAGTGATTATCAAAGGCTTTTCCCCAATGAGTTTTTGTCCTGACTCTACAGGTATAAGGATGCAGCACAGATGTATTATTTTATGTTATATGGAAGTACACACTGGCAATTCACATAAAATAAAACCTCTTGTGTGACAGTCAAAAGAATAAAGTTGATGACATAAGCATAAGTTTTGTTTTTGTTTTTTCAGGATGTGTAATTATCACTGACAATTATGCAGCAAGTATTGTCCTCATTCTACAGACAGGAAAACTGAGGCCTACGCAGGTTAAGAAATTTGTTGAATATTATACAACTGCTCCAAATATTATGCTGTTACACTTCCAATTAGGAAAGAGAAAAACCTTTTAAAAGACTAATTGATTAAACATTCAATCTCCATTTCAAGCACCAAAATTTTGGCTTTAAAAAAATTGGTGCTTCAGGGATGCCTGGGTGGCTCAGTTGGTTAAGTGGCTGCCTTCAGCTCAGGTCATGATCCCAGCGTCCTGGGATTGAGTCCCATATCGGGCTCCTTGGTCAGCAGGGAGCCTGCTTCTCCCTCTGCCTCTGCCTGCCTCTCTGCCTGTTTGTGATATCTCTCTTTCTCTCTCTCTGACAAATAAATAAAATCTTTAAAAAAAAAAAAATGGGTGATTCAGATAAGAATGCATCTGGATTCAAATTAACCACTGCACCTTAAAATCAGGTTTAGTGAAAGATGGAGTACTATCCACAGCTGTAACTGGAGCAGCTGCTGCATACTCTCAAGGACTGTAATAAGCATGCAGTATTTTTAAAAAATAAATAAAAGGGGCCAGGAAACACAAACATCTGAAGCATCACTCAACCGAAAAGTTTCAGAGAAGCATGAAGCAGTCAATTCACAATGCAAAGTGTTGACAACACAGAGGAAAACTAAACACTTATATATGAGATGTTGAAGAGCAATATATTTTAATCCATCATGTGTTTAAAAATCTCCATTTGTTAGCACCACAACAAAATGAATATTTATAACTAAGGATAACATCAACCACTGCTACTACTAGAAATCATTATCTCCTCAAATAGCATTCTGGCGACTATATCTCCAAATGATAGAGTTGTCAGAACCCCAGGAAATTCAGAATGCCTGAGAGATGTATATACACTGTACGGAAAGCATTCTGTGAAGGGCGTCTTTTTAAAATTAATTTTTTAATCAAGCAGACATGCACACAGTTTAAAAAGTCAACTAGTGTGACCAGAAAACACAGATCCCCTCCCTACCCTCACTTTTTACATTCCTAGGGCAAACTCTTTAAAGTCTTTTTGGCTATTTTTTATGGCATTTTTCACTATATTCTATACAGCAGGTCTATGTGTTACTAAAATTTTTCCTTCTAGGAAAAAAATGATTTATTGGGCTCTGTGTTATCTCTACCCCCATATCCCCTCACAATTTTTGTTTGAATCAGTTGTCGTTTACATTATTATTACAGCTGTAAATAATATCATGATTACTCTTCCATTCTGTAGAACTTTGGCTTTCCTTAGTTAATCACTGCACCATTTGTGCATTTGCTTTGTTTTCTAGGTAACTACTAATTCATCTGATAAAACTGATAAACTGTAACTGATAAAAGTGTAACTTTTAACATATTCAAATATATCAGGTAAAACTGTTTTCATTTCTTTCTTAAATACATGCCTTCTGGAGCCCTCTATCAGTTTCCAATTTGGACTGCTTGCTCTCTAGACCTGGTACACAACTATGGTCATAGAATTTCCCTTCAACATATCTTTGTAATTTCCCCATCCCTCTTCCATACTGCATCCCATTTCACTGATCTCACTTTTTCCTTAGTTTTCTCTTTTTAGTATTTTCTCCATTAGCTTCCTAAGAAGGGACTGGAAGCTACATTTTTAATTCTTTACGTTGTCCAAAAATATATCCATTTACCCATACTTAATAACTGAGTTTGGCTCAGTATTTGAATTCTAGACAGGAAAGCATGTTTTGTCAGAATTTTAACAGCCTTTCCTTACTGTCTTCTGGCTTCCAGTGTTGCTGTTAAGAAGCCTGGCATCATCCTGATCCCCAATCCTTCACAGTCGCCTGTATATCCCCCTAAGGGAGCGTATATAGAAGTTTCTTGGGGCACCTGCATGGTTCAGTCAGTGAATTGTCTGTCTTAGGCTGAGGTCATGATCTCAGGGTCCTGGGATCCAGCTCTGCAGCAGGCTCTGTGCTCTGCAGGGAGTCTGCTTTTCCTCCCTCTGCTCATGCTCCCGCACTCGCTCGCTCGCGTTCTCTCTCTTATAAATAAATAAAAGCTTTAAAAAAAAAAAAAAAGCTTCTTCCTACGTGCTTTGCAATTTTAGTGTTGCATCTTAGGGCTGGGTTGGTTTTCTGTGGGGTTTTGTTTTTGCTTTAATTGTATGAACCTGGTAATTGCTGTCTTTTAAATTTAGAGATGCACATTTCTTGTGTGCCTATTATTTAGGTACTGGTCTTAGACCAACTGTCCAATTTTCCTTTACTCTATCTTTTCTCTTCTCTTGCATTTTACATCTTCTGCATTTCGCGGTTTCCTGAGAGATTTCCTCAACTTGATCTTCTAACATTTCTACTAAAGTTTTCATTCCCATAAGCTCTGTTCTGTTTGTTACATACCTTTTTTTCTTTTCTTTTCCCCCTACATCTTGCTTTTAGTTTTCATGAATGGAGTATCTTACTTCCTCTCTGATGATATATATAAATTGGGTATTTGGTGGTGTTATTGTCTTCCGCTGTCTGCAGCGTCTCTGCAACCTCTGGATTCTTTTTCACTACCTGCTTCGGTCTCTGCATTTCCCACTTGTTTTCCTCAAATGACAAGGGATTTCTGGCTGTACATTTACATTTAAAAGATATTAAAAAATACTTTAAAAACATAATCAAATGATCTGTGTGAGTGAGCAGATTGGGGGTACTTCATTCTAGGATGATCAGGCAGGAATTTGGCTATTTTGAGGATTCCTTTTTTCCTTTTTACTAATTACTTTTGAAAGAGGAATCCTCCAATGTTCTGCTTTGGCAGTATGACCAGCTTCTAGTGTTCTCAGGATAATGGGGAGAGAGAAGAGGGTGGTCTTCACCATTCAGAAATTAGACATTTCAATTTAATCCCCCTTTCAGATATGTAAAATTTTACACACACACACACACACACGCACATGTGTGCGTGCGTGCGTGTGTGTGTGTGTGTGAAAACAACTATGCCAACCACAGGGGCAGGAACCACATTTTGAGAAAGATAAATACAGACAATATTCAAGCAGTATCAACAAGTACTACAGACAGAGTGCTTTTTGCAATTAAACAAAATGTGCCAGTATTACTGTTCTTTATTTATGACCTTACATTAAAGGTCATACCTAAATTGTGAATTAAGAATTAGGTCCTTCCTGCTGAGCAACATAATTACTTTCATTCACACATCCCACTGCAGTACTTTAGAGGATTAGTCATAATAAAGCAGACTCTATATTATGACTATCTGGTATCAATTTATAACCAACAGTAAACCAAAATGAATTCTGAACATAGAAAAACTGGGCATTTAACAATGTCATTATATTTCATTTATACTTTTACTTTCTATCCACAACAGCAATCATCAAAAATTCTATAACTGCATACATTAAAGCCTGTACAACAAAAATATTTTATTATTTTTAAAGTCAGATGCTTCATCAATGAAAATGACTTCTGCATCATTTCTAATATCTCCATTTGAAATAGTTAATAAGCATCTGTTAGATTAGTAATTTGTCACTACTCAGTTCAACCAGAAAACCTAGTTAGACAGTTTCTACAAAAGGAGCAAGTCAGGTTGGTTATCTCTATAATCTCATTCAACCCAATTTCTCATTTTTTAATTTATTTCACAATATAAGATAACTGAAAAGTGACCTCTAGAGCCTACTCCCCTAGTCGATCTTCTCTGTCTTCTCCTGGTCTCTATTTCATCATACCAGCTGCATTTAGTCACACATAATGACAAAATATGGAGATCCCACTCTCCTTTATGCAGAGTATAAACCTAGGACTGTTACATTAGTGCACCATGGCATCAATTTGTGACAGATAATTTAAACACCATAACCATTTACGTACTACTACATTTCATGAAACATCTGGATGTGTCCTTCAAAAGGCTCCTTCCAGATGATAACTTGGTTATTAAAAATAACAAACCTAACTCAGAACATTTTAAAATTTGGACAAAATACTTTTTCTAATATAAAAGTTTAGAGTGTAAAATTCTAACACACTGCCAAACTTCTTATGCAGAGGTAGGAAAATATTACTTTTATTTAAGTAAAAGGCTGTTCTGCACACAGATGTTCAATAAATGCTTTCTGGATCAGTGCACAGCCCCTAAATGAATATGAAGAGAAAGGGAATACAGGAACATTGAACACATACAGAGAAGCTAGTCTTCAGAGATGGACATACATGATCATCATATTAATTTGATTCTCAAAAGTCACTGAACACCTACTATGTGCTAGGTACATATAAAACATAATATGGTACCAGTACACAAAGAATTTGGATTCCAGTACCAACTTGACCACTAAATTACTGAAACACAATCTTTCACAGGGTCTGTTTCCTCACATCAAAAAATGAGGCATTAACTAGAGGTTCCCAAAGGCTCCTTAAAATTTCAAAGCTCTACAATGCTATAACTCTATTAAATGAAATCTTTCTTCTCATTCTTCTACCCTTCCATAGTTAAGGAAATACAAACAATCTGTAAAGTCAGTTAATCTAGGTTACTAAGATTTTCAATCAAAATTTTAAGTGTTGGGGCGCATGGATGGCTCAGTGGCTTAAAACCTCTGCCTTCGGCTCAGGTCATGATCTTAGGGTCCTAGGATTGAGCCCCGCATCAGGCTCTCTGCTCAGCGGGGAGCCTGCTTCCCTTCCTCTCTCTCTCTGTCTGCCTCTCTGCCTACTTGTGATCTCTGTCAAATAAATAAAATCTTTAAAAAAAAAAAAGTTTAAGTGTCATTTACCTGAGCTGACAGAATAAATATAATGATAAATCCAATATAAGTTACATGTTTACAACATGCCAACCATATACCAATTATAGTAAACATGATTACACAAAAAGACACATGATTACCCAAAAGACACACCATTGTTATTCCCACTGCATGGATAAGAAAACCGATGCAAAACCTGAAGTCAAACACTAAGTGATGGAGACAGAGCTTGAATGTGACCTGACTCCAGAGCCTAAGCTCATAAACACTAACCAAGAGAAGTGTCTTATCACAACTCTCAGCCAGAGCAGAATATGTGTTACTCTAGGACAGGGGGGCACTAAATGTCATGAGGAATTTAGACTACACAGAGTAAACAAGCATATTTTGAGGCAGTGAAAATGTGATAAAAATAGTGTTTAAGGCTATCCAAGTAGCTACCTGTAGGACAAATGAAACAAAAGATATTAAGAAATTTAAGATTTCTAGCAAAAACATATGGCAACAAGAATTATTTATCTACATATAGGGGAAGCAGAAAATGTAACGGTCAACGTAAAAGAGACAGAACCAAGAAATACTGCAAAGAAAACTGCTGATCACACGCAATATTCTAGCTACAGATGCCTCTTTTTACAATTAGTACCGTACGTGATCATGAGAACAACTACCCTTCACTTTTAAAATAAAACTTAGCATTTAAATATAATAAGCAGGGCTTGATGAAATTTTAATTCTATTGAATTATGAAAGTGAGGATTCTCTTCCAAACTCTCCCAACCAAAAACAAGCAAAACACTGCATGTGCAACTGGGAGATACCGTCTCATCTAATTTAAGTTTCAGACAAGACAAGAAGCTATGAAAGAAACAGTATACTCTATCTGAGAGAAAGTTAAGACACTTAAAAGAAAGAAAAGACAAGTATGAACAAAACAAAAAGTGAAGGGGAAAAACACATTCTATAACTAAACAGAAAGTCTTTAAATCATAGCCGTCTGAGTCCCAGAAAAGAGATTAGGTGAAGCCCTAGAGGGAAATTATCAAGGGAACTATTTCCGAGTAACAGGTGTAACCCACACAAGGTTACAGAGCTAGGAAGTAATGCAGTCCAATTCAAAAGTCAGATGCCAAAGTCCACACAACTCTCCAAAGTACTGACAATGATAGACACTATTAAATATAACTGGAAAATGATGGTTTTTGGAAATAGGAGATTCACAACATCAAATAAAACTATGGAAATCTTCTTGTCCAACACTACATCTAATATATGAAGTTTTACTGTAACCTCCTTAATTGATAGTCTCCCAGCCTCTACTGAAACTCTTCTAAGACTTCACAACCTAATCTTAAAGTGACCTACCTTACTGAAAAGCTCTATGAATCCAAACCCAAAGGTTCTAAAATTTTGTCTATTCTTTAAATGTGTTAAGACGTCTCTTTTCCTTCAACAGGCTTGTTTTCTAGACCCCTTCCCATCCTTATCACTGTTCTCTGGAGCATTTAACAGTCCACTGTACTCAGAGTGAGTGAAATAATCCAGATAGTGGCCTAATCTTGAATACTGCAGTATTACCACCTCTCTTATTATGAACACAGTCCAAATAAGGCATTCGCGATTTAGGGCTAATTGGTTTGTTTTACCTGTGCAAGGGGAAGGATGTGGTATGTGTTATGTTTTTGTTTCAGCAATGAGGGGGAGGTACATCACATCATATAGTTGCTCATACTAAGCTTAAAGTGAACTAAAACCTTTAACTGATTTTTTTATGTGAACTGCTTTTAGGTTAAAATTCTTCATGCTTTATTACAAATTTTTTTTAAAGATTTTATTTATTTATTTGGCAGACACAGAGAGAGCTCAAGCAGTGGGAGCAGCAGGCTAAGGGAGAGAGAAGCAGGCTCCCCACCGAGCAGGGAGCCCAATGTGGGGCTTGATCCCAGGACCCTGGGATCAGGACCTGAGGTGAAGGCAGATGCTTAACTGACTGAGCCACCCAGGTGCCCCTTACAAATTTTTTTTTAAATTTAAAAGTAGAACTTTATATTAGGTTCTGTTAAACTTCACTTTTTTTTTTCCAGTTCATCACTCCAGCCTTTCAAAACCCCTCTGGAGAAGTACACTCTCCACTCTCTACTGCAGCACATATATGGTATTATAAATTGCTTATTTTCTGATCTATGTCCTCCCCAAGACTTTGAGCTTTTCAAGGACAATGACTTATCTCCATATCACCTATGCTAGGATAGGTGACAGGTACTATACCTGACACTTGGTGACAGGTATAGTATCTGACACTTGGTAACTGCCCAGGAGATGATGACAAACTAACTCCCTTTGATTCCGTAATCTAACGTATTCTTCCCAGGCCACCTACAAAATCCGAAATATTCATACAGGTCATCCTTAAAACTTGGGATATAACAGAGTCAAGACTACGGGAACTTGTGGCACATCGTAAGAGATGCCTCTTCAGATAACAATAAAGTTTAAGATTACACATAGCACTGCTCAACTACTTAGGATGCAGATGACTATTTTCCCCCAATATTCCCTAATCTTAATATACCCTATCTGGGATGCCCAAGAAAAATAATTAAAGCTATCAACTATCGTATTTCAATCCCGATTTACAGACTTGCTTTTCAGAGAAAAATAAACTTAGTTAAGATGTACACACATTTTCTAAAAGCCTTTTGGGGGGGGGCATGTTCTGAGGGTTAAGCATCTTTCTTTGGCTCAGGTCATGATCCCAGGTCCTGGGATCTAGCCAACAAAGGCCTTCCTGCTCAGTGGGGAGTCTACTTTTTCCCTCTCCCTCTGCGCCTGCCCCCCCCTTCTCGCTCTCTCAAATTAAAAAAAAAAAAAAAAAATCTTTGGGGGGAAAAAAGAAAGCCTTGAGAATGGGATGCCTGGCTGGCTCAGTCAAAACAAATGGCTCTTGATCTTGGGGTCATAAGTTCAAGCCATGGTGGGTGTAGAGATTACTAGTTTTAGAAAAAGTAAAAAATAAAATAAAAGCCCTGGAAATGATTTCTCAAAAACTACAGAGAAATATTAAAAAGAAAAAATAGGCTGCAAGAAAAAATGTTGTTCAGGTCTTACAGTGACAATTTGCCTAAGGTTTGAGTGGAGAAGGGGGACAGAGAGAGAAGTTTACTTAAGCAGGTTCCATGCCCAGTGCCTGGCATGGGGCTCAACCTCATGACCCTGAGATCATGAATAGAGGTGAAATCAAGAGTCAGACACTTAACCAACTGAGGCACCCCAAAATTTACTTACTTTGACAAAAAGAGTTGCCTAGACATCACCAATCCAAATCCCAAAATAAAACATAACTATGATGCAATCTGACTGGGCTTCATGTTAAAGAGCTTTAATTTAAACAAAAGAATACTCTAAATCAGCATTTTCCAAACTAGGTTCATATTGTTAATGGGTATTCAGAGAAATAGAGTTCTATGGCAAAACAAGTTCAAGAAATTCAAGATTCTCTAATTCCCCACCATGCCCTCCTTTCTCAAGTCATATTTGAACACATTAAAAGTTCCAAGAAGTCCAACAGAAATGTTAATGCTGCATTTAACGTTTTGCAAATTTACTTAGCCACAAAACCTTCCTTACTACTGTTGTTTAATCTATAAACATCTCATTTCGTAGCACTTCACAAAAGAAATCCAGAACAAATTACAGGATATTCAAGTTGTCTAGGAGTTCCATTTTATGCTTGTTGTTCCAGCAGAATTATTAAAAGCTTCCCCTTTCCACTCTTAAAAGTGCCCCAGTATGGATGATAAATTATCTAGCCATAGAGTTAATACTCCAAAACTAAATATGAGTTATAAAACATGTGCTACCTTTACCAAATGTTAAATTAACATGGCCATGTTACTGCATGCAGTTAAACTGTTACATAGATGATGATTAATCTCAAACCATTTTCCCAAACTTCATGAACAATTCTCCGCTAGCAATCTTACATGTATTTCCAAAATATTCTGGACTAATAAATTCTTGCTAACTGAACTCACAAACCAAACAGATTTAGGCAGTGTAATTGCAAGATTTTAAAGAGTCCATTATATAAAATTGTAAGGAAAGATGCTATCTTAAAAACATTAAAGCCGTCCGTAAAAGAAGTTTAAAGTTTTAAAAGATATATATTTTTTAAAGATTTTATTTATTTATTTGACAGAGGGAGAGAGATCACAAGTAGGCAGAGAGGCAGACAGAGAGAGAGGAGGAAGCAGGCTCCCCACTGAGCAGAGAGCCCGATGTGGGGCTCGATCCCAGAACCCTGGGATCATGACCTGAGCTGAAGGCAGAGGCTTAACCCACTGAGCCATCCAGGTGCCCCTTAAAAGATATTTTTAAAAATTTTTCCAGGTCTTAACTATAAGAATTCCTCTCTATTCCTGACCCTGTTTTCACTCAGACCAGTCATTCTGGATGACCTCCATCTCATGACTTCAAAATGCCATCTCTAAGTTGTTAACTCCCAAATCCACTTCTTCAATGTCCCACACGTACTCAACATGCCCAAACCTAAAACATCAAATTTCTCAAACCTTCCATCCACCTTACCAGTTGTCCAAGCCAGAAACTTCCCCACCACCTTCTCCTTCACCTATGTGTTTTTACCAAGTCATACCAATCCTACCACCTTAAAATATCTAAGTCACTATTACCACTTTTCTTTTTGTTGCTTTTGCCTTTGGATTCTTTTAT
The DNA here is from genome assembly GCF_022355385.1 of Mustela nigripes. NCBI lineage: Eukaryota > Metazoa > Chordata > Mammalia > Carnivora > Mustelidae > Mustela > Mustela nigripes. Next base: position 47,338,725 of record NC_081569.1, on the reverse strand, counting down.
TGCTCAAAAAAGCTTTGTATTTTTTGTTTTTTAATCTGGCTTTCTGACTCTGCGCATTTTCAACACTTTCACAACAATCTTCTGCTCCCCCATAAGGAAAGCGTGCTTGATTGTGTTGAGAACACACTGTACACACAGACACACCAAAGACCCTGCTGACAGGTTTTTTTTTTTTAAGATTTTATTTATTTGATGGGGGGAGAGGGCGCAGATCACAAGTAGGCAGAGGGAAAGGGAGAAACAAGCCCCCTGCTCAGCAGAGAGCCCAATGCGGGGCTTGCATGACCTGAGCCAAAGGCAGACGCTTAACCAACTGAGCCACCCAGGCACCTTTGTTTTTCTGTCTGTAGACAACCTTAAAAGGACTTTAGGTCTCACAGCATGAACTTCTATAAGTCGACCTAGGCATACACTAATGCAAATTTCAATGCTAGAAGGGTAAACAATTCTATGACAAGGGGTTCAGGACGGCCTAGTTTTGTTAGAGGCTATATTGTAGGACAGCCTGCAGTGGAATGTCAAACACTGGACCACCTTTGGATGCCGTCCCCCCAAAGAACCCTATTTACCACTTTAACTCAAGACTAATGCTATCTCTGTTCTACCAATCTCTGATATTATCCCCTCCAAGCAATTCTCCACACTAGTGATCTTTCTAAAATGTAAGTCTGATCATGTCATTCTCATGCTTAAACCCTGCAATGATCATCCACTGCACTCAACTGAGGCCAAACATCCTAGCATGGCCTAAAATATACTTCGCGATCCAGTCTCAGCCACTGCCACTAACCCCCTTAACCAGCTCCCCATCATCTGGGACTTGTATATACACATGCTCTTTTTTCAGCAAGTCATTCTTCTCCCTCTCTCATCCTAACTTTAACTTTAACTTTAACTCATTCAGGTGTCATATTAGATGTCATCACCTTTGGGATACTTTCTTCAGTCGACCCTCAACATTAGTAAATTTACCCTCCTACATGCTCCACAAATTAACCCAATACAGAGAACCTTATGCTGTATGTAGAGAAGTCCTGTTTACTGGTCTATTCTCTATCAAACTCTAAGCTGTCTATACAGACTGTGTTTTTCTTGTTGTCAATAAATAAAAGTGAGTAATGATGGTCTAACATCTGTCTTAATTACATGAACCATACTGGTAGTGTGAACCTATTAGAAATATACACATTACCTCCCTAAAATAAAAAACATTATATAATTCTGCCCAATGCCCAGTCAGTATATTACTGGTATCCAAACAATAGATTACTTAGTTTGGATGGCTAAGTTAAAGAATTTTGTTCTTAATCCTACACAGAACAAAAAGTTTGTGTGTGTGTGTGTGTGTGTGTGTGTGTGTATAATCAAAAAGTCAAAAAGTCAATGTAATTGAAGAGTAAGTGAACTGAAAAGGGAAATTAAAATAGGAGACCAATTTAGACATTGTTGATTAACACCAAAATGATACTATGAGAATGAAATAATAAGAGTGGTGGTTGGAAAGAAAAGAAAAACTAACATTAAGAAAGATGTGACAAGACTTGTATGTGGAGGGATTTTGTAGTTCAGAAGATTCAGGAAACAGAGAAGCCTTCCTTGAGTACCCAAACCAGGTCAGGTCTCCTTGTTAAATGTGCTTACTCTGTCCCTTTCCTTTATAGAACTTACTACAGTTTCAGAATCATAATTTCAATGGGAAAAGTTCAATCTATCTCTAACTTCCCAGAATTTGCATTGCTGTCCTATGTGTACCTCCACATGAATCTACTGGGTGTTCCATAAAATGCACCTCCATGTTTTTTTCTCCACATTACCTTTGTTCCTGTTATTCTCTCTGCTTGAAATAACCTTCCTATGATCAACTATCAAAAGTCTTCTCCTTTAAGACCCAATCTGAAATAAGCTTAACCAGAAGTGACCTCTTCCCCTTATGAATACTTTGTTAACTATTCATATGGTTACTCCTTTATGTTGCTTTCCACTGTAGTTGTTCTAGACATTTCTCTCCTCCACATGAAAGAGGCAAACTTCTTGAGGTCAGGTATGGGGCAAAGGGAGCAGAGGTAGGTATGGAGAGGCTGAATAGACTGCAACTCTGAGCACAAAAAACAGCTGAAGAGAAAGCATCGGAGAACCAATGAAAATCCACTCCCTCTCCCAAAGGATTCTTATACTGGGTTCTACAAAGACCCCTAGAGATGTCTTCCCTTCTAATTCTCATACTACTTACTGGTCATATTACTTCTAGAAAATCACTGCCCAAAAGAAGATAATATAAGCTCCAAATTCAAGCTACACATGTAATTTTTTTAAAGCCTTTATTTTTTAAAAGATTTTATTAATTTATTTGACAGACAGAGATCACAAGTAGGCAGAGTGACAGGCGGGGGTTGGGGGGAAGCAGGCTCCCCACCGAGCAGAGAGCCCGATGTGAGGCTCGATCCCAGAACCCTGGGATCAAGACCTGAGCTGAAGGCAGAGGATTTAACCCCCTGAGCCAGCCAGGTGCCCCTACACATGTAATTTTAAATTTTCTACTAACTATACTTTTATTTTCTTTAAGTTTTTATTTATTATTTGAGAGAGACAGAAAGAAACAGCATGAGCAGAGAGAGGGAGGAGAAGCAGACTCCTTGCTGGGCAGCGAGCACGATGCAAGGCTCAATCCCAGGACCCTGAGATCATGACCTGAGCTGAATGCAGCCACTTAACTGAGCCACCCAGACGCCCTCTAACTGTACTTTTAAAAAGTAAAAGAAACAGGGGGCGCCTAAGTGGCTCAGTGGGTTAAAGCCTCTGCTTTCGGCTCAGGTCACGGTCCCAGGGTCCTGGGATGGAGCTCCGATTCCGGCTCTCTGCTCAGCAGGGAGCCTGCTTCCTCCTCTCTCTCTGCCTGCCTCTCTGCCTGCTTGTGATCTCGTCTATCAAATAAATAAATAAAATCTTTGAAAAAATAAAATAAAAAAATAAAAAGTAAAAGAAACAGGTAAAATCAATAATATATTTTACCTAAGCCAATATATCCAAAATATTATCATTCCAACATGTAATCAATACAAAAATTATTAATGAGATATTTTCATCCCCTTCTCACACTACATCCTCAAAATCCATTACATATTTGCACTTCCAGTATGCCTCAATTTGGACCAGTCACACATTTCAAACACCCAACAGCCACATATGACCACTGGCTACCATACTGGATAGTGCAGCTCTAGAACAATAACCCTGTTATTGCTGAAGGTTTTATCATCTGCCTCAGCTATTCACACTCCACCCCAATACCCTTGGCTGTATTTCTTAATTTTTTATCGTTACTCTCCACCCTCTGCCACTCACTCCCGTAGCCACACCGTGGACCTTTCTAAACCCACACTACTTCCAAAATCACTAATTCAAACACTGAATCCTCCAACTACCACCTCCTATTCTTGCTTACATACCTTCACTGCAATAATTCAACATCATAAATATCTACCACTATCCATCTGCCCCCTTATATCCAGCTTAGACACATTCCATGGTCCATCATTAAACTTGCCTCTGCAAAATTCCCTTCCCCATCTCTGCCTGGCACATTCAACTGATTCCAACTTTACAACACAGGCAGGCAGAAGAATGCATGCACACAGGCAAACAGATGTTATTATAAATCTATAATTGTCGATTTTTTTTTAAGATTATTTATTTATTTATTTATTTGACAGAGAGAGAGATCACAAGTAAGTATGCAGAGAGGCAGGCAGAGATAGAGGGGGAAGCAGATTCCCTGCTGAGCAGAGAGCCCGACTCGGGGGCTCAATCTCAGGAGCCTGAGACCATGAGACCATGACCTGAGCCGAAGGCAGAGGCTTAACCCACTGAGCCACCCAGGCGTCCTATAATCGTCGATTTCAATGGACACAGGCATCCCACTAAATTTTCCAGTAAGCTAGTAATCAAACTTCCCAATCTATTCCTTGCTCCTCCCACATCTCTTCCCTCCAAAAACTACCTTTAATAAGCATACATAAAGCAAATGACTATTCAACTTTTTATATCAAAGCATTCAAAATTATTATGTTATTAAAAGAAAAAACAAGGTTCAGAGGTGCCTGGGTGGCTCAGTTGGTTGAGCCTCAGACTTTAGGTTTGGGCTCAGGCCATGATCTCAGGGTCCTGGGAGGGGGCCCACATCCTGCTCCACAGAGTTTGCTTCTCTCCCTCTACTGCTCCCCTACCCAATGCTTGTGCACTCATGCACTCTCTCCCTCTCTCTCTTTAAAATAAATAAATAAACTTTAAAAAAAAAAACAACTCCAAAATTTAAAAACACCATTTCTTGCTAACTATAAAAATATGTTTTTTATAAAAATTCATATATAGAAAGGTGCAGGAGAATCAGGTTTTTTGTTGTTGTTGTTGTTGTTGTTTTTGAACCAAGATATTTTTTATGTACTTAACTGGAATACTAGAATATAAGTTTCACAAGGGCCAAGACCCAAATCTATTTCACTTCCAAATAATGACTGAGCATCTAACACAGTTATCTGACACGTAAACCAGCTCTCATTTTTACTGATGGAATGAGATCCTTGCTTTAACCAACTGAGATATGAGAGGCCAAATTTGAAACAGGTTAAGGGAAGAAAAGGGGAGAGTGCTTATTTGTTTCCAAGGTTTAGCACAGAATGTATATAGCCCAGTAAAGAAATAATTACACTTTACATGAAACTTTTTAAAAAATGTATCAAACAAAATAATGAAAAAATATATTAAGTATAACACAAACTTTAATGGCTTATGCTTCCACAAAAAAGCTAGACTTTTCTTACCACTTCAATTAAACTTCCTCATGGGTTACAGGATGAACACATATAAATCTAAGCACTTTTCAAAACTTAACCAAGTGTCCATCACTGTGGTAATTACTTAAGACCCTTTGTCTTCCCCAAAAATCAACAGACACAATTGCTAGATTCTATGGGCATATACATTTACCACAGTTATGCATGTTTTCATAATGAGGTCTCTAAAACTTTCCTCTCCACCTCCACCTATGGAATCTTCCTCTTCAAAAAGCTGTACCAAATCTAGGAAATTTATAAGACTATGATATATAATTAGATGGTTTAATTAGAAGCAACAGCTTAAAAACAACCTTACAAGTAAATAATATACATAACTAATATTTCATTATCAGTTTTGATTTTAAAAGCAACTTATTAATACAAATTACGTAAAAGGAACTAGAAAGGAATAGGATGAGGGAGCACCAAAAAAGCCTCAAAGTTTTGGAATACTCTATTAAGTTGGATGTTTTGTTAATCTTCTACAAGTTATACATTCCTCAAAGTTATACATATTATTTTGTATATACATTTTCTTAAAGCAACTAGCTTTCTCTCAAAAAAGAACACAATTTCTATTATCACTAAATATAAATCTTCATTCAACATTAGCAACTATTTAAGAATGGTTATCATATATTAATACAGTTCATATTATGAGCTTCACGAGTTTACAATATCCACCAACGACCATACACAAATACCTACCATATTCCCTCCCTAAAAAGAAACAAAGTAACAGCGGAATAAGAAAAAAAGGAAAGTTAAGTCATAAGCACAAAGAGCAAAAGACAATAATCAACTGGTTTAAAAAAAAAAAAAAAAAGCAGGGGCGCCTAGCTGGCTCTGTCAGTCAAGCATCTGACTCATGATTTTAGCTCAGATCTTGATCTCAGGCTCATGAGTCCAGGTGTCATGCTGGGCTCTTAAAAAATAAATAAATTAAAAAAAAAAAAAAAGGATGGGAGCGCCTGGGTGGCTCAGTGGGTTAAGCCTTTGCCTTCGGCTCAGGTCATGATCCCAGGGTCCTGGGATCGAGCCCCACATCGGGCTCTCTCCTCAGTGAGGAGCCTGCTTCCTCCTCTCTCTCTGCCTGCCTCTCTGCCTACTTGTGATTTGTCCGTCAAATAAATAATAAAATCTATTAAAAAAATTAAAAAAAAAAAAAAGGAAAGGAAAGGCACAGGTGCAGTCCTCTAACAACAGAAAACAAAAAATGAAAGGGCGAATATTACTAAAGGATTAACACAAGACAATTTCCTAGAAGTGAAGGACATGTGTCTCCAGACTGTACCATCAAGTAAGTACCTTAGCACAATGACTGAAAGATACCCATACGAAGGCATTTCATCAGGATGTAAGCACACCAGGAATAAAGATCCTCAAACCTCCAGATGGGTCACATGTAAAGGTCCAAGTATGAAATGGCACTCTGTACCATGTACAATGCAAAACTCATCTTTAGGGTTACAAAAGACAAGAATATACAAGAGAAAATGTCTAACTGCTCAAATTCTACCATACTTCAAATTGTCTAGTTTCATTCAAGAGGAAAAAACAGACCTTGAAGAAAATTTTCTGAAAACCTAAGATATCTCAAAACTCTAACAGGAAACTAACTTTCAGTAAGATCATTATCGAAGTTCAACCTTAAGGGGCACCTGGGTGGCTCAGTGGGTTAAAGCCTCTGTCTTCGGCTCAGGTCATGATCTCAGGGTCCTGGGATTGAACCCTGCATGGGGCTCTCTGCTCAGCAGGGAGCCTGCCCCCCCCTCTCTGTCTGCCTATTTGTGATCTCTGTCTGTCAAATAAATAAATAAATAAAATCTTTTTTAAAAAAAAGTTCAACCTCAAAAAAAATTAAAAATAAAAAAATAAATAAATAAAAGGACTTTAAGTAAAGCTAAGTCTTTAAGTCTTTACTTAAAGTCCTTTGCTCCTAACAGATTTTGGTTAATTAGGCTTGGCAAAATACTAACCTAAAAATGAAGGATCCTTTTAAAACCATGGGTCAGGCAGGAAGGGAAGTGGGCAGAGGGCAGGCATTTGGACAGGAGGGATACAAAAATCTCAAAAAAAAAACTACAGTAAGTTTTTCAAGAGTTATGTTATGATAATTCTTTTTCCTACCAATCTAATTAATTCTTATGTGAAAGTTGAGGGAAAACAATCTTAAATATAATAATCCAGAAATATAAATATTCAAAGGCAAGTAAAATGTACACATCAATCATGCATGGCTTTACTACTGATTTTAACCAGATAATTATGATGCAAGAGAGTATGTACCTGTCTCTCCACCAGACTGAATTCCTTCCCAACAGAATTGTTCTAATTATCCCTATATTCTGCTAACTAGCACAATACCAGACACATGGCATACACTCAAATATTAAGTGAATAAATACATGACTATATGAGAAGACCTAATTATATAGAAAGTAAAATAAGTTCTCATTAACCCCAAGATTTTAATGAGCCATGTTAAGATTATAAAAGGGGAGGGGGGCACCTGGGTGGCTCAGTGGGTTAAAGCCTCTGCTTCGGCTCAGGTCATGGTCTCAGGATCCTGGGATCAAGCCCCACATCGGGCTCGCTGCTCGGTGGGGAGCCTGCTTCCTCCTCTCTCTCTGCCTGCCTCTCTGCCTACTTGTAATCTCTGTCTATCAAATAAATAAATAAAATCTTTTAAAAAAATTATAAAAGGGAAAGCATTAATGGATGAAGCTATTTTTAAGTGAAAAAAAATATTTTTATATTCATAAGGCATTACTTCTTCAATCAAATAAACTAATCCCACAGCTAATTAATAAAAGCTTGAGTCTAACTATATTTGCACTTCACATCAATATCACTTTTCCCCTGATTAACTTTACCTGCAGAATTAGGTTCAATAGAAGACATACCAAGACCATTCACATCCTCAGCACCACCACCCCACCACATAAACACAAACATCACCTCATTCCTTCAAATAGCTTATGCAGTTAGCATGACAAGACATTTCAACATCAAAAACTGGGTCACTTTTACTAAAGCTACAGATAAAACTGGAAATTATATGCAAAACAAAATGTTCAGTTATCACTCCCCACACTCAACAGAATTGATTAGATCAGTTCAGATCAGCAGATTCCAGAAAATAATGCAGGACAGTTTATCTACAAGAAAATATGTTCTAGGGGCACTGGGTGGCTCAGCTGGTTGGGCAGCTGTCTTCGGCTCAGGTCATGATCCTAGGGTCCCAGGATCAAGCCCCACATGAGGCTCCCTGCTCAGTGGAGAGCTTGCTTCTCCTTCTCCCTCTGCCTGCCACTCTACATACTTGTGCTCTCTCTCCCTCTAACAAATAATAAATAAAATCTTTTAAAAAAAGAAAAAAAGTAAAGAAAGTATGTTCTAAACAATTATTAGCCAACCCATAAGTAGCAAAGTTGAACCTACTCACCCAAACTATTCAAGAGCTATAGCACATTTTATATGCAAATAATGCGCTAATTACAAGTGAATCTTATCTAATATCCTTTCCATTGGGCATAGCAGGGTTGCCACGTGGAAATACTTTTTTTTTTTTTTAAAGTAGGCTCCACTCCCAATGTGGAGCTTGAACTCACAACCCTGAGATCAAGAGGCACAAGCTCCACCAACTGAGACAATCAGACACCCCAGAAAAAGTTTTTAACATATCTGCCACATATACCAAGAAGTAACTTTTTAAAGAGTCTGGAATTAAGGGTTATTAACTTTTACTGTTCCCCATTCTTATTAGTAATTGCACTATTCCTGGGATAACTATTTAAATTTAGAAGTGAAAAATAATGGCAACCCTAAAGGATTCAATTACACACGAAATACCATACTTAAAAGAAAACTTTCACCTTTAAGATGTTACTTCATATTGAAACCACAGATTAGAATAACTTTTGCACAAAAATCTTTGTTTTCTATTACCTTGACACCCTAGTGAAAGATGCTTGAGGAATACAGAAGCTAAAGGCTTTTCAAATACAACTCTAAGGAAAGGTAAAAAACTAGAAAAGCATTTAGAGTTTTATAATCTCTAGGTTCCACTTCAATCCCACAAGAGGGAAAGGAAGAAAACAAAAGAGGTCCAATGTAAACCAATCATCTTAGATATTTCATAAGAACTAGTAAGATCTGATGAAAAGAGGAAATTATTGGCTGAAGTAGGTTAGGGGACATCTCTATGGATTTTTCACTTATTGAAGCTATTTCTATTCCCTACTACAGAAAAAAACCAATCAAGGGTTGAGACATAACCTTGAGAAAATAAAAAGTTATAGAATCCCCATACCACTACTGATTTAAAGCATTTTGAGAGTAGAGTCATGCAATGCAATGCATACCATTAGTATTTTTGCCACAGAGATGCAAGATAAAATAAACAGTTTCTGCTTGCAAACTGCCTTGTAAATGGGATCACTATTATCTATAAGCAAACTATTTTTTCTTTTAATTTTTTTTTTAAATGCCATGGGTAAGAAGGTGAAAAGGATAGTCTGATTTTAAGCTATACCTGTACTGTAAATCTTATATAAACAGTGTTCAGGTTCTCAAAGTTTTTGTTCCCTGGACTCTTTTACAGTCTAGAAAATGGAGAACCCAAAAAACTTTGTTGATTATATCTATCGATATTGGGGCATCTGGGTGGCTGAGTCAGTTACGCATCCAACTCTTGATTTCTGCTCAGGGAGAGATCTTAGGGTCGTGAGATTGAGCCCTGTGTAGGGCTCCGTACTTGGCAGGGAGTCTACTTAAGATTCTCTCCCTCTCCCTCTCCCCTTTTGCCCCCCTCCTCTCTCTCTCCGTTTTAAAAAATAAGTCTTTAAAAAAAAAACTACCATATTTACTGTATTAGAAACTAAAACAGAATTTTTTAAAGATTTATCATCATTTAAAAATAAGTCATTAGGGGCGCCTGGGTGGCTCAGTGGGTTAAAGCCTCTGCCTTCAGCTCAGGTCATGATCCCAGGATCCTGGGATCCAGCCCCGCATCAGGCTCTCTGCTCGGCAGGGAGCCTGCTTACTCCTCTCTCTCTCTCTGCCTGCCTCTCTGCCTACTTGTGATCTTTGTCTGTCAAATGAATAAATAAAATCTTTAAAAAATAAAAAAATAAGTCATTATCTGTTAACATAAATCACATATTAATTTTAAATATTACATTCCAAGACAAAAAATATATTATCGAGAAGACTGTCACTGATTCACATTTTTGCAAATCGCTTTAATGTCTGACTTAATAAAGACGGCCTGATTCTCATATCTGCTTTTGCATTTAATCTGCTCCATGAGGTTGTTTTGACTGAAGTACAGGAAGAAAATTCAGCCTCATGCAGGTATGTACTTGGAAAAAGACAATATTTCAATAGGCTTTTCAGATAACTATGGATATTCTCTGATCCTTCACCAAAACTCAACAAGCTGCAGTTCCTTAAAGGCTGTTGCAATATGGAATCTAAAACCATATCAAGTAAACACTTCTTACTCTGATTTACTGAAATCCATTGGTCTATCTTCTATTTCCAATGCATCTTTTTACCCATGCATGATTTTCAATACCACACATTTAGAAAGTATTGCTTCACTGAGTTATGCAGTTCTTCCAAATGTTGACACTTGCGCTATATCGCATTTATTAGTACCACCAATAACCTTATCAAAAAGTATTGGGAAGGGGGGTGCCTTGGTGGCTCAGTAGGTTAAAGCCTCTGCCTTCAGCTCAGGTCATGATCCCAGGGTCCTGGGATTGAGCCCCACATCGGGCTCTCTGCTCAGCAGGGAGCCTGCTTCCCCCCCCCCCACCCCGCTGTCCCCTGCCTGCCTCTCTGCCTACTTGTGATCTCTGTCAAATAAATAAATAAAATTAAAAAAAAAAATAAGTATTGGTAAGGGACACCTCAGTGGCTCAGTCAGCCAAGCGTCTGCCTTTGGCTTAAGTCATGATCCCAGACTGCTGGGATCGAATCCCACATCAGGCTCCTTGCTCAGCAGGGAGCCTGCTTCTCCCTCTTCCTGCCACTCCCCCTACTTGTGTGCTCTACCTCTCTCTCTGACAAATAAGCAAAATCTCTAAAAAATACAAATCAAAACAAAAATAAGTATTGGGAAACTGTCAAACTCAAAGTAGTAAATACAAGTATTCCAAAATTCCATTTTGCCTGAAAACTTAAATTTTATCTTCAGCAACAAATATTGTCAGCTGTTTTTCTCGTACAGAAAATGTCCTGAATATCCAAGTCTGTATAACCATACTTTGTCAGTCATTCTTTCAAGTAAAAATGGTATTCCATTAAAAAAGCAGCTAGTTCAGCCCATAACTCAAACAACTACACAAGATCTTTTGAGTTAACCGCTGGGTTTGGTACTCATTAAAATACTTCTATAGGTACTTCCCATTACATCACATAAAATATATTTCCAAATGGACTCAAGGATTGAGACATAATCAAATTAATATTTTTTTTTTTGCTTAATTAAGGATACTAAGGATATCTGGCATTTATTTTTTAATTCTAAATGTATGGTGATATACTAAACAACTACAGTTTAGTGCCACTGCCTTAATTCATGTTAAGGCACCAGCAATTTCACCCACCACTGATTTTGCAAACACCAATATAATAAATAATGCCTTACTACTATTAATAGTTTTAGACTTGGACAACCCCCAGAAAGAACCTAGAGAATCACCGAAGGCCTGGAAAATGGACTTTGAGAACCACTGTAATAGCTGATGCACTACTTGCATGATTAAAAAAAGATAATTTGGGGCGCCTGGGTGGCTCAGTGGGTTAAAGCCTCTGCCTTCAGCTCAGGTCATGATCCCAGGGTCCTGGGATAGAGCCCCACTTCGGGCTCTCTGCTAGACAGGGAGCCTGCTTCCCTTCCTCTCTCTCTCTCTCTGCCTGCCTCTCTGCCTACTTGTGATCTGTCAAATGAATAAATAAACTCTTTAAAAAAATTTTTTTAAAGGTAATTTTTAAATAGATATCCCATTATAACAAAAATGTTTAAATACACACATATACACAGAGATATACCCAAACTACTGATAGCTTGATACCTCAGAGCTAGAACTCAAAAATTATGAATGACAGAATGTGACAGATACCCTCCTAAGTCAAAAACTACTTGCCAAATACCTACCATCAGCTAGGCGCCTCTTCATTCCCCTTCTTGGGTAACTTACAAAACCCTAGAGACCAGAATGATGATTTTAATGTAAAAGAAAAATGTTTATCCTGAAATCTTTCGGATCTTTTTTTAAGATTAGACCTACATGACTGCAAGAAAAAGTCTTAAAATTCACCATAAAGCACAAGATAGCATGTTAAATTCTATTTTAAGCACTATGCCATGAAACTAAAAACAGGCTTGCTCACATTCAGAAACCCAAATACAAAATGAACTGCTTTGGTTGCGCACTGCCAGAATCCCATAAAGAGCCTCCATTCCATTTCTCCTCAAGCCAAACAACCTTTACCTGTTTTAGTTTTTATTTCTATTTTTCAGGGACACTTCAATGCTAATACCATAGCTGTTACATTAAATGTGGCAACTGTTTTTTAAAAAGCAACAGTGTAACAAAACTATCAAAACAAGAACTTTTCGACATATACATTGATAAACTCAAGAGGTAAACCTCTGTAAATATACGTACAAAATATGTACACTGTTAAAAAAGAATGAAATGATCTCATTTGGGGATATAACATGGAAAGATCTTCAATATATATTATTAAGTGAAAAACACAAGTCAAAAGATATTAGGTATAGTATGATCCCATTTGTTTTTATAAAATATATTTATGTGCATGTACATCATTTAGTAATACTGAGTTCATTCTGTATGCCCAGTCATATCTGAATCTAGATATACACATACAATAAATTAAAAATATTATACAGGCAGAGATAAATGCCCACTCAAAGAAAAATGAATAGGTCAGAGAGAGAAGACATTTCACATGTATGAAACGTCCAAAACAGTCAAATCTACGAGAACAAAAGCAGATTAGCAGCTGCCTCAGAGTGAAATGAATTGTGGGCAGTGGGAGTGATAGCTGAAAGGTACAGGATTTCTTTGGGGAGTCAGGAAAATATTCTAAAATTAATTACGTAGATGGCTGCACAACTTTGTAAATGTATTAAAAACGAGCTAATTGTGTACCTTAAATAGATGAACTAACTATATGGTATGTGAATTATATCTCAATAAAGCTTTTACGCTCCCCACCCCCCAAAAAACAATAGAGACCAAAGTGACTGCCTCTCAGGGAAGGGAGGGTTGAAGATGAAGGTCTTTAAAACTATACTCTACTTGGGGCGCCTGGGTGGCTCAGTTGGTTAAGCAGCTGCCTTCGGCTCAGGTCATGATCCCAGCGTCCTGGGATCGAGTCCCACATCGGGCTCCTTGCTCCGCAGGGAGCCTGCTTCTCCCTCTGCCTCTGCCTGCCTCTCTGTCTGCCTGTGCTCACTCTCTCCCTCTCTCTCTCTGATAAATAAATAAAATCTTTAAAAAAAACAAAACAAAACAAAAAAAAAACTATACTCTACTTACTGCCACATCACTACAATCAGAAATGTAGTCATTTAAATTTATATAACTTAAAGAAAATAAAAGACAAACCTAAAAATCTTTCATAAATTATTCTAGATTTTTAAGTTTCTTTTTTAAAAAGACTATTTGTCAGAGAGAGAGAGAGAGAAGAAGGCAAGAGTACACAGGCAGGGAGAGCAGCAGGCAGATGGAGAAGCAGGATTCCCCAGGAAGCCGGGAGCCAGATCTGGGACTTGATCCCAGGACCCCAGGACCAGGAACCTCAGCTGAAGATAAATGCCTAACCGACTGAGCCACCAAGGTGTCCCATAAACAATTCTAGATTTAACATTATTTGAGTTTATCTACAAAGCTGCCATTAGAAAAAAAAAATGAAGATGTGAACATTTGCAATTTAGACTATCATACAACATGTGCATCAGCCCCCTTAACTAACAGAAACAAATTTTGAACATAATTTGTTCATTTCACAAATGTACCTTAAGCACCTACTATATCCACAGGGTAGGAATGGGGGAAAATGAAGTGGTATACAAAGCAGAACACCAGTCAACAAAAAGAAGCAAACTAACAGTTCTAGCTTTAAGTTAAGTACTTTTGCTACAGAGTGAAGACAAAACACACAAAAAATGGACTGGGATCAGACTACAGAAAATCCTGAATACCTGAGAGCTAAGACTTTATCCTGTTATCGATGGAAAGCCATTGGAGTGACAGGATGAAAAGAAATGTTTTGGGAAAATTAGCCTGGCAACCAAAGGGGGAAACTGAAAGCAAGAATAGCAGGAAAGGTAAGAAGAAGATGAAGTTTTAAAAAATAGGAACATTTGCAACAATCTCTGGAGAGTTACTGATATTTCAAAGTTACTAGTTAATGTTCAAAGGGTTTATATTTATTTTGTTTGATCTAATGTGAAACAGAAAAGGAAAAAAGGTAGTTTCTTCATTTTACTGAAATTCATGTAAGAAATTCATTACAAAGAAGGAAGTTTTACCAGTTAATTCTGAAGGGAGGAGGAGTTGGGGGGGGGGGGCTACCATTTCATGTGATACCACTTAAACCAAAAGTAGAAGGAATCAAAAAGTAATGGGGTGCCACAGTTTTTAACATGGAAGGGGGAAGTATAATTACAAATATTTTGTGGTAAGAGAAGCAAAAAGTGCACTGCAATTACAAAATTGATAATAAAATACAATTACATACTTAAAATTTATCACCTCTTTTTAAAAATCCTAGTACTAAAACGTGTTACATAAATTCAAGTTTACATGAGGACTAAATCTGACATTAAATTTAGAGTTTGAGCACTTATATGCCCTTAATCTCATCAACTATTTTTTCTACAGTGTAGTACTTTCCAGATGTTGCACAAATATTAACTCAACTGGGTGCCTGGGTGGCTCAGTGGGTTAAGCCTCTGCCTTCAGCTCAGGTCATGGTCTCAGGGTGTTAGAATCAAGACCCACATCAGGCTCTCTGCTCAGCAGGGAGCCTGCTTCCCCTCACCACCCTGCCTGATGATTTCTCTATCAAATAAATAAATTAAAAATTCTAAAATATATATATTAACTCAACTGACATATCCATTTATTGACTTAACCCATAATGGTTCATATATGCATTTATTAGCTGATTTAACCCAATAAGGTTCTTCCTAAAATAGAAAAATATTTTCATTGCCTCTATAACCTCTTTCCTGTAACAACCTCCTCAAAACAATGTTACCTACCAAACTAATACTTTGGCAACACTTAGGTTTTATTTGTAGTTTTGTTTTAAAGATTTTATTTATTTACTTGACAGAGGGAGAGAGAGAGAGAGAGATCACAAGTAGGCAAGGGGGGGTGGGGGGGAGCAGACTCCCCGCTGAGCAGAGAGCCCAATGCAGGGCTTAATCCCAGGACCCTGAGGTCACAACCCCAGCTGAGCCAAAGGCAGAGGCTCAACAGCTCAACCCATTGAGCCACCCAAGCACCCCAACACTTAATTTTGAGAAAAAAATATGAATAAGGCAAATTCTCTTTTCTACTTTACCTATATTAATGGTCAGCACTGCTTTTCTTAAAATGTCAGTTAAAAACAGATGGGCAGGCACCTGGGTGGCTCAGTGGGTTAAAGCCTCTGCTTTCGGCTCAGGTCATGATCTCAGGGTCCTGGGATCGAGCCCTGCATGGGGCTCTCTGCTCAGCAGGGAGCCTGCTTTCCTTCCTCTCTCTCTACTTGTGACCACTGTCTGTCAAATAAATTTTATAAATAAATAAATAAATTTTTTAAAGATTTAAAAAAAAACAAAAACCGTGGTCATCTAACAAAGCATATTAACTTCCAATATTTGATTTCTGTGTCAAACATACTTGAAATAAATTATAAATGCTGTTTCATACTCTATTTTATACTTTACCAAATGTTTACTTCTATTTTTATAGAATATACTCTGCCATCATTTAATAATCTTATCTGATAGATTTATAGAAACAGATAGGTTTATAGAAACAGAAACAAAGGTACAGACAATGAACAAAGCAAGAACTACTTATTTCACTCACAAAACTTCATCTAATCAAAATAGCATTAACACTGCTCCCTAAAGCACAGAAAAAGTTCTGTCACATCAATATATTTTTGTTAGAATAAAACATTTGCAAATCTTTATATCAGGCTGTTTGTCAAGACATTGTTTAAAAGAGCAAAAAAGTGGAACTATCTAAGTGTCCAATGATAAGGGACTAGCTGAATAAAAATATAATGTTACCTTTCAAATCACACAGACCTATATTTACTTACCTGGAAAGATAGCCATGAAAACAGCAGATTACACATAAAGAAAAGTGCAATCTCTTTTTGTGATGAATATACATACACATATGTTCACAGAGAGAAAGTCTAAATGGATAGATCCCCTGATGTTAACCATGATATTTCTAAGTGCTGAGATTACAGGTGTTTATTTTTCTGCTTATTTTTCAGTATTCCCTGAAATTTTGGCAAAATGATATTTGCAAGAATTAACATCTATGATTCGAACTAACAAACTCCAAAATCTCCCTTGCAAAAAGCCCAAAGAATATCCAAAAATACCTTGGCAAAGAGCAAGAGGGAAAGTATTAGCAACAACATAACTAGAATTCTTTGTGAGCGAGGCACCCTATGGGGCTCCAGGACATACATGGGACCTTTACAGCAGCCTATATAGTACAGGGTTTGAAATCACAAGACTTAGGTAAGTTCAAGTCCCTGCCACTTTTACTTGTATGACCCTGGGCTAGTCGTAAGACCCTGGGCTAGTCACTTACTCTTTCTGGGCTCGCTTCACCAATAAAAGAGGTAAGACCTGCCTTCCTACCTCAAAGAACTGTTGGAAAGATCAGATGAGATAATGGGTACATTATAAACGGCAACATCATGAAGTACAACATACTATAAAAAATACTATTCATTCAAACATGAAAAAAAGAAAAAGGTGCTTAATGTCAGAGCACAATACTTCAGAGAGCACTACAATCAATTCTATAAAGTAATGACCCAGGGGTTTTGTTTTTAAAGGCTTCATCATATTATCACAAACACCCAGTTTTGCAGAAACTCAAGATACTTCTTCCCAGTTCTCACTACAACCATGAGCCATTTTATTTTCTTATCCCTACTTACCACCAAGAAAGGGTACAAATTACACTGAACTCAAAAAGCCTCAGCAAGAACCCTGGTCAGCATGTTGATATAGTTCACCAAGAGAAACCTGAGATTAATCAGCTATGGGCTCTCCACTAAGCACTATTGCAACTCACAGCGGTTACAAGAGACTCTGAAGAGAAAGACAATACAACGACCCAGAAGAAAACTGTAGATGAAAAAGCAGTATTTAAAAACAACTGTATGAAATACTTAAAAACTAAAGTGTTTTATAAATTGTTTTTAAATACTGTTCATAAAAAATGGTGACTTAAAACAAAAGCTAACAAAATGTGGCACTTGACACCAAACCAAATTAGGGAGAATCAAATCAAATTCATGAATAAACTGTCCGGTCTATTTCCTTCTAAAATCACACCACAAAGATCAAAATTAAATGGCTATTTCTTGAAAATAAAGAGGAAGAATATGACAACAATTTCCTGACATGCTTATAGATACTTTTAAAAGCACAGTGTCAAAAGTATGGCTTCTCTTCCCATTGAATTCCATTATGTTATTCCACTAAAATGATGAACTTCTTCCTCCCCACTGTTCCACCTGTGAGTTAAAATGGCCATATAACTTGATTTGAGAGTTAATGCAAAAAACTTGTAATAAAAAAAAAGTCCTTTGGGGGTGCCTAGGTGGCTCAGGTGGTTAAGCATCCAACTCCCTAATTTCTGCTCAGCTCCTCTTAGGGTTTTGAGATCAGGCCCTTGAGCCACTCCACCCCACTCCTGGCTTAGCAGGAAGTCTGCTTGAGATTTTCTTCCTCTCCCTCTCCCTCAACTCTCCCTGAAGCATGCACGCTCTCGCTCTCGTGTGCTTGCTCTCTCTCACTCTCTCTAAAATAAATAATCTTCCAAAAAAAAAAAGGTTCTTTAAGAGGAACTACATGAAGCTGTCAGATTATTAACTTCCAAGATCATCCGGCCATCACATCCTCCTGCTTTTTAAGTTCCTAAAGATAATAAAATGCTCACTCTTTACATTCTTACAGATGTCATTTATGGGTATTCCCCTAATGAAAAATTAAACCTTTCATAAACAAATGTGCACAGAGAATTCTTTTTGATATGTATGACTCACAATCTAATTTTTATTGGCAGTATCTTCAAGTGTTGCAGCTTGCACTATTCCTACAGGAGATAGAGATCTATCCATTTTCCCCATCCAATCTTTGTAGATTATAGATTTGAAAGGACTCACTAAAATGGGCCATGAGGAAAATAATTATGAATACAATCTACAGCAAGATGATATGTGAGCTGTGAATCAGGATAACAAAAATGTCACTATTTTCTCAAAGCCTTACAGCTGGCAATCCATTGTACTACTGTATTTTCACTTAAAGCTGAAATCTCTGGGTTTTTCTTAAATTTTATTGACTTCTTCTATCTTATTAAGAATAAATGCTATTTACTTCCAAAACAAAAAACCATCAGAAAATATGATTTCCAAAAGAAGTGTCTTCCAAAGCTTACTGCACAGAAATTTATATACACACATTCTCAAATAACTATGGTAGGCATTCCTAAGATCATCTACCCCCTTCCCAAAAAAAAAAAAACAAAACAGCAAATCTAACCACAATCAAGCACTAAAATTTTTAACACAGCTATCAACAGCTAAGCAATTTATCACAGCTTCTAAAAGTATTGGGCACATACAATGCCAACCTGTAGGTCAAAACAGTTATTATAATTTGAAAAAATTGTACTACAGAAACACAAGAGTAGTTTTTCCACTAAAAAAAACTCAAGTAGATTTTTGAGAAAGCAAAAAGGGAGATCATTTTTAGAAAAATAATGTTTCCCCCAAGTGTTTAGCACTTATCTGATACAGGCTCATTTTTGTAAAGAGAAACTTTACCTAACAAGACTCACACCAGGGATCTGATCTATCCCCAAAGGCACTTTCTTAAAATGAGAAAGAACAAAGGAGGAAATCTCCCAGCATGTGCTTTCCATACCAGTTTCTTCAGACAGCATCAAGAGTGACAATATACCCAGCACAAGCTTTTCAGCTTTACTCTGAGGCCCATGTATAACAGAACTGATTAGCTATCATTCAAAAGGATTCCAAACAAAATAAATAGTAGAAGGAGGAGATCACAGCAACATTGTGACTACATCTTAAGAGTGAAACTATTGAAAACATCTACCTTAAAGTTGCATACTTTATATTTCAAGAGTTAATGACCTCAAAATATTTAAATTGCTAAGGCTTTTTCATTTCAGTCAACAGTTTGAAACTGGAAAAAAACGAAACCAACCATTCCAAATCTGCACTCTGTTCAATTAATTTGTAATTAGAAGTAAATTTTAAAAGAACGACATTCAAAGCCAGCGCCTTAATATACAAATTTTGGAATGTTAATATTGCAAAATTATTGAGGAAACCGATCTTTCAGCGAAGCTTTCCACAGAAAAACTCCAGAAACAAACCCAGTGTGTGCCTGTTCTAGAAGCTGTCGTTTCAGTATAACGGAGAAATGTTTTAAAAATAATTTTTATTAAATAGAGACAGAGAACTCTCCCCAAAGATTTACAACTGTATATCCCAATCGCCGTTCTGACAGAGATGTCAGTTCTCTGGGTCAAGATATACCCAGCTGCTTGGTTCACACACAGGAAGCCACAGAGGGGAATATCGCGTTCAGAGCCTCGAAATAATACGCGTTAGTTAAAACTGCCTGCTACTAAACCAAAATTATTCAAGCGGAGCCCCATTTGTCACAATCCAATCATAAGGGTTCCACCCCCCTCCCCCAACAGCTTGTGTAGTGGTGTATATCTGCTTCGGTAAAGAAGCCATCATCAGGTAAAGAAGATTGGGGTGGGAGAAAAAGCGGGGAAAAGGGGGCACCCTTTCATCCAATTTCGCGAGGCGTGAGTAATTGGTACAGTTGAGAGGAACGGAGGAACGTTCTATTTATTGGGGGTTGAAGTAGGATGAGGGGAGAATTTCGTTCAAATCAACATGGCCAGCAAGATGTCCCTACAAACAAAAGGCAACGGGGGGATATAAACACGAACCATTCACCTCCATCAGCTATAGCATCGCCATCATGGTGTGTGCAGAGACCCCCAAAGGCTCCTCTCACCCTCCACACCAGGCAAAGGAAGAGAAGGAAAAGAAGGGAGAGGTAGCTGCTTCCCACCACCCACCACTGCTTCCAAATACACACCCTTCGAGGGGGGTTCTCCCCCCACTCCGGTTGCCCAGGATCAGAGAGAAAGTAACGTCCCGCCCAGGCAGACTCCCCCGCTACCCCTCAGCCGAGCCCCAACGTCGGCCAGGGGCTCACTAAACTTTACCGGAGCTTCTCCCCACATCCCCGCCCCACAACCCCAGGATTGCGCTGCCCACAAGCGGGGCACCCCGGGCGCCTCCTGACAGGCGGGCACCGGGGGAGAGCGGAGTCTGGGGCGGGGGCGGCAGGGAGCCACGGAGGGGCGGGGCGGCCGGAGCCAAGTTCCCGGGGGTCCGAGGAGAGCTCCTGACAGCAGCCCCGGACTGCAAAGGAGGAAGAGGAAGCGGCGGCGGGGAGCTTTCCCAATCCCCCCTACACGAACACCCTGCCCCAGCCCCCGTTCCCCATGGGGGGGGGCGGGGAAGGCTGGTGGAAGGTGAAGAAGCCGAGCCCAGAGGGCAGCCTAGGCCCCTACCTCCAGACTACCGATCTCTTCCCCCGCCACCCCCGCCAGAGGCGCCCACAACAATAACACGCCGGGGACGACCCGTCAGCGCCCCCGAGGCACCCGGGGCCCGCGGCCCGCTGTTGCCGGGCCCCCTCAGTTAGGGCCAGGCGCGCCGCTCCTCCCTACAACTCCAGGCCCGGGTGGAGTCAAGCCCGAGCGGCCCCCCAGGGCCGGACCCATCCCCCCCAGCACCAGCGGCGCCGTCTCCGCGGCCGAATATTAGAAGTGAATTCGAGCTGCGCTTTACCTTTAGTTCCGCACTGTCCGCCATCTTGCGTCTGTCAGCGCAAGCGCACTGAACCTCGCCGGGGGCCGCCGCTAGTCCCGCCCCTCTAGCCAGCCTGGCCCCGCCCTAGTCCGTCCCCTCTCGCTCCTCCACCTCCCCGACCCGCCCCCGGCCTCCGCCCCTCTCCCGGCGCTCGGAGCCCCGCCCCGGGCACGTACAGCAGCGAGACCGGCACGTACCATTTAAATAATGGCGCCAAGCGGGGAGGTTTGACAGTTACTCCCCGCCCCCCATCCTCGCTGGGCTAGCGCCTCCAGGGAAAGGCCGGAGCAAGTGGGCTGCGGGCCTAAGCCCCGCCTCTCCGCGGCCTGCCGAACCCTTCTGCAAAGCTTCGATGCCTATGGTCACAGAAACTATAATGGCCCCCTCCCCCAATCAGTGAGTCCTTTTCAGCACCTGCTACCTGCGAGGCTGCGCGTGGACTAAAAATAACAATCCGTTACATTTGAGGATCACTTGATGGAGCGTTTCCGGATTTATTAGCTCAGATCCTCCTTATGACAGCGCTGCGAGGTGGGCAGAGAAGAGATTACAATTCCCGTGGTATGTGTATAGTCAGAAGTGAAAGCTCAGAGAGGAAAAGTGACTTGCCCAAACACTTTATAGGGATGACCCAAGACAAAATTCTGAAGAGGTTCATTCATTAACTTTTTGTTCAACAAGTCATTATTTAGTGATTATATACCAGTCCTGTTTCTTTATGTGTACATCGGGAAGTCAAAAAGTGCCTGCCCTCCCGTAGTTCTCTAACGGAGGAACAGACAAGTGAACCAATAAAGATACAGTTACAAATGGTGGTGAGTACCAGATGAAGGCAAAGGGTCCCGTGAGAGAAGAGGGGTTGGAAGGAGATGTACTTAATTCCTGGAAGGCTTTCTCCAATAAATTGACATTTAAGTAGATGTGATGAAAGAATTATTTCACACTTTTTCCTCTCTACTGAAAGCCTCCTATACCTCCTCCCCAACCCACACTTTTTGCTCTCAGTTTTGCTTCATTCGTCAGAGAAAACGTGAAAAGATAACAGATATGAACTCCCTTATCTTACCATCAAAACTATTCCTACAGTCATAGTAACATTTGGGTTACTATGAATGAAGTGTCCCTGTGCCTATGAAAGCCAGTTCCTCTACCAGTGACCTGGATTCCTTTCCCTCCCACATTCCTAAGAACTTTACTCCTACAATCACCTCACCCTCCAGCATCATTACTTTTCCCCTATTAGATTACTCCTATCAGCATATAAACATACTGAAATTCCTCCCATCTAAAACAAACCTACCTTGATTCCAAAATCTCCTCCAGCACCACTCCATTTCTCTCTCTCCACTGCATAAATTCTCAGGTTTTTCAAGATCTCTCTATAATGATTGTTCTCTCTTCCTCACATCACATTCCCTTCTCAGCCTCCTCTTATCCAGCCTTGACTTCTCTCACCAGGATCGCCTATCAAGATTATTAATGATCTCCATGTTTCCAAAACTAATTGTCAATTCTCATTACCTAAAATGACCTCTCAGGTGAACTGTAAACAGTTGACAAGACTCCTTTCTCTTGAAATACTTTTCCTCCTGAACTTCCTTCAACATTTCCCTATCCTGATTTTCCTATTCCTTTACTGAGCCTCTTTGTCAAAATTATCTGCTGATTTCTCCTCTTTGGCTCAATCTTTAATGTTATAGTCCTCCAGGGCTCAGTCCTCACCCTCTTGTCTTCTCTGTTTTACAGTCAGGTGAATTTATCCAACTCTTTGACATTAAAATGTCTGTTTAGCCCAGACCTCCCAACCAAAATCCAGATTCACAAATCCAACTCTCTACTTAATATCTCTGTTTCATGACTTCTAGTCATCTCAAGCTTTATGTCAAGTAGTGCCTTGATTTTACCCCCAGCCCTGTTCCTTTCCCACTGTTCTCCATGGATGGCACCGTCATTCAGCCAGCTATTCAAACCAAAAATCTGAAAATCATCCCTGGTCCCTCTCTTTCATTCATCTCTCATATCCAATCCATCAGCCAATCCAGCTGACTCCACCTCTAAAACGTCTCCCAAGCCTGTCCGTGTCACTGGCTGGCCACTACCATCACCCGATTCCAAGATGCCATAATTTCACAAATGGACTGTTTAGAAAGGGTATTCAACTGAGAGGACCACGTTATGACTTTCATTGCCCTACACACTTTTGCATTCTAGGGTACAATTAAAAAATAAAATTTGACTTCATCTCTGGTTTCTGGCACAGAGCTCCTAAAACCTTTAAAATTTCCAGAGGATAGGATTGTTTTTTGTTATTCATGATGAGCCCCTTTCCACCACACCTAAGCTTGTACTAATGAGGTAAGAGAGTGTGGCTCCTCAGGAGTTTCAGGATAGGAGCTGGTCATTGGTAAGACTAAACACAAAGACTAAATACATGATTAGATAAGGGCTAGTAAACATATGGAAGTATTGGAAGGTTGGTGCCAGGGAGGGCAGGGAAGCTCTGCATCCCCACTTCATGCACTACCCCATGCATCTCTTCCATTTGGCTGTTCCTGAGTTATTTCCTTTATAATAAACTGGTAAATATAAGTAAAGTGTTTTCCTTAGTTTTATTAGTCCAATCTAATGAATTATCAAAACTGAGCAGGCATTATAGGAACCCACAAAGCAAGTCAGCAGTACAAGTGGCCCACGGGACTGGCAACTGGTATCTGAAGTAGGGGCAGTCTTGTGGGACTGAGCCCTTAACCTGTGGGGTCTGAGCTTATCCCCAGAGTTAGTGTCAAAACTGAATTGTTGAATACTTGGTTGGCATTGGAGAATTGGTGAGGAAAGATTTCACATATTTGGTGTCAGAAAGAACCTCAGAGACCCCTTCTTCCATAAATATATAAATATATATATAATTATATTTTTAAAAACTACATTTACATTTGTTTAAATGTAGTCTTTATACATTAGTGTAAAGACTAATGCAATCCAAGCAGAGTATACTTATTTTTTCTTCTAATTTCAAAGATTTAAAATATTTTTGTGTTCCCTAAAATTACTGTCCCACCCAACACATAAAAATTAACTCAGAGTTTATCAGGGACCTAAATCTGAGTTAAAACTATAAAACTCTTAGGGAGTAAATCTCTATAACCTTTAATGAGACATAACTTTGCTAGACAAGGATCACACATGCATTTGTGGTAGGAATGGTATGGCCATTTTGGAAAATGGTTTGGCAGTTCTTTGAAAAGTGAAAAGGTACTCATCCTACAACTCAACAATTCTTGGACATTTATCCCAGAGAAATGAAGACTTCTTTCCATACAGGACATTGTACAAGAATGTTCTTTATAAGAGCCCCAAACTAGAAACTCTCCAAATCCCCTTAAAGGGTAAATGGCCAAACAAACTGTGATCCATGTATACCACGGAGTACTACTCAGCAATCTAACAAACAAACAAACAAACAAAAACTACTGACACATACAACAACTTGGATAAACCTCCTGGAAATTATACTGACTTAAAAAATAAAAAAACTAATCCCAAAAGGATGCTTATTGTCTGATTCTATGTATGTAACATTAATGAAATCACATAATTACAGAGATGGAGAATAGACTAGGGTTGCCAAGGTGTTAGGGATGAGGGGAAAGGGTGGTTCTTACCAATGTCAATTTCATGGTTTTGATATTACACTGTAGTTTCATAAAATGTTCACTTTGGGGAAGACAGGGGAAAGGATGCATGTGGCTTCCCTATATACTTTTTTGCAATCTCTTGAGAATTGAATCTGCAATTACTTCAAAATAAAATTACACATTTTTTCATATATATATATATGAATATATCTGAAAAGTATATGTGTATGTAAACATTGAAGATACAATGAATCAAAATTGTGGGGAGAAGAACATCATCAAAATGGCAGAATAGGCAGCTCAGAGTCCCATACCTTCACAGAAACTTTAAAAAATAACCAGCAACTGTCAGACCAACTTTGTGAGAACTCTGGAAAATGATTAAAAGTTTATAGTAACTGAGCAAATGCTTAATCCAAAAAAAAAAAAAAAAAGACAACTTAAAAACGGTAAGAAAGGGGCGCCTGGGTGGCTCAGTTGGTTAGGGCCTCTGCCTTCCGCTCAGGTTGTGATCCCAGGGTCCTGGGTTCGAGCCCTCCATCGGGCTCTCTGCTTGGCAGGGAGCCTGCTTCCTCCTGCCTCTCTGCCTAGTTGTGATTTCTCTCTGTCAAATGAATAAAATATTAAAAAAAAAAAAAGGCAAGAAAAGTTCATGATACTTTCACTTATCCCTGCCCTACTCCCTCCCTGACTTGGCAGCAATCTGGAAGACAGCAGCCCACCTTCCCAGGATGGAGCCCTGGTTCCTGGAAATCCATATGTTCCTCTGTTCTAATCTTCCTGGGAGTGAGCTGAAGGACTCTTCTTGCAAGCCCTATCTCTGTTTTGTTTTAACCTGGGACCCACACTAGAAAAGCAGCAAGCATTGCTTAGAAACACTCTAAGATGAATAAGCAACCTACCACTGCCCTGGGGCCAAAGATTACAGTTGGTACTAAAATAGACACCTAAAGCCTGGGAGTAAAAGGTGGGGAGAGAAATTTACTGGGAAATTAGGTAATTCAAACTGAAAAGTACTCATGAACACTGGGGCCTTTAGAAGGCCACGCACATAGGCCTGAGACAAGATGCATTTCAGGAAAGAGCCAAGAAAGCCCTGAGATTCCACCATTGACGGATAAATATGCTCAGTGCAACCAGAAAGTGAAGGCTGAGGAAGAATTTCAAATGGCCTAGTTAAGTGTTAAAAGAAATACCGTCACACAAGCCAAACCACAAAGATTGGGAAAGGTGTTTTGTTTGTTTGTTTGTTCCTTTGTTTGAAGATCCTAGTGTCGAAAGAAATTTCAGTAAAAACACTAGCTGAACATAAGCTGAGGCTCTAACAATCAAGAATAGCAAACCCTAAGGGGCCCGTGGGTGGCTTAGTAGGTTAAGCCTCTGCCTTCACTTCAGCTCAGCTCATGATCTCAGGGTCCTGGGATTGAGCCCTGCATCAAGCCCTGCATGGAGCCCCGCATTGGGCTCTCTGCTCAGCAGGGAGCCTGCTTCCTCCTCTCTCTGCCTGCCTCTCTGCCTACTTGTGATCTCTACAAGTGAATAAATAAAATCTTAAAAAAAAAAAAAAAAGAATAGCAAACTCAGAGAAGGGAGATGATTTGATCCTCAGAGAGAACACATTATAATATTCAAATGCTCAGTTTTTTGATGACAGCAACCAAAAAAATCACAAAACATAATAAGAAACAGGAAAATATTGCCCAGCCAATGAAAAAAAAATTGACAAAAACTATTCCTGAGGAAGCTCAGACACTGGACTTATACAAAGACTTTAAAGTCACTCTCTTAAATATTCTCAACGGGTTAAAGGAAACTGGTTAAATAATGTATGAACAAAGTGAAAATATCAATAAAGAGATAGAAATTGTTGAAAGAAGTAGAAATTCTAGAGCTGCAAATTACAATAACTAAAATGAAAAATTCACTAGATGGGTTCCAGAACAGATTTAACCAGTCAGAAGAAAGCAGAGGAAATCTTGAAAGCAGAGGAAGAGTAAAACAATATATCATATACAAGTATTCTCAATCAGACTGAAAGCCAATTTCTCTTCAGAAACATTAGAGGCTGCAGAGCAAGAGGAGTCCTTATTTAAAGTGCTGAAGTAAATAAATCCTGCCAAATAAGAACTCTATATCCAGCAAAGCTATCCTTCGAGAATGAAGGATAATATAAGGGGCACCTGGGTGGCTCGGTTAAGAATCTGCCTTCAGCTCAAGTTATGATCCTGGGATGGAGTCAGGCTCCTTGCTCAGTGGGGAGCCTGCTTTTCCCTCTGTTTGCTGCCCCCCCCAACTTGTTCTGTCTCTCTGATAAATAAATAAAGTCTTTAAAAATTAACTTAAGTAAGTAAATAAAATCTGTTCTGATGATCTGTCTTGTAATTGGAGAGTTTAATCCATTTACATTTATATTGACAAAGATTTAATACCTATAGAAGATATAGCACATATAAACATGTATGTACATATTGACAGAGCCCCAAAATATATGAAACAAGTGCACATGAAATATTCTCCAGGATAGACTATATGTTAGTCCAAAAAAGTCTTAATAAATTCAAAAATACTGAAATTATACAAATATCTTTTCCAATCACAACAGAATAAAACTAGAAATTAATAACCAAAGGAAAACTGGAAAATGTACAAAGATATGGAAATTAAACAACACAATCAACTTCATGGAAATGAAAAGAATTACAAGAGAATACTATGACAACTGTATTCCAATCAATTGGGTAACCTAGATGAAATAGACAAATTCCTAGAAACACACAAGCTACCAAAATGACTAGTGAAGAAATAGAAAATCTCAATAGACTTTTAACAAATAAGGAGATTGAATCCATAATTAAAAAAATAAAATCTAACAAAAAAATCCCAGGACCAGGTGACTGCACTGGCAACTTCTACCAAACACTTAAAGAATTAACACCAAACCCTCTCAAACTCTTCCCCAGAAATGAAAAGAACGTAGTACTTTCTCACTTGTTCTGTAAAACTGGCATTGATACTGAAATCAGGGTCACCTGGGTGGCTTGGTTGGTTAAGCGACTGCTTTTGGCTCAGGTCATAATCCCGGAATCCCAGGACTAAGTCCCAGAGTCCCACATCCAGCTCCCAGCTTCACTGGGAGTCTGCTTCTCTCTCTGACCTTCTCCCCTCTCATGCTCTTTCTCACATACTCTTTTTTTCAAATAAATAAAATCTTTAAAAAAAATACTGAAATGAGACAAAGATATTACGAGGAAAGGAAACTATAGACTAATATCTCTTAATGACTCCTTTGGTTACATTTACTCATCAGAATTTTATTCTTTTTGATAACATCATAAATAAAGTTATTTTCTTCATTTCTTTTTCAAATTGTTCATTGCTAGTATAGAAACACAACTGATTTTTGTGCATTGGTTTTGTATTTCACACATTTGCTGAATTTGCTTAACTTATAAGTGGCAATCTTTGTGTTATATAATTTACCACAACTTTTAAAGTAATATAACAAACAGACTTAGAAATTTAGAGCCATATATGCCTATATTAGAAAAAAAATTTTTTTTTAAGATTTTATTTATTTATTTGACAGGCAGAGATCACAAGTAGGCAGAGAGGCAGGCAGAGAGAGTGAGAGAAGCAGGATCCCTACTGAGCAGAGAGCCCAATGTGCGGATCAATCCCAAGACCCTGGGATCATGACCTGAGCCGAAGGCAGAGGCTTTAACCCATTGAGCCACCCAGGCACCCTGATATATTATAAAAATTTTTAAGTTGAAAATCAATTATGTAAGTTTCCATCTCAGAAAGACATTATGAGAATACCAAATCAAACTCAAACTAGCAATAAGGAAATAATAAAAATGAGAGCAGGTATAAAATTTATAACAAATACAAAATATAGAAGATCAATAAAGCTGAAAGTTGTCTACTTAACATTTTAATAAAATTGGTTACCCCTAGGGGCACCTGGGTGGCTCAGTGGGTTAAAGCCTCTGCCTTCAGCTCAGGTCATGATCCCAGGGTCCTGGGATCGAGCCCCACATCGGGCTCTCTGCTCAGCAGGGAGCCTGCTTCCTCCTCTCTCTCTGCCTACTTGTGATCTCTGTCTGTCAAATAAATAATAAATAAAATCTTTAAAAAAAAGTTGGTTACCCCTAATAAGGCTTATCAAGAAGAAAAAAAAGAGAAATTATCACTACCACAAATAAACAAAGGATTACTACAGATTTTGTAGACATTAAAAAAGATTATTATAAGAGAATACTAGGAACAGCCTATTACAATACAGCTGATGAGTTAAATAAAATAAACAAATTCCATAAAACACATAACTTACCAAAGCTGACCCAAGAAGAAATAGAAAACAAGAATAGTCCTGCATCTATCAAAGAAATTGAATCCATTATTTCAAACCTCCTTACAAAGAAAACTCCAGAAACAGATGATTTCACCAGTGAATTTTCCAGACAATTAAGGAAGAAACAATAACCAATCTTATACAAAGTCTTCCCAAGGACAGAAAAAGATATATTCAACTCTATGAGGCCAGGTCCTTGAAACCAAAACCTGGCAAGGACACTACGAGAAAGAAAAAGTATAGACAATTCTCTCTCATTTCCATAAGAACAAAACTCTTAAGCAAAATATTAGCAAATTGAATACATCAATATATAAAAGCAAAATATAATATAACCAAGAGGCACTTATTATAGGAACACAAAAAGTTGTTTAACATTTAAAAACCAATCATCATTAACAGACACAGAAAGCAAAATATTGTACTATCATGTTGATAGATACAGAAAAAGTATTTAATCAAAATTTAAAACCCATTCATGATATCAACTTTAATAAACTAGTCATAGAAGGAAACTCCTTTATATGAATATAAGAA
Source organism: Mustela nigripes (assembly GCF_022355385.1). Lineage (NCBI taxonomy): Eukaryota > Metazoa > Chordata > Mammalia > Carnivora > Mustelidae > Mustela > Mustela nigripes. The sequence goes on along the minus strand of NC_081569.1, from coordinate 47,309,140 downwards.
TCTACCAAAAGCATACATAAAACCTAGTTAATGGTAAAATATTGAAAATATTCCTTTTGATAATGGCTATGAGAAAGGTGATAGGTAAATAGAAAAAAATATCAGGACTAGAAAAAAGAGTAATAAAATTATCATTAACAGAGAAAATGATTGTGCCTGCAGAACATCTAAAATAATTCTCTGAAAAACTATTAGATAATAGAACTAATAAGTGAATTTATCAAGTTTACTTGATGCAAGGTGAGCTAATAAAAATCAATTCTATTTCTACATATCAGCAGTAAACAAATAGAAAGTATAATTAAGGAAAATATATCAGTTACAGTAACACTTTTATTTTTATTTTTATCTTTTTTTAAAAGAAGTTCTACATCCAATGTGGGATTTGAACTCACAACCCTGAGATCGAGAGTCACATGCTCTAATGACTGAGCCAGACATGTTCCCTTACAATGAATTTTTAAAATAATAAAAAACATCTTGGACCACACCTCTTTAAAAAGGCCTCTACACTGAAAACTATTAAAGACCCAAATAACTAAAGGGATTATACTCTTTTCATAGATTTCAATACTCAGTATTGTAAAGATGTCAGTTCAACCCAAACTGATACATATTTAATTGGAATATATCCAATGTAATTGCAATCAGAGCCCTATCACATTTGTTGTAAATACTATAAACTGACCCCAATATTTACAGAAATGAAATGATTCAAGAATAGCAAATACAGTCCCAAAGAAAACAGCCTAAGTGGATGCCTCACAATACCAGATATCAAGACATATTATCAACCTAAAGTGATTACATCATGAATATTAGCACAAAGATAGACTCGTAGACCAAGAAACAGAAGATATAGTTCAGACACATTTGGGGAAAGCATGATCGTTTCAATGAAACGTACAGGTCAACTGGATATGATTTAGCAAAAAATGAATCTTGACCCCTATCTCAAATCACACTCAGAAAGCAATTCTAGATAGATAATAAATCGAAATGTGAAATGTAAGAACATAAGTTAATCTTTTGTAAGTTAACTTAGAGGAATATCTTTATGACCTTAAGGTAGGTAGAGATTTCTTTCTTTTTTTTTTTTTTTTAAGATTTATTTATTTATTTTAGAGACACAGAGAGAAAACATGGGAGGGGCAGAGGGAGAAGGTGAGACAGAATCTCAAGCAGACTCTGAACAGAGTCTGACAAGGGGCTCAAGTCCATGACCCTGAGATCATGACCTGAGCCAAAATCAAGAATTGGATGCCTAATCAACTGAATCACTCAGGTGCCTCTAGGCAGAGATTTCTCAAATAGGATAGAAAAAGTGCCAACCACAAAGGAAAACATTAATTGGAGCATGTTAAAATTTAAAACTTCTTTTCATCATAAGGCACTATTAAGAGAAAAAAAGCAAGTCAACAGTGGGAGAATATATTTGAAATACACGTATCCAACAAAAGAAATCATTTAGAATATTATACTACAAGCTTATAAAACTCCTTCAAGTCAATTTAACAGAACAAAAAGCATGCAACCCAATAGAGCACATAGACAGGAGACTTGAATTGGCACTTCACTAAAGATCATATTCCAAATGGCCTATAGATACATGAAAAGATGTTCAACTTCGTCGGTCACCAGGGAAACACTCATTAAAACCATGGCCTGACCAACTTGGGAAGAACGGAACAGGCTTGGCTCAGCTTAAATGTTACTTTCTCCGAGATGCCTTCTTATCTAGATACAGTAGGTGGTAGAGTTTATTTCAACTATTGTCAAGATTAGCCCTATTTTTGGCAGACCCACATCTAAGTCACCTTCACTATAATAGCCCTCACAGAGGGAATTCCCCACTGTGGGAGTTTTGGTAGGAGGGGAGTGCCAAGAGCTAGACACCCAACCAGGAGGCCAGAAGCTGAGAGAGAACAGCTTCATGGTTCAGCTAGGGGAACAGGTGTGTGAGCCAAGCCCAATCAAGCAAAACCTCACTGCAGGCTCCCCAGTTCTCTGTGGAAACATGCAGACACCAAGCAGAGACCCAGCAAACAAGCTTTCTGTAGCACGACCATCTGAGTTCCGGCTACCTACTCCCCAATCTCTCAGGGTTCTACTTCACTTTCCAAGCCTACTCGTTCAGGCTCCCTTTGATCCTAAAAGCTCCCAATTATCTTCCTTTATTTTTTCCTTTTTTCTTTTTTTTAAAGTAATCTCTATGCCCAACATGGGGCTTGAACTCTCCACACAAGGATCAAGCGTTGCATGCTCTATCGGCTGAGCCAGCCAGGTGCCCCTCTTTTTTTTCTTTTAAATGTCTATCCTTGCTTGCAATCAAGAATCCAGACTGATGCAGCATTCCCTGGCCAGCTCAGTGGGAAGAGCATTTGACTCCTGATCTCAGGGTCTTGAGTTTAAGTCCCATGCTGGGAGCAGAAATTAAATAAATTACTTAAAAAAAAAAAAAAGAATCCTGACCGATACATCATTCTCTCATTCACTTTTTCACTGTACTTATTGCTGTGTGTAATTATTTCATTCAATTGTTCCTCTGGCTGGTGCTGACCCACATCTAAGAATAAGCTCTAGGAGGTCAGGGTTCCTACCTGTCCTGTTTTCCACTGTACGCCATGCACTTAGAATACAGCCTGACCTATAACAAGGATTCAATGAATGTCAGTTGGATGAATGAATGCCTTGTTTGCTTGCAGCCTTACAGCTGTGGGTGCTTATTCACAAAAAGGGGTTTTCAACAGTCATCTTTTACTTTTTCGTAAAGATTTTATTTATTTATTTGAGAGAGAGAGACCGAGAGTGCACGATTGGGGCAAAGGGCAGAGGGAGAAGGAGAAGCTGACCCCATAATGAACAGGGAACCCCATGATCCCCTCAATCCCAGGACCTGGGATCATGACCAGATGCTTAACTAACTGAGCCACCCAGGCACCCCTCAGCAGCCATCTTTACTGAAAGGTTGAACTTGACATATTTTCCATCAGTGCATTTTCAACCAATGATTTAAAAGCCTACATTTAGTAAGACTAGCTTCAAGACATAGGATCTAATTTCAGGATGAAAGATTAGAAAGCTGCCTCATGTTGCTACTGAAGTTCTCAAATATGCCTAGATATTTATATTAGTTGCTAAACAACAGCTCTGTTTTCTTTCTCACTAACATTCTTCCATTCAGCAAAATAGACAATCATAACCTTAGAATATCCATTATTTTATTTTTTTAAATTTTTAAATTTTTTATTTTTTTTATAAACATATAATGTATTTTTATCCCCAGGGGTACAGGTCTGTGAATCGCCAGGTTTACACACTTCACAGCACTCACCACAGCACATACCCTCCCCAATGTCCACCCCCCCCCACCCCGCAACCCTCAGTTTGTTCTGTGAGATCAAGAGTCACCTATGGTCTGTCTCCCTCCCGATCCCATCTTGCTTCACTTCTTCTCCTACCCCCTAACCCTCCATGTTGCATCTCCACTTCCTCATATCAGGGAGATCATATGATAGTTGTCTATCTCCGATTGACTTATTTCACTAAGCATGATACCCCCTAGTTCCATCCACGTTGTCGAAAATGGCTATTTTATTTTTTAAAAGATTTTATTTATTTATTTGACAGACAGAGATCACAAGGCAGGCAGGCAGAGGCTGGGGCTGCTGAGCAGAGAGCCCCATGTGGGGCTCAATCCCACAACCCTGTGATCAAGACCTGAGCCCAAGACAGAGGCTTTAGCCCACTGAGCCACCCAGGCGCCCCAAGAATAACCATTATTTTAGAGCTAAAGTAAGCCATTTTAAAATTTTTTAATAAAAAGGGTGCCTGGGTGGCTCAGGGGGTTAAGCCTCTGCCTTCAGCTCAGGTCGTGATCTCAGGGTCCTGGGATGGAGTCCCATATCAGGCTCTCTGCTCAGCAGGGAGCCTGCCTCCCTCACTCCTCTGCCTGCTGCTCTGCCTAGTTGTGATCTCTCTCTCTCTGTCAAATAAATAAAAATCTTTAAATTTTTGAATAAAAGCAAAAAAAAAAAAAAAAACCAAACAAACAAACATTTCATTTTGAATAAAAACAAACACATAATTTTTCTGACTGGACCCTCTTGCAAAATACATTATTAACCAAGATCATCAGTCACTGATAGAATTGCAGAAGGAAATATCAGATAAGGAAGAAAGGATAGGACAAAAAGAAATATCTGAATTATAACTTTGGTTGAATAGGTGTGGCTTAAGTGGAAGGCACTCAGTCTTAAGGATTAGCAAAATTTAATTTTGCTTTACCCTTGAATAAAATTAAATTTATTTGAAAATAGGCACGGAATGTGATGGCTTCCCATCACAACCACAAAAAATAGAGCAGCAGAAGTCCCACATGGAGTTATGAGACTGACGCACTACCTACTGCGCTAACGAGGCACCTCCCACATGGAGTAATAAAACTAGACCCAAGGATATGGATAATTGTTACCTATAGTCTACTTCATGGCAATAAACTCTCAAAACAAAAATATCTGTGATAGCCATTTAGAACATTCACAGGTATGTAGGTTCTCTTTTCTGTGAATCTGATAAGATGGACACTTCCCAGAACATTTTGAAGCTAGGCATACTCGAATGATTTGGTTTGAGTAAGAAAAAATTAGGAAAAGGAAGATGTGCCCCTTCTAGGCAGAGCCGTGGATCTTTCTCCCTGATGGGATGATTGTGGAAGCAGAGGATAAAGTGCTGCTCACATCAGCTAAGCTTCCTGAGTAGCTTTAAAGAGCAGATGTCCTTGCAGATCCACACTGGATATGTAGCACAGACAAGAAATAACCGTATCATTAGTGATTGATGTTTTGGAGTTTGTCACTTACACCACAGCCGATCTTATCTTGACCGATCCCTAATAGGAGATGCCGCCAGGAAACAAACCCTAAAAAGGTGTGACTGGCACTGATAAGGATGGTGAGCCATATTACACAGTGGTGAAACATTTGGTAAAGATGTTGCCCGAAGTTACTTGGAAGGTAGATTATGTACCTAATGGCCTTGTTCTCTAGAAGAATTAGTTAGGAAACATAATATTAGGGGGTACCTGGCTGGTCAGTCAGAAGAGCACAGGACTCTTGATTTCAGGGTTGTGAGTCTGAGCCCCATGTTGGGTGTAGAGATTACTTAAGAATAAAATCTTTTAGGTGTGCCTGGGTGGCTCATTTGCTAAGTGTCTGCCTTTGGCTCAGGTCAGGATCCCAGGGTCCTGGGATCAAGTCCTGTATTGGGTTTCCTGCTCCACGGGAGGCCTGCTTCTCCCTCTCCCACTCCCCCTGCTTGTGTGTTCTCTCTCTCTCTCGATATTTCTCTGTCAAATAAATAAATAAATAAAATCTTTAAAAGAAAAAAGAAGAAGAAAAAAATCTTTTAAAAAGAGAGAGAGAAAGAAAACCTAATATGAATGGTGTGCCTTAGCTGTATTTGACAAGATATCAGAGAGAGAGAGAGGGATGGAGATGGACAGAGAAGGGGTGGGGGAGGACCCAGAGAGAAAGGGAGAGAGAGTGAGAGGGAGAGAGAGGAATTGGCTTGTTGGCAAATAGAAATGAAAAGCAAAAGAGTCCACAAATTCAAAGATTTGCAGAGTTGGAAGACAGACGGCAACTCACTACAATTAGATGAAAGATGAAATAGTGAAAACTCAATCTGACAACAAGGATCTAATAAAAAATATTGCTTTCACATCCACATTAAAAACCTCTGAGTGGATTAAGGCATCAGAAGACAGGTCTAACCAGAATGAGACTCTGGGGTTGACTGCCTCAGAAAGGGTGAATGAGGCCATTTTGACTGTGGGGATGGCATTTGGTGGCCAGAAATGTGGATTACAGACAGTCTCTTACTTAGCCATAGTTCAACTTACTGATTTTTTGACTTTATGATGGTGCAAAAGCATTCAATGGAAACTGTACTCCCAGTCATGAATTTGGATCTGTTCCTGGGCTAGTGGGTGCATGGTAGAATCCTCTCTGGTGATCCTGGGCAGGGGCAGTGGGCACAGCAACCAGGGAGCCAGGCCATCCATCACAAGGGTATACAACCAATCGGCTTAGAACCACTCTGTACCCAGACATCCATTCTGTTGCCCACTTTCAGTACAGGATTCACCAAATCACATGAGCTACTCAACACTTTCTTATAAACTAGGCTTTGGGTTAGAGGATTTGGCCCAACTGTAGGCTGATGTAAGTGTTCTGAGCACGTTTCAGGCAGGCGAGGCTGAGCTATGATGTTCGGTGTGTGAGATGCATCCTTGAGTGACAATATTTTATTTTGTTTTTTTAAAGATTTTATTTATTTATTTGACAGAGAGAGAGATCATGATTAGGCAGAGAGGCAGCCAGAGAGAGAGGAAGGGAAGCAGGCCCCCTGCTGAGCAGAGAGCCCGATGCGGGACTCGATCCCAGGACCCTGAGATCATGACCTGAGCCGAAGGCAGCGGCTTAACCCACTGAGCCACCCAGGTGCCCGAGTGACGATATTTTAAAATTAGGATGGGTTTATGGTAAGGTAACCCCATTGTAAGTCGAGGAAGATCTGTATACTTGTCCTTATTGTTACTGAAACTAGGTTCACCTCTTGGTATGTGTTGAACCAAAAAACACAATCAACCCAAACAATTGGAAAAGGAAAGGTCTTACTTGCGACAAGCAAAGGAGAACACTGGGGTTGTTTCCCCAAAACAGTGTCTCCCTGAACAACAAGACTGGGGACATTTTAAGTGAAGGGTGCATACATATTCATGAAGAGGCTTGCGCAATGAGGAATACAGCAGGAAATTGGGACGAAAGTCACCTTAAGGTAACTCAGTCCAGGTTAAAGTCATAGGGCTGGCAAGGATTAGCATCAACAATTCTCAGGCTCCAGTTGGTTGGGTATCTAAATGCTCAAAGGGGTTTAAATCCTGCAAAGATAAGCCAAGAATGTGTGTCAAGTCAATCTTTACTTTCGAATCAGCCCTGGGAGTTTTACCACTGATTTATTGTCCCCGATATGATAAGGCTACCTACTGGCCTGATAGTGGCTGTTTTGTTTTTGTTTTTGTTTTGTTTTGTTTTTATTTTTAGTGGCCGCTTGTTCTTACTTCTTTTACAAGACGGCCAGGATCTTAACATGACTTTTCTTTTCTTTTTCTTTTCAGAATCTATTTATTTATTTATTTGAGAGAGAGAGGGAGAGAGGACATGGGGGAGGGCCAGGAGCAGAGGGAGAAGCAGACACCCCGCTGAGCAGGGAGTCCCAGCAGGGCTCAATCCTGGCACTTCAGGATAATGACCCAAGCTGAAGGCAAACACTCAACTGACCCACCCACCCAGGTGCCCCCTAAAATGACTTTTCTTGTGTCGAGAAAGCTATGCCTGTCTTTCTTTTTCCAGGGACTCCTAACTCTTTCTGCTTACATTGTGGCTGTTCCCAAATATTTGGTTCTCTTCTCCTAAGCACATGGTAGGATTGTATTTCCCCAATTCATTTGAAATGAATCCTGACCATGTGACTGACTTTTTTTTTCCCCCCAATAAAATGGGAAAGGAAATCATGTATGTCATTTGGGGACAGAAACCTTAAGAGCTAGGGCTTACAGATTATTTCTTGATAAGGAGTCTCCCCTCCATCAGCCTGGGTCCCTGAGTGACCACGACTGAGTAGGCAGCTTTCTTTCAACCCATCACATAGTGTGAGCAAGAAATACTTCATTTGAGTTACTCCACTGAAATTTTAGAGGTTGTTTATTTTCTTACCATAGCATCCTTAACCTAACCTGACCAATCTAGTGTCCGGTGGGTTTATCTTTGTAGGAGAAAAACCATTATTAAGCAAGAAAGGAAATCCACAAGCCGTAAAGTGAAAAGAAAGTTACATTGGACAATATTCTAATTTTAACTCTCACACAGCAAAAAGACACTACAAGAAATTACATGTGGGGAAAAAGCATTTGCAGCACATATACAGAGCGTTAACATGAGCCATATACTGAAAGCATATCCGTAAACCGATGACAGAACAACCCAATAGAAACAATAGAGCAAAGGATATGAGGAAGTCGGGGACAATTGTTTCCTCCTCCAGCATTGTTTGTCCTTCTCCTGACAAAAGCACCTAGATTTTCTTTGGGGGAGCTGCCCCTCTCCCATTCTCAGCCATGTGATTTGGGTAGGTCTGACCACACCAGCCTGCAGCTGGAGATGGAACTCAGACTGGGTTGGGTCATATGGCAAACCCGAGCCAATCAGTGAGACTGGGAGTGATTGGATCAATTTTGGCACTTCCATGTATTTTTCTTTCTTTCTTTCTTTAACCAAGCACTTCTTTGAAAAATGAGGTCGCTCTGGTATGCTGACATGAAAAGATGTGTATGATATATTGTTCAATGAAACACAAGTTTCTGAGTCACGCATATGATAGGATCACATTTTTTCTAAGTAGGAAGGAGGGGGAAAGCCTATAACACATGGGATTATATCTTTGGATGAGCATAGAGAAAAGCCTGTAAGCTACAGACCAAATTGTTAGCACTGTGTATGATTAGGCTCTCAACCCTTCAGCTCTTTGTAATGCCAGGATGAGATTCCGCAAACTACACTTCTGCCTTGTGACACTGTGGTAACGGGGTGGTCATATGGGGTTCTAGGAGGCTGGAGAAGGAACTTCCTGTTCACTTCCTGAGGGCTTCCTGTTCCTATCAGAGTATCCTCAGTCATTTTTCACCCTGGCAGCTGCACCTGGTTCTGGTTTCCGGTATATGCCCAGAATGAACTTTAGAGTGCCCACTCCTCAGAGGTCTGGGTGCTGGCTTCACAGGCCCCTTCTCCACATTTCCTGGTTCAAACGACTCAGCCAGTCCCCTTTGTTCCTCAGGCCTCAGGATGGAGCCACCTCCCGCTGTTCCACGTGGTCCCTTTGCCTTCTCAGTCCACTACCTGTCAAGTTAACTGTCTTAGTTTGTTATTGCTGCTGTAATGGGCTTAAAACAACACACATCTATGATCTTACAGGTCCGAGTGGCAGAGTCCAAAGTGGGTTTCACTGGTTAAAATCAAGATGTCAGCAAAGCTCCACTCCTTCTGGAAGCTCTGGGGAAATCTACTTCTTTGCCTTTTCCAGATTCTAGAAATGACCTGCATTCTTGGGTTCATTGCCCCTTCCTCCACATTCAAGGACAGCTATGCAGCACCTTCAAATCTTTCTCTGACTCTCCTGCCTCCTCTATCCCTTATAAGGACCCTGTGATTACACTGGACTCAAATGGAGAATTCACAGTCATCTCCCCATCTCAAAATCCTTCGTGTAATCACATCTGCCAAGTCCCTCTTTCCACATCAGGTAAACGACCAGGTTCTGGAGATTAGGACATGGACATCTTTGGGGACTATAATATGTGTACTATCCCAAACCCCTAGATCAGAGGTTTGTAAACTTTTCCTGTAAAAGACCAGACAGTAAATATTTAAAGCTATGCAGACCATATGGTGTCTGTCACAACTCTTCAACTCTGCCATCATAGAATGAAAGCAGCCATAGACGACACAGAAAGGGATGAGCTTGGCTGTATTCCAATAAAACTTTATTTACAAAAATATGTGGCGGGTGGGATTTAGCCTGTGGGCCTTAGTGTGCCAACTCCACCCTACATAAAATTTTGTCTGCTAAAATGCTGATGTATTTTCTGTTTTCCTGACCTACACATTTTAATTAACTAAGGAAGGTGAAATTGAAGAAGTTAGTGAGGAGAGTATATAAATTTTCTGTATATAGATCTCTATATCATTTACTTGTCACAATTAGAACAGATTTCTTCTATGGCTAGGATATCCAATAAACAAAAAATTTACCCATTGTATGATTTTATCTCTATATAAAAATATGTTATTATACTAGCAAAATACTGTAAATAACCTAAACGTCCAACCGATGCCTGAATTGGTTGGATAAATTACATATTCACACAATGGCCAGTGCAGTGGTTCCCCAATTCACTCACACTAAAAATAAAAATCCTTACAATGGCCTATAAAGCGCTACATTTATTTATTTGTTATGTTTTTTTTGTTTTGTTTTGTTTTTTAATATCTATCTCCTCCTGCTAAGTTACATGAGGATGGGGATTATTCTCACTTTTATGAACTGATGTATCCCAAGAGCCCTAAACAATACCTCTCACATATGTAGGTGCTCAATTATTATTTACAGAGTAAGTGAATAATGGAATATTTTGCGACCATTAAAAATAATTTTATAGAATTAAATTTCCACATTTAATGATGTGGGAAAATGTTTGAAATATATGAAGTAGGAAAAAGCCCATTACAAGATAGTATATACCCTATAACTTCATTCTCAAAAGTTATATGGAAAAATTTGGACAGGTATACTCTGATATATTAAACAGTTGTTACCTCAGAGTATGGGATTTTGAGTAGTTTTTATTTTAAAATTTTATTTTCTGGGGCACCTGGGTGACTCAGTCCACCAAGCATCCAACTCCTGATTTCCGCTCTAGTCATGAACTCAGGGTCTTGAGATTTAGCCCCGGAACCTGCTTCCCACTCAGCAGGGAGTCTGCTTCTTTCCTCTTCCTCTGCCCTTCCCCACACTTGTGCACATACATGCCCATTTGCTCTCTCAAATAAATAATAAAAAATAAATCTGAAAAAATTCTTATTTTCTTTTATTTTTAAGATAAAGGTTAGACTGTCTCTTTGAGATACATCTTAGGGGTCCCACTGCTTTTTCTCATGTGACTCTTTGGCCACAGGAAATAGTACACTGCCTAAATTACTGCCTTCCCTCGTCCCAAACAACAAAAAGCAAAACAAACAAAATAGCTCTGAGAAGAACCAAACAGCTGTCCTGATCCTAGTAAGAATTCCCAGAGAGCTAGCTAGCTGTTCTTCAAGGTCTACGTCACCAACAGCAAGCCTCTTGCCAATCTCCTGTCACTTCCCAAAAACTCTGAATGCCCTTGACACTTTATGGTCCCTTCAGAGGCACTCATTCTGTATGAATCTTCCCACCTAAAAATAGAAGCACCTTGTGGACAGGAATCCAATGTTAGGTTGAGAATTAATCTAGGTTAGTAATAAGAGTGATAGCTTGGAAGTCATTAAGACCTACTTGATCTTGGCAAGTTTCTTTACTCCTTGTTCTCATCTGTAATTTGGGATAATAAGGTCCATGTGACATGACTGTAGAGGTGTACTTGTTAAGAACAAGGGCTTGTGGGGTGCCTCGGTGGCTCAGTCAGTTAAGCATCTGCCTTCAGCTCAGGTCATGATCTCAGAGTCCTGGGATGGAGCTCCACATCATGCTCTCCGCTCAGCAGGGAGTCTGTTTCTCCTTCTGCCCCTCTCCTGCTCTCTCTCATACTCTCTCTGTGACAAACAAAATAAATAAAATCTTAAAAAAAAAAACAAAGCTTTAAACAACTTCAAAGAACAAAGGCCTTGGGGCACCTGGCCAGCTCAATAGATACAGCATGCAACTCTTGATCTAAGGGGTCATGGGTTCACGCCCTAGATCGGGCATTGAGATTACTTCAAAAATAAAAATAAAAAAAGAACAAGGGCCTTGGCGTGAGAGAGGGCTTCATACCAAAGCTCCGTCAGTGTGTGAGCTATATCCTTAAGCAAGTCACTTTACCTCTGATCCTTAATACCCTTCTCTGTATGAAGGATCATTATGGCATCCATTTCAAAGTTACGGTGGAGGATAAAATGCAGTTGTAATCACTGTGACCTCCCTGGTCTGCAAATCACCCTCATCTTTCCCCATTTGACGGCACTGTCCTCCTCATACGTCCCTGCTTCTCCCTTCCAGTCTCTTCGCAACACAGCAGCCGGGGTCCTCTGGTTGAAGCTCAGTTATATCCTGTCATTCCTTTAATGTGGGTCTCAGCAAACTGTTGCTCACAGGCCACACACAGCTCCCAAGCTCAGAATGGTTTTTACATTTTCGGAGAGTTGGGGAGAAAAGAATCAAAAGAAGAATAATATTTTGTGATACGTGACAATTATATGATCTTAGAACCACGTGTATAAATAAAGTTTGGTCAGAGAACAGCTACATCCATCTGCTTATGCATTGTCCCTGGCTACTTTCACTGCAGTGGCAGCCGGCAAAGCATACAATATTTACTGTCAGGCCCTTTCCAGAAAAAGTTGGTTTACCAACCCCTGCTCTAACACGCAGATCAACAGAAGAAAGTAAACTGTAAGCGCTCTGATGGCTTCTGTCTCACTCAGAGTAAAAGACAAAGGTCCTCGAGAGCCAGTCCCTTCATATAACCCTACCCTCTCCTTTACAGTCTCTCTGACCTCCCTAGTGGCCAGACACAGTCACTCTCGGCCTCAGGGCCTTTGTCCTGGCTGTTCCTTCACCCTGAAACACTCTTCCTGAGGTATCTGTACAGCTCAATCCTTCCTCTTCTCCAGTTGAATCTTGGCTCAAGGGTCACGTTCCCAGGGAGGGTCCCTAGGAACACTAGTTTGATATTCAAGCCCCCTCTGTGCCTCCTAAATGAGCATCTAATCCGGATACCACTTAATTCACTTTTTTTTTTTTTTTTTCACCTCTGTGGGTGTGTCCTTCCCACCAGAATTAAATCTCCAGGGCAGGGCTTTTTGCCCACTGTTATTTCCAAGCACTTACTACCTAGCAGATGCTAAGACAAATGGGTGGAATGAATGAATGAAATAAAAGAGAACAGAAAAAATTAAGCACTGTGCTTCACCCATAGGCAGTACTTCGAAGTGCTTACTATTGTTGGTATAATTATGAATGTTAGTATGTACAGAGGTGCCTGGTGTAAACAAACACTTAATAGATTTGAATCCCCCTTCCCTTCCCTTTCTCTCTCTTTCAGCACTTACAACGGTGCCTTACCTGTCCTGAGCACTCTCCTCTCTCACCTCCGTGCCCCTCCACGATCCATCATGGCAAGCTGATTACTGGGTCTCTGATCCTCGAACCTCTCCACCCCCACAACACTCCGCTCTGTGACTCTGGGCCTCTGTGATGAGGGGGACAGCATGCGTTTGATTAAGGGGATGCTGGTGGGCCTCCCCTTACCAGATTTGCCTGAATTGCTAAGGACTCCGGCTCTGGTGTCAGACACTTGAAAGACTATTCAAATGCAAAAGACTTAGAAGGTATGGAGGCCTGGCCCTAAAAAAAATTGTTATAAAGTCTCCAGGGGTTGGAGAAAAAAAAAAAAAAAGGACTATGTAATCACCATAGCTGGGCTTTGTTTAGATAAGAGTGTTTGAGGAATGCGTTCAGGATTATTTAAACTCAGACCATTTAAACTCTAAAGAATTCAAAAAGTAAGGGTAAATACTTAAATGACTTTAAAGATTTGCAAGATAAGAGGCTATATAAATTACATAGTTATATATAACTTGTATAACCTCCATCCATCATTCTCAGGATTATGTCATTTAAAATGGCATGTCTGGTGGAAACAAATGTGGGGAGGGGAGATGGAGTCCATGTGTAGGTGTATAATGAGATTATGCATCCTGGATTGCCTGGGGTCAGGTCCAATATAAGATATTCCGGAAAAAAAAAAAAAAAGATATTCTGGCACGGGCAGTCGGTGTATCTTAGATTTTGTTTCTGAAAATATGGCCACCATTTTAATTCATTGGGATCATCCATTCCCACACCCTTATGTTTTAAAAAAGAATGTGAGACCCAGAGAGGGACTTACCAACACTAGGCACAATTCCTGGCATATGGGTGCTAACTAAATATTTGCCAAATGATGAAACTTGGGCTGATAACTGAGCCTGGGTGGCTCAGTTGGTTGGGTGACTGCCTTCAGCTCGGGTCATGATCCCAGAGTCCTGGGATCGAGTCCTACATCGGGCTTCTTGCTCCATTGGGAGTCTGCTTCTCCCTCTGACCTTCTCCTCTCTCATGCTCTCTCTCACTGTCTTTCTGTCAAATAAATAATTTTTTTTTAATCTTAAAAAAAAGGAATTAGTGAGTTGTGGAGTTGAAACTCTTCCTCTGGCCCTCTCGGCTGGAGACCATCCAGCCCATTGTGTGCGGGATCTTGTCCAATACTGACCATGGAAGAGAGTATTACTGAGCCACAGATCCTTTAGGCAAGTGGGTTTGGGATTAAGTAAGCCTCTTCAACTTTACTGGGGCCTCTGGGCACCAGCTACACATTTCCTCTACACCTATCTCACTGGTAGTACATGATACCATTCTTACAGGCCCTTCCAAGAAATATGTCTTGCTCTGAGTCAGGTAGCCCTCCAACCTATCCCCCGACTGATTAGAACCGCCCTCAGCCAAGTGATACTCTCTCCCCAGGAGCAGCCAGCGTCCAATGCCTAGTGAGAGTCAAAAGACCTGACCCTACCCTCTCAATCTGGAGCAACTCTGAAAGGCCACCCAACTCCAGAACTCCTCAGGCAGTTGGCTGAGGTCTTTGCATTGACTCCATTGAAATCCATCTTCTTATCTGGACCCTCAACTCTATGGTCAAATAATCTTCGACAAAGCAGGAAAAAATATACAGTGGGAAAAAGTCTCTTCAATAAATGGTGCTGGGAAAATTGGACAGCTATGTGTAAAAGAATGAAACTCAACCATTCCCTTACACCATACAGAAAGATAAACTCGAAATGGATAAAAGAACACAACGTGAGGCAGGAATCTATCAAAATCCTAGAGGAGAACTCAGGCAGTAGCCTCTTCAACATCGGCCACAGCAACTTCTTTCAAGATATGTCTCCAAAGGCAAAGGAAACAAAAGTGAAAATAAACTTTTGGGACTTCAAGATCAAAATCTTCTGTACAGCAAAGGAAACAGTCAACAAAACAAAGAGGCAACCCACAGAATGAGAGAAGATATTTGCAATTGACAGTACGGACTAAAGGCTGATATCCAAGATCTATAAAGAACTCCTCAAACTCAACACACACAAAACAGATAATCACATAAAAAATGGACAGAAGACATGAGCAGACACTTCTCCAAGGAAGACATACAAATGGCTAACAGACACATGAAAAAATGTTCATCATCATTAGCCATCAGGGAGATACAAATCAAAACCACATTGAGATACCACCTTACACCAGTTAGAATGGCCAAAATTAATAAGACAGTAAACAACATGTGTTGGACAGGATGTGGAGAAAGGGGAACCCTCTTACTCCCACACTGGTGGGAGTGCAAGTTGGTGCAGCCACTTTGGAAAACAGTGTGGGGATTTCTTAAGAAATTAAAAATAGAGCTACCCTATGACCCTGCAATTGCACTACTGGGTATTTACTCCAAAGATACAGATGCAGTGAAAAGAAGGGCCATCTGTAACCCCAATGTTTATAGCAGCAATGGCCACAGTCACCAAACTATGGTAAGAGCCAAGATGCCCTTCAGTAGATGAATGGATAAAGAAGATATGGTCCATATATACTATGTAGTGCTATGCCTCCATCAGAAAGGATGAATACCCAACTTTTGTATCAACATGGACAGGACTAGAAGAGATTATGCTGAGTGAAATAAGTCAAGCAGAGAGAGTCAATTATCATATGGTTTCACTTACTTGTGGAGCATAAGGAATAACACAGAGGACATTAGAAGAAGGAAAGGAAAAGTGAATTGGGGGAAATTGGAGGGGGAGATGAAGCATGAGAGACTGTGGGTTTTGGAGGGGAGGAGGATGAGGGGGAGGAGGATGAGCCTGGTGGTAGGTATTAAGGAGAGCACGTATTGTCTGAAGCACTGGGTGTGGTGCATAAACGACGAATGCTGAAACACTGAAAAGAAATAAAATAAAATGAATGAATGAATAAATAAATAAATAACTATTAGAAAAAAGAAATCCAACTTCTTCCTCAGCTCTCACTCCTCACAGATGTTGATGCTGAGAGTTCTCCCCAGTTAAATTCCAGCATATAAATATCCACCTCAAAGTCTTTTTCCTACAGAATCCGTCCTAAGACAGAGGGGGAAGCAGACAGTGGAGCAGAAGCCTGCAGACCATCAGAGAAGACAGTAAACAAAAGCCAGGAGACAACAGACACCAAGGCCTTGCAGAAACTATTCAGAAGTCAGGAGCTACAATTAAAAAGAGAGAAGAAAAGTCAAGGGAGACCTAATCACTTTCTCAACGCCTCCTTAAAATCACTGATGTAACCTGAGTTGTCTCCCTTCCAACTTAAAAGGATCTCTAGGACCACCCTGGGCTGGGCTTCTGCCTTGCATCTTTATTGTCTTTCCACTTCCTGCTGTGATCCTGGGACCACATGACTGGGACACTCTGCCCACATTTGTCAGCCTCTCCCTTTGAGGAACTGGCCAGTGTTGTCTAAACCCCCAGCTTGTGGCTTCAGTCTTGCTCTGAATCAACTGATGACCCAGAACAAAGGTGCTTCCGCCTGTCTGACTCCGAGTACTGCGCGTCCCTCTGGACGCTGTCTTGGACTGTTGCCGGCTCCCCCAGGGGCTAGTCTGATGGCAGGGTCATTTTCTCTAGCTCCATCCTCTCTGGCTCTGGCTCCCCTTCTCCCTCCATTAACCCATGATGTTGAGGGTACAGCCAAGTACACGTATATTCTAATTATCTCCTCTTCTTTTTTGGGTTTAGTTTCCCCTCAAAGAAAATACAGATGTGGCTCCTTACAATTTTAGGGGTTCCCCCCCCATTTCTTGCTCTGTTGGTTTGCATGTTTCATTCTTTAGCAGGAGATGTGTTTAAGCCTTAAAAATTCAGTAGATCAGAAGTAAGGGTTGTGCAGAACATCAAACTAGTGGAATGAAGTGTTCACATTGCGTCTGAAACGTGAGTTCAACTACTTCTTGTCGTAATATACGAGTTTATTTAAAAAAAAATGTTAGGGGTGCCTGGGTGGCTCAATCAGTTAAGCATCTAACTCTTGATTTTGGCTCAGGTCATGACCTCAGGGTCGTGAGATAGAGCCCCACATCCAGCTCCACACTGCATGTGGAACCTGCTTAAGATTCCATCTTTCTTTCTACCCCTCCCCTGCCCGCACACTTGTGCTCTCTATCTAAAAAATAAAGAAATATAATTTTAAACATACACAAAGAAATCATGCGATGAACCTTCACATACCCATTATCCAGCCTAATCTACCTGAAATGTACATATTTATTTCTACTGTGTTCAGTTTAATGAATCAGTAGATGATGATGGTGATGTTGAATCAACTAATTTCCTCGCAGGTAACTGAAGGTCACCTTAAAATGACAACTACTGATCACATTCTCTGATGGACCTGAATCATCATTCTCCTTCAGACACGCATTCCTGGGACTCCTTACATTGAATTGGCAGGCAAAAATTAATTCTTTTTTCTACATATTTTTTTTTCTGTGTTCTTTTTTCTGCATGTCTCTTGAATCCACCCCCTTCTATCTCCACCTACTTTTACGGTTTTGGGTCCTCAGTCATCTCTTGTCTGTGTAACAAGATTTTGTATCTTGAGATTTTAATATTTTATCTGTCCCCCATCCCGACCTCTGCCCCCTATTTGCTTCTCTCTTTCTCTCTCCCATTCAAGCAGAAGGTCCGCATTGAACTAGGAAACCTCGAGAAAGGTCTGAGGCAGAGCAGAAGGCCGAAGGAGGCAAAACTTTCTGGGTTTTGTTTTCCGAAAACTCAAGGAGCTTGAGAAGAAATTAGAGGGTTTGCAAAGGAGAAAAGGGAAGAAGGCTATTTGCAGGTATAGATAGTGTTTAGAGGCAAAAATAGAATTCCTTGGTGGGGCAGGCCCCTGTCCCTGGGGAGCCTAGTTCCGCGTCCCGTGTAGTTGCAAGTCCCCGGAGATGAATGGCTGCTGTCTACATCCAGGGTCTGTGACTATAAGCAGACTCACAAAAGATGCCCAAATCCTCCAAAGGTGGCACAGAGGTCAGAGAACTGTTGGGCCTGAAGGGACAAGAACCAAGGGTCTTCTTGGTGGTACCCTATGTCTAGCACATTGCTGTCCACCCCCATCTTGACAAGGGGTGAGGCTCTGGGGCTGTGTGGCACCACCCCTGCTGGTGAAATGGGCAAGAATCTCAGGTCAAGTCGCAGTCCGTGAAATAACTTGTCTGGTCTCCCAAGGCAGCCGAGGAGACTAAGAGGATCTCGGGCCTGTACTGCCCCAGACTTCCTAAGACTCGCTGAGCCACGGGATGATGCCTGGCCTCAGGCTCCTCATCTGTGAAATGGAGCTGCCACGTCTACGTGGTAGGGTTCCTGATGAGCGCAAGGTGAGAGAACGGAGATGAAATACCCCATACTACTCAAATGTCTGGGTTTTGGAACACTATTGGGAAGAACACCAGTGAAGACCATTTCATGTGTAATAACCCCAGCCCTGAGGTTCCCCTGGGGCTTCAAGGGCACTGTTCCCCCCAGAAGGCTGGGCTCTGCCGTGTCTCAGCCTGTGCACAGCCTACTCCCCTTTCCTGAAACATCTCTTCCAACACCACCCCTCCCCGGCTTTCCCTCTGCAACCTCCTATTGATCTCCTGGTCTCAAGGTAAGAGGTCGCCTCCTCTGGGGAACCTCCATGAAACACACTCCACCCAAACATTTGGGTGACACACCCCTTCTCTGGGCAGTCCTGACACGCAAGCTCTGAGCTTTAACGCTGAACCCCCCCCCACTCCCCAGCCCACCAGCCTACTCCTCCCTCCCTCCAGACCCCACCTCCAACTAAACTAGCAAGCTCCTGCCGAGTGTGGGCTGTATCTTGTTTATTATTGTATTTCTAAGGTATAGAACAGGGTGTCACCATAATAGACACTTGGTATTATATTTTAAATAAAGGGAGGGACAGATATGCCCTCTGAGTCATCATAGACAGATTCATTTATGGCCCCGAGAACTTCAGTGCCAAGTATATGTCTTATTATAATTGAATTTCTTGAAAATTGGCAATCCGGATACAGCTTGAATATAACATACTAGCTAGTCACCGCCCACCCACAGGCACATCCTAAGTTCCTCCTTGAAGGGCTTGAAAATTCTTTGGCTTGTCTCATGGTCCCCAAGTAAGTTCTCAAAAAACATCAGCTGAGTAATTGGTAAACATAATACATCTTTCCCCAACGAGTGCAGGGACAGAATTAAGGACGTAAATTCCTATTCTTCACCATGACTCAGAGCTGATGGGTGTTCTAGGTTTCATAAATTGTGGGAACTGGGAACAGGTCTTTTCCTCTTCACACCATATCAAGGTCCAGTATATGTGGACCTTGATATGGTGTGCCATCCTGATGCCAGGAAATATGATGGCATGATATTCTAGAGCCTAGATTCCAGACAGCCCTGCCTTCAGTTGTTTCCAGTCCGATACTGGAAGAGAAGAAACAGTGCACCATTCTTGATCTTAATCGGGGCTTCTGCTCCAGTCCCCAGACTTGTGTTCTGCTCTCTTTCTGGACCTCAAGCTAGTCAATGAGAAGTTAATGAACTAGGACATCAGCTGATCCAGAAATGAACAACAGCCCTAAACATTGACTAGACTGATCAGCCACAGACATTTCATAATGAATGATGGGAGGGAAATTCAGTCTTACTCACAGCAAACAGTACTGGATTAAAATGTCTCCCACAATACCATGACAAGCAGTTGTGCCATTAAAATTACAAATGGCCACTTAAGCTAATATATTTTGCTTGCCTGATGCCCTTTGGTGCTGTTCATCTCTCTACCAGTGATGACACAGATATGTGATATCTTGGTTTTTATCTCAGGCTGGAATAAGAACAATGAAGTCTTCTATAAAGTTTTGGATGGCTGGTCTTAGGACACAGCTGTCACCCTTAACAGCACCCAGCAGACTCTGGCCACAATGATGTATTTCCTCCTCAGGAAAATATGGATGTAGAGACGTAGACTTTTTTCCTGTGTGGCTTCCCTATCTCCCTCAGCCTTTTTTTTTTTTTTTTTAATAGAAGAACAAACTTTGACTGATGGGCCCAGGGATGGGCATTGCAGCAAGCTGGGCCAATAAACTCCCTCTTGGGGAATCTAGAATCCAGATTAAGAGGTCCCATTGTCTGTCTGACTGGTTTACAGTCAGGACTTAGAAACTCAGAATTGGGAGTGGTGATTTTTTTTTAAAAGATGTATTTATTTATTAATTTAGAGAGTGGGGAAAGGCAGACAGAGAGAGAATCTCAAGCAGATTCCCTGCTGAATGTGGAGCCTGACTTATGGGTTCATCACATGACCCTGATATCATGAAGCCAGTGGAAACCAAGAGTTGGATGCTTAACTGACAGAGCCATCCAGGTGCCCTGGGGAGTGGTGATTTCTACCACATTTATCTGGTCCGTGGAACAAAGAAAGCCAAAATGCAGTTCGAAAAAATTACCAGTTTGAATGAGGACTTCACTGCCTCCATTCTGACCTCAAACTTTCTAGTGGGGCTCTTCTTTCCAACTTGTCTCTAGGACCCTGAGCACAAAGCATCCCCCGATGGGAACTGAAACTCCCCCTTCAGCAACAAGGACTGCCCTGAACCAGCAAGACCCCGCCCATGAATGCCTCCAAGACAGTGGTGGACTTGACCTTCACTGCTCCCCTGTGCATACCCACCCACCTTTGTCCCACATTCCCCTTACATAAACCCAGAAGTGTTCTTGGCACATTGGAGGCTGTCTTTGAGGTAGATGTCAGTTTGCTGTCTTCCTGGTATTGGCCTCACTGCAATAAATTCCTTCCTGGTTTCACCACCACTTATTTTTCTGCCTTTGGGTTTTGTCAGCAATGAGTGGCCAAACCTGGTGTGTTCGGGACCCCTGGAGCCAGATGCCCTTGCACCCCGCGATGTGTGGGCTACAGATTTATTCTATAACCAATTTGGTTTAATATGTTAGTCAAAAGATTTATAACTAATACACTGACCATGTTGTGGTGAATATAAATGAATATAAATTGCAATAGAAATTTGAGGAGAGGAGGCATTATTTATACCACTGGTATAAATTACCTCAAGAGCACTGATAATAGTAAGCAAACACTAGGGGCGACTGGGTGGCTTAGATAGTTAAGCATCTGCCTTCGGCTCAGGTCATGATCCCAGGGTCCTGGGATGGAGCTCTGCATCGGGCTCCCTGCTCAGCGGGGAGTCTGCTTCTCCTTCTCCCTTTGCCTCTCCCCTCTGCTCATTCTCTCTCTCAAACAAGCAAAAATTTTTAAAAAGTAGTAGCCTAATAGCATACAGTAAAATCATTAGGAAATGATGAGTATTGAGTATTTATTACTCTTGTATAATTTATTTAATATATTCAAATTTTAATTTTAATAATGGCCATGTTTAATAGCTGGCCAAGTTCCTGCAAATTTGACCATCTGCTTTTGCAAACTGGTACACGTCAGCTCCAGCACACCACTCATTGGGACGAATGTTTGATGGTCAAATTAAATACAGGTTCATGGTCTGGTTAACATGATAGCTAAGCCAGAGTCATGTCACCTAAACCCTCAGTACCAGTGCTTGACACATGCATTCTTTTGTTGCTGGTCTTGTGCCTAACTCAGAACCTTCTCATTCCCCATGGAAACTGTTCTAAATCTTTACCCATCCTCCTTCTGGAAGAAGTAAGGCCCCACCCTTAACAAGGCTCCCCCACCCCCACTCAGGGCTCCTGCTCTCAGCCATCTCCTCTGGGACATCAAGCCATTAATTGCAGTCAGCACATCCCAAACCAAACTCATTATAATGTTTCTGCCTGAACTTGCTCTTCCTCCCCCTTCTCCTCTTCTTCTTCTACACCCTAACTACAAAGAACTGTTTATTCCCTATCTCATTTAATACCATCCCAGTTCATTCTGCTCACCAAGTTGGAACTCTCTGCGCAAAGGTTCTCAACCTTGGTTACGTTCTCAGGTCCCTGTGCCTAGGGACTAGGGCCATAGCTCTAGACTGACTTAGTCTGAGGTGTGGCCGGAGCAGTGAGGGAGGGGAGATCCCCAAGATGATTCCGATGCGCAGCCAAGGGCAAACCACTGCTTTAGGGCCATTCCTACCTCATCTCTTCGCATTATCTTTAACTGTTTTCCGAAGACCAGGGCAATTCTGCCTCCAAAGAGTTTCCCACACCTGTCCCAGGTCTCCGTTTCATCTGACCTGGATTCCATTGCCACCTCACCTGAACTAACGCAGTGGTGATACGACCTCTCTCCCCACCGGCTCTCCTTGAGTACGTCCTCTTGCAATTACCAGAGTGAGCTTTCCAAAATACAGGTCTGGTCGTGTCTGAACACCCACTTGAAAGCCATTAGAGTGACAAGCGTTTGCACCGCAGCATCTGGGATGCCAGAAACAGAGCATCTCATTATCTTTCTAAATCAAATTAAATTCACTCTGAGCGTCCATTTTCTAGGGGAGTGGCTGATTACTGAGAGTTCTCTTTCCTAGAATCATATAAGAATCTCAGGAGGCTTAAAGGGCCGGGAAGAGTGGAGAAGACCCTTCTAGGTCCATTTTGGTCACCGCTGAGATGTTCTTCATCCAAATTGTGAGGTAGCTCCATTCCTTTCAATTCAAGCAGGTCACCAAGATCTTTCATTTAGGCTTCCATGCCATAGGGTCTGGGGTCTGGTTTCCCTGCCCGGCACACAGTCACCCGCCATCTGGGGCACTGTGTGCCAATGGGTGCCTAAGAGTTCACCACCCATGGGCCTCCCACCTCTGAACACTCAGTCCCATCCCCATCTTGGGGAAACGGACTACCTCCTCAACCCTGGAAGCATTCCTTCTCCCAGAGGAATTCCATTTCAGAGTTCGACACAAAGTTCTGCTTGCTAAAGGGCACCTGGCTTGGCAGCCTGAAGCAATCCATTTGGCCCAGAGAAGAATCCTAGCTCTGGCCTGGTCTGAGCAAGTCACATCCCTGGGCTGGGGCTCCCTTTTCCTCAAATGGAGTGAGGGGCCAGTACCACCAGTGTGCTCGAGTAGCCAGAACTCCCCACTCTAACGTTTACTTGTAGACTCACTCACTGCCTTATCAACACATTCCTCCTTTCCTTAACCCTGTGGAGTTACAAAACAATAGAAGGAAGGAGTGGTGTGGTCAATGATTAAACAACATTATTGTTAGCCGGTAGTGTAATTGCAGGATCCAGTGTGAACACAGAAAGAACTCACTGGAGTTGAGTATTTGGGGGGAGTGTCTACTCCACTCACTTAACCTCTCAGCTTCGGCTTGGCCCCTTCTCACCACCCTCTTGGTAGGCCTGGGACCGTAATGAGCTACCTGTGGTCTTCCACCCATGACCCTTCTTCTGTGGCCTCCACAACTGTGCTCACGCTGATCTCTCTGCCCTTAACACCTCCCGTCCTTTGAAGATTCACTCAAATGTCACCTTCTCCAAAAACTTCCAAAATCACCTCTCAAACACTAGATCATACCTTCACTTTAGACCTTATCATGTTACTACCCCCTTTTTTTTTTTTTAAGGTTTTATTTATTTGACAGAGACAGCAAGAGAGGGAACACAAGCGAGGGGAGTTGGAAAGGGAGAAGCAGGCTTCCCACCAAGCAGGGAGCCGGGTGAGGGGCTTGATCCCAAGACCCTGGGATCATGACCTGAGCGGAAGGCAGACGCCTAATGACTGAGCCACCCAGGTGCCCCTCATGTTACTCTCTTTAATATTATACATGGTAATTCACACATACCCCCCAACCTGCATACTCTCATGCACATCTTGGACTGGTGAATTTCTCACAGATTGGAATTGCAGAGTTGCTTGTTTGCTTGTTTCTGTTTTTTGTTTTGTTTTTATTTTAAGTAGGCTCCATGCCCAGGGTGGGGCTTGAGCTGCCTACCTGAGACCCAGTTGCAGTCAGGAGTCACCTGCTCCACTGACCAAGCCAGCCAAGTGCCCCCAGGGTTTTTTCCTTTTAATCTTTGTGTCTTCATCACCTTTCATAAATCAGGCCTGGATTAGCTGGATTCCTAGCATTTTAGAGCTATATGGGTCTGAAGAGGTCACCTCATTGAGTGGTTTTCCAACTCCACTCTAGTTAGGCAGTCCTTTTTTTAAAATTTCAAACAAAATCTTACACAAAAAACCCAATATTTAAATAGGTGAGAACAGTGAAGCTCTGGTTAAAGTAAGGGCGGTGTGGTGCCGAGAGAGGTCCACAGACTCCCCCTCCACAGCTCAAAATAAAAAACCACCTGTCTCGCCCAATGCCTCCATTTTGCTGATGAGATGACCGTGGCCAGGGGACGTTTCTATTTTTCATAAATCTACTTCACCCCACGTCTTTGGGAAGTTCTCGCCTTACTCTAGTCTAAAACCATCACCATCATTTTCCAGAATCATCACAGGCTTGTAAGAGGCATCAATGACCCATTTTTAAATCCTTTGTGGGATAAATGATTTCCTTTGCTGTATATTACACATCCTATTAACCAATTCTTCAAGGAAGGTGTTTACAGGCACATTATTACTGTGTCAGGATTGCAGAAACATGTATTCCAATTATACTGCTTTTTTTATATTGCTTAAAAAAAAATTTCACCCTATGATATGGTATGGGTGTTTGTGAAATTAAACAGTGTGAGTTGGTACCGCAGAGCTCTGCCAAGGTGTCTTAAGACTTCTCCAGGCTGAAGAGCCTCAGGAAGTATCTGCAGTCACTTATTAAAGGTCCAATGTGGTTTTTGTTGTTTTTCAACAATCCAGGAAGCTGACCAAAGTGTTCACTTCCTTTAAAAGCCACAGGGCATTGAGATGCAACCCCCCTTTGAGGGTGGAGGCATTTGCTTGCTTGAGTCTGGCTCTGGGTACTTTTAAATTATAAGGCAGGCCATTGGAAACTCTCAAGGTCAGATCACCATTGCCTCCAGGGGTACATGAGTTTGGTGAATTCCTGCAGAGCAGGTGATCTCATTTTTCCCACCTTCACTGACCCTCTCACAATCTGACCCTTCCTCTCCTTTTCTATCATCTCGTGCAGGAACCACAGCTCCCGCCTCCTGACGAAGTCGCTGCCCTCACTGTCAACTCCCCCTACCCACCTCTCCAGCTGCAGCTGGAGAGGGCTCTCGCAAATGCATCTGTGTCCTTGGGGTGGGGTGGTGACCAAAAGGGGCTTCTGGGATGCTGATCGCCTTCTGTTTCTTGATTTAGGGTGTGCTCACTTGGTGAAAATTCCTGAAGCTGTATATTTAGGATTTCTGCCCTTTTCTGTCTACCATATGGTTTAGTTGTCCTGTTGGAAAGATAATAACAATAAGAAATAATAATTGCCCTGTTAGATTGTGACAGACAGAATTCCTTCATTACCTTTGTATCCTGGGATCTAGCACACAGTGGTCATTCTACAAATTCTGGTTGAAAATGTGATAGGAATAAATGATAAAGTAAATGAATGAATGGAATGGGAGACTCAGGTTATAAGGACGCAAAGATCTTTCCTGGGGCTGAATGAATGGATATACAAGAATGGAATTAATAACTTTGTAGGAGAGTGGGGAGGGGAGTAGAAATCATGCACCTGTGCTGGAAGGGGAAGGTGTTTTAGGTGCAGACAGGAGGAAGGCCCAAGAGAAGCCAGGGGGCTTGTAGAGCACCTGCTGGCACAAAGCCCCCCTGGAATGACCACGCTCTACCCCTATCCACGGCGGCACTCCTTCTTTACTTCCACTGGCTTCTGGGACTCGCAACCTCCCAGTTGCAAAAATACCCAAACTCTTGCTTTCTTCTCTCATTTTTTGCCCCCCCCCCCTTTCATTTGCCACAAAACTAAACACTTCTCAACTCAATCTTCTTTGCATCCCATTAGTGCCCCCTTTGTTAAGACTCCCGTGGCTTTGGGGTGCCTGACTGGCTAAGTTGGAGGATCAGGTGACTCTTGGTCTTGGGGTCATGAGTTCCAGCCCCACAATCGGTATAGAGATTTACTTAAATAAATAATACTTAAAAAAAAAAAAAGATTTTATTTATTTATTTGACAGAGAGAAAGAGAGAGACAGCGAGAGGGGGAATACAAGCAGGGGAAGTGGGAGAGGGAGAAACAGGCTTCCCACCAAGCTGGGAGCCCCATGCGAGGTTGGGTCCCAGGACCAGAGATCATGACCTGAACTGAAGACAGATGTTTAACCAACTGCACCCAGGTGTCTTACCAAGACTCTTTTGGTATCGCTTTCTGTACACTTTTCCATGATTTTAGCCTGCAAATCATTCTCCTATTCTCAGACCTCATGGTGGAAATCATGGCCACTGACCCACAGCTGAAATTTTACATCTGCTTTCAAGAGACCAGGCCTGGCCTGGACTAGAATCTCCCAGGCTCAGTTTCAAATTCCCCCACAGGAGCCCTGGTTAGCCCAATGGGTTGGGCCTCCACCCTTGGACCACTCAATTGTGCCATGGGGAGAGGGTCCCACTGTCCCAAAGACTATCCACTATCAAGCACTGTCGCCATGTGGAAGGGGCAGGGCCATTTGCAGAGAAGAGGAGCTGGTCAAAGAACCCAAGGGTGAATTTATACCTTTCACCTTGAATCTGCTTGGCAAGCTGCACCAGGATTATCCTTCTTGAAAGAGAGCTCTGATCAAGTCACTTTCACTCAGCAACTTGACCTCAGCTGCAGTCCCCTCATCCGTGGCCACACCCCAGGGCAGCCCATAGCCGCCCTACAGGGAGACCCAGTGAGATGGGAGTCTAAAGGCCTAGCCCTTGAACCTGACCTGAGCAGCTCTGCCAAGCACTACTCCCAGCAGAATCATTTCCCCACCCAGCCGGCTGAGGCTTGGCCGAGCCTGCATTGCAATCCCACTTCCTCCTCTGTCCCATCCGGCTTCCTCTCCCTTCCTTTCATACAGGCTGGTCTCCAAGACATTCTGTCTCAGAGGCTGCTTCCAGAGAAGCCAACAACTGCACATATCCTTCCGCCCACCTCGAATTTCCCTCTCCTACCTTGTCCTGCTTCCCTTCATCCTACCCTTCAGATGCCACTTTCTCTAAGAAGCCTTTCCTAGTTGCCCTGATCCCGTGTGCCCTCTCGGTCCCATTATCTCTGTCCCCGCCTCTTTCACTGAATTCGACCCATTCTTCTCAATATCGAAGGTATCTGTGAGCCTTTCTACCCCCAACTCCCCAATACACACTGATCTATAAGCTCTTGGAGAGTAAGCCCTGTTTGTTTGTTTGTTTGTTTCTCACTCTCTCCAAAGCTCTGCTCAGTGCACGGTCACTTCTCAGTGAATGATTATTAATGGTCCCGAGCCCTGGGGAGAATCAGGCAGAGAACAAATACAAACCACTCTGTTAAAAACATTGTTTTCTTGGGGCGCCTAGCTGGCTCAGTCAGCAGGTAGAATGTATGACTCTTGACCTCCGGGTCGTGAGTTTGTGACGCACATTGTGGGTAGAGTTCACTTAAAAAAAACAAACTTTTTTTTTCTTGAATAAGGCAGGATAGGGGGGAAAAAACCTTGATACCCAACATTTGCAAAATTGTTTAATCTTCTCTACTGGCCTATAAGCTCCTAAACCACAGAGAATACATCTTCTCAATTTATTCATATCCTTTCCCAGCACAATTGTAAGTAAGCTAAACCCACCAGGTCTCAGCCCCTTAGGCCCGAAGTCATATCTTGACTCCATCGCTTACTTCCGACCTGACCTTGGGCAAGTCCCTTCTGTCATTTGACCTTTAGGTTTTACTTGTAAAGTGGGAATTAATAACTGCCTCATAGCACTGAAGGGTTTAAATAAGATGATTAACTCACAGACAGCATCTGGGTTCAGGTGTTTGACTAAAATTAGCTAATTTTATTTATTACTAAAGGGTGTTCTATAGTGTTTATTACATGAATGAGTAAATACAAAGAAAGGAGGAGGAAGAAAATAACCTGGAGAAAATCTACTCAGGCATCCCTTTAGGCCCTTAAAAATTATTGAGGAGTCTAAGAACTTTTGTTTCTGTGGGCTGTATCTGTTGACGTGTTGGTATTAAAAATTATAACAGGGGTGCCTGGGTGGCTCAGTGGGTTAAGCCTCTGCCTTCAGCTCAGGTCATCATCTCAGGGTCCTGGGATCCATCACCGCATTGCGCTCTCCGCTCAGCGGGGAGCCTGCTTCCTCCTCTCTCTCTGCCTACTTGTGATCTCTGTCAAATAAATAAGTAAATTTTTTTTTAAGATTATATTTATTTATTTGACACATAGGGATCACAAGTAGGCAGAGAGGCAGGCAGAGAGAGGAAGGGAAGCAGGTTCCCCACCAAGCAGAGGCTTGATCCCAGGACCCCGGGATCATGACCTGAGCCGAAGGCAGCAGCCCAACTGACTGAGCCACCCAGGCACCGCAAATAAATGAAATCTTAAAAAAAAAAAAAATTTAAAACAGAACATTTAGAAATATTAATTTTTTTATTCTTTTAAAAATGACAGTAACAAACACATTACACATTAACATAAATGACATAGCTTGTGAAAAATAATCTGTATTTCCCACATGAAACATGGTGAGAAAAGTGGCATGGTTTTAGGTTTTTGCAAATGCCTCTGAAGTCTGATTAATAGAAGATGGCCGGATTCTCATATTGAGGAGACAGGGGACCCACAGGGACCCCATGAAAAAGAAAACTCTTTTTTTCCCCTTTTGCTTCTTTCCCTGCTTTTATTCCTTTTTTTTTTTTTTTAAGATTTTATTTATTTATTTGACAGAGATCACAAGTAGGCAGAGAGGCAGGCAGAGAGAGAGGAGGAAGCAGGCTCCCCACTGAGCAGAGCCCAAAGTGGGGCTCGATCCCAGGACTCTGGGATCATGACCTGAGCCGAAGGCAGAGGCTTTAACCCACTGAGCCACCCATGCGCACCCTCCCTGCTTTTGTTCTTGCTAGGACCTGCACTCCCACCCCACACACGGTAGATGTCCACCATGTAAGGGACAAAGAGTTGATGGTATCTTTGGAGATTTTCAGCACAATAAGTAATATTTAAATGACTGGTAGTAGACATCTCAACGCCAAGACCCCTGGCTGCAAAGAAGCGACTTTGGTGGACACCTGGATCTTGTCCTTGTTCTAACCAGTTCCTGGTTGCCTGAGAGGACACATCCACCAGACCACCATTCTCGATAAAAACCCCCAGACTCTGAACAATGAGATTTCTTCTCTCCTTTCTGAGTCTTCCCGACATTGACTCCATCCCATATCTGATTTCTCTATACGTATCTTCAATAAACTCTGCTTTCACCTCTTGGTAGCTCACACTTGCTTTCCTCCTGTGTGAAGCCAAGGATCCTCTTTTTTTTTTTAAAGATTTTTCAATGTGTATTTTTAAGTAGTCTGTACACCCAACATGGGGCTTGGGCTCAAAACCCCCAAGTCAAGAGCTGTATGCTTCACCAGGGACCAGCCAGGTGCCCCGGGAGGAGTATTTTAATAGCCTGTTCAGAGAATGGTGAATACTCCCCTTGCTACCACTCTAAAACTCCTTAATGATAGTTTCTGGAAGGTTGGTTGCGATGTTGAAAACGAACACATTCGTGAACTTTTCCCACTCTGTTATGTTAAAATCCATGTGCTTTGAATGGATCATTTTACTCACATAATATCATTTTTTTTAAAAGATTTTATTTATTTATTTTTGACAGAGAATGAGCTGAAGCAGAAGGAGTGACAGGCAGAGGGAAAGGGAGAAGCGGGCTCCCCGCCCAGCAAGGAACTAGGTGAGGGAACTAGGTTCCCAGGCCCCTGGAACCTGAGCCAAAGACAGACACTTAACCAACTGAGCCACCCAGGTGTCCCTCATGTATGATAATCTTTTTTTTTTTTTTTTAAAGATTTTATTTATTTATTTGACAGAGAGAGATCACAAGTAGGCAGAGAGGCAGGCAGAGAGAGAGGAGGAAGCAGGCTCGATCAATGCAGCCAGGCTCAATCCCAGGACCCTGAGATCGTGACCTGAGCCAAAGGCAGAAGCTTAACATACTGAGTCACCCAGGCGCCCCCATGTATGCTAATCTTAATATTATGCTTTGGTCATTTGAAAAATAATGGCTCACTGAATTATACTGATCTTCCAAATGTGGACGTTATTTATTATGTAATATCAACAGGTCACATTTATTCATATCACTGTAGCCTGGGCACAGGGGTACAAGGCATCTGTCTTTGGGGGTCCCAAACACACCAGGTCTAGTCATTCAACAAGATCCAGAGGATGATGCCAGAAGAGAGATGAGTGGTGGTGAAACCAGGAAGGAATTTATTGCAGTGAGGCCAATACCAGGAAGACAGAGAACCACCATCTCAAAGACAGCCTCCAACGTGCCAAAAACACTTCCGTGTTTATATAAGGAGAATGTGGGACAAAGGTGGGTGGGTACGTGCAGGGGAGCAGTGAAGGTCAAGTCCACCACTGTCTTGGAGGCATTCATGGGCGGGGTCTTGCTGGCTCCCAAGCAGTCCTAGTTCCTGAGGGGGGAGTTTCAGTTCCCATCAGGGGATGCTTTGTGCTCAGGGTCCTTCCCCTGAGCTAAGAGACAGGCTGGGAAAAGGAATCCAGCTATAAAGTTTGAGGACAAATGAAGGCAGCGAAGTCCTCTTTCTTCACCACTGATCTCATTAGAAAAGTCTTTAATTATGGGAAAGCTGTCAAGTTCCCAATGGCAAATACTGGTTTTCCAAAGGTCTAGTTTCCAGTTGAAAACTTGAATTTTATCATTGGCAACAAATACTATCGGTTGTGTTCCCTAAAGTGAGTGGCTCACTTTGTTTATGTTTAAGAGACTGTCTGCCAAATATTCAAGTCTGAATAACCACACTTTGTCCGTCTTGAGTTCTTTCAAGTAAAACCAGCCTTTTCAGGAAACGGGGAATGCAGTCTGCAATGCAGAACAATTGCATAAAAGCTTCCCAAGGCAACCATCACTCTTCTTCAGGATTTAGCAGAAGTGCTTTACTCATATTTTCCATTTCATCACACAGGATTGTTTAAAAAAACATGGACTCAAGAGTCAAAATTTAATCAAATGGATACTTTTACAGCTTCATTAGGGATATTCTTAAGTGAATCTGGCTTTTTTTTTTTTTGGACGGAGAGTGCATCGTGGTAAAGAATGTAATGACTAATGGTAGCATTTGGGGCCACTCCCTTTATTTGTGCCAAGGTGCCAGGAGTTTACTCATTGGTAAACTAGAAAGAGGAAAAAACTGGCATGTCCCTATTAATTTGTTGTAACAATGAATACTATCAGTGTAGTTTCCGTTTTCTTCATTTGTTCTTAATTTTTAAGCATCACAATTTTTAAAAGATGACTACCTTTAGAGTATATCATCCAAAATCATTAAAATACTTTGTGTGTGAACTAAAAATTCTACTAACTACCTCAAAATGTTTGATCTCCCATTTCTTACTCTGCTTTGACATTTTAAATCTTAAACACAAAGGACGACCAAAAATAAATAAACAAAAACACATAAACACAGATGACAGCTGCACACGGAGGCAGAGAAGGACAGCATTCAGCTTGCCAGAGCTCTTACCGTCATCGTCCTGTCACTGTTTATGGCAAATGCACAGTTTCAATGCAAGGAGTGGTCATACCACAAAGGGCTGGAGACACAAGTTGGGTCCAAAGTGGGCTCGAGGTGGATCTTGAACGGAATGCAGGTAGCTGAGTCTGACTGTGTGTGACAGCGTTCCTTCTAGAAGTAGGGCTTCCCCTTCCCTGAATTTCCATGTAGAATACCATGTTTATTAAGGGATCTGTGATCCTAATGTCAATTTCAATATTTCCTTCTTTCATTTATAATGAAAACCATAATGGCTACAATCCTTTAGAACTTAGACCCGAGGAAGATGCTTTTCGGGGAGGATTATTTTGGGGTGGGGGGAGGATATGGTTTAGAATTGTCAGCCCACTATGATAATAAAAAGCAAAAGGATTCTTAGAAGTTTTGACTTTTTGTTTTTAAGTCTTTGACAGATAGTCTCGTTCCCATAATTGCCCAGGGAGGATGCTCCCGACACTGTTTTTTTTTTTTTTTTTTTTTTTTTTAAAGATTTTATTTTTTTATTTATTCGACAGAGAGAGATGACAAGCAGGCAGAGAGGCAGGAAGAGAGAGAGGAGGAAGCAGGCTCCCTGCTGAGCAGAGAGCCCGATGCGGGGCTCGATCCCAGGACCCTGAGATCATGACCTGAGCCGAAGGCAGCAGCTTAACCCACTGAGCCACCCAGGCGCCCCCCGACACTGTTTTTAAGAGACCTTGAAAGCCTATGACCATCTGAGGTCATTTGCCCTTTGTTCTCTCTCTTGGATCACAGATGCATTTCCAGGGAGGTGACATTTGCTTTTCTGTAATTCATCAAATCCGGTATGTGCATCACTGTACATGATAATATCTCTGAAACTGAGATAGTTACTGTAATCCGTGGCATCTGACAACTGCTATTGGCCAGACCGCCTCGTGCTGCGGCTGTGTTGCCCACACGTGTGCGAACTTGGTTCTTGTTTCCCCGGGCATGAGCACAGGGCTGTCAGCCGTTGGTACTTCCCTGGACAAAACATTTAAGAACTATCTGGGGAAGGAACATGAGTCCTGCTTGGTGTTTGAAAATGTCTGTTCACACCTTCTGGTGAGATCAACTGACAGAACAGGAGGCAGGGGCTTGGAAGAAAATCCCAGAGACCATGACAGAGTGCTCTTTGAGGAAATGGCGGCGTCACTAACACTCTTGGTGGAGGAGAGGACAGTATGACGTGAAGACGCAGATCTCAAGCATTCCCTCTAGGCTGGAAAGTGATCCAGGAGAGGGGACTTCGGAATGAGAAGATATTTGGGGACTACCTTAGCCGACTCAGTTGTCTGTATTTCCCTTTCTATGAGTGATAGGTAATGAGAGCAAATCTCTAAATGAGTCTGAGAGAGCTCTTTCAAGAAGTATGAAAGATCTAAGTGATACAATACTGTGTCACAGTTTATTTGGCAGTATTTTGCTTCTATTCTTAGTAATACATAGAATGATGGTATATCTTATGACTGATTGTATCTTAAATTTGATGAATTATGGGGGCAATATTTGAACTTGGGCATACCAGAGGTTTTAAAACACAGCTGTTATATATGAAAGGACTCTAGAGGGGCCTGGCTGGCTCGTTCAGTAGAGTGTACAACTCTTTATCTCAGGGTTGTGAGTTTGAGCCCCATGATGAGTTTAGAGATTACTTTAAAAAAATAAAATCTTGGGGTGCCTGGGTGGCTCAGTGGGTTAAAGCCACTGCTTTCAGCTCAGGTCATGATTCCAGGGTCCTGGGATCGAGCCCTGCATCGAGCTCTTTGCTCTGCAGGGAACCTGCTTCCCTTCCTCTATCTGCCTACTTGTGATCGCTGTCTGTCAAATAAATAAATAAAATCTTTAAAAAATATAAATAAATTAAAATAAAAATTAAAAAATAAAATCTTTAAAAGAAAAAAAAAGGCATTTATATATATTTGTTCCCTGTTTCTTTCCTTACTGTTTTCTTCCCAATACAAACATCTGCACATACAGCATGAAAAAAAAAATCAGAAATGAGGGGAAAATTCCCCAGAAACTTGATCCCTAGACATACCATTGCAAACCACAGTGTACCTTCTTTTAAAAAAATATACTGAAATATATTTTAAATGTATTAATTTGATTTTGTAATTTGATATGTAAAATATATGTAATGCATATGTAAGTTATGAAGCGTAAAACCAACAAACATGAACCCATCCACCACGTTAAGAATTCTAACACTGTAATAACATTGCATTTTTTTGTATATTTCTTTCCAAGCCCATTCCCAGTCTCCCCACCAGGGAAATTCACATCTTTTAGTGTTATTTTTCTTGCTTTCAGTATAATTTTCCTATGTGTGTGTGAATCCCTATACAGTATATTCTTTTGTTTTCTTGCTTCTGAACTTTTAAAAAATAGTATTGCACTGTATATATCCTTCTGCAACTTGTTTTCTGTACTTAACATTATATTTATGAAATGCATCCATATTAACGCCTATAACTCAGGTTTCTCAGCCTTGACACTAATGACAGTTTGGACCAGATCATTGTTGTAGGGGGCTGTCCAGTACATTGTAGTCTTAAGTACATTGTAGTCAGTCTTGAGCCTGATACATAGAAGCTTTTCTATAAATGTTCTTCCTCTTATCATGGGTACAATGACTTGCACACCAAGGTACTCAATAATATTTGTTAAATGAATGAATGAAAGAATGAACAAAAGAAGCCTTTCCTTTTCTGGGAGGATCCACTCAGGGCTGGTGCTGCCCTAGCTCATCCCTCTTGGCTTGGTTCTTTCACATTGCTTTGAATTCCAACTAGATCTGAGCTAAATTCTGCCCTTTCACCACAGTTTGTGCCCCTGTGGGAAGTCACAAGCAATCAGGAGAGTACTTGACCCATCCAAAGAAGGCAGCTTCGGATCAGCTCTATCTGCATGTCAAAGGCCAGAATCTTTGATTTTCAAGAGAATCCCCAAATTCTGGATTTTATGGATATTTTCTGATATTTAAACATTGGCAACGAATTCCATTTATTTCAACGTCACAGAGGACAGAGTGGAAGGGTCTGAGGTTGGCTTTGTCCACTAGGCAGCCAGTCTGCAGCCTTTGCTTAGAGCTGGCCACCAGGGGCCTGCTATCATGTGACCATGGAGGTCATGGCCCTTGGCCTTGAGAAGCTGGCCTTCACACAGGTTGCTAGGACGACCCCTCCTCCTGGAGCTGCCTCAGGCTACAGACTCAAGGAAAAGGAAGAAAGGCAACATTTGTAGATGCATTCTGCAACACACCCACTAATTCCTTCAGTTCCCACAGCAACCCTATGACCCCCCCCCCCCCATTCTGACAGAAACAGGAGCTCAGAGGTGTTACACAACTTGCTCAAATTCCACTTTGCTACTAAGTTACAGAACTACCATCTGAACTGAGGGCTACCCCATTAGACTACAAATTCATAAAGAGAGGGGAGAAAGCAGTGCCTTATTTTTCTCTGGATCCTTCCAAACACAGGCCTGGGCACGTCATCAGGGCTCAGTAAACACTGTTGATTGATGGTATATTGACTGAGTAAAGACATGCCTATGGCTGTATCTTCTCAAACCTTAACCATGAATTTGAAATTCAGCTGGTCCATGCCAGATACACAAACTCCTCCAGCAAATAAGAAGAACACCACACCTGGGGCGCCTGGGTGGCTCAGGTCATGATCCCAGGGTCCTGGGATCAAGCCCCGAATCGGGGCTCCTTGCTAGGCAGAAAGCCTGCTTCTCTCTCTCCCACTCCCCCTGCTTGTGTTCCCTCTCTCACTCTCTCTCTCTCTCTGTCAAATAAATAAATAAAATTTAAAAAATAAAAAATAAAAAAACCCACATGTGTTCAAATAAGTTGAATGATCAGATCTGAGTCTTTATCTGAATTAGCATCTAAGAGATACAGAGTGAATATTTAAAAGAATAAAGTTGTGATTACCTCCCAGCTTTCGTAAACTCTTCCCAATTTCTCTGCTCCTCATTCCCCCCTGCCACCAAGAACACTCTCCTGGTAAAGAAGAAGGGGGAGGAGAAGGAGGAGGTGGAGGGAAGAGGAGGGTGAGAAGGGAGAGGGAAGGGAAGGATGAGGAGGGGAGGGGGAGGGGAGAGGGGGCGAGAGGGTGAGAAGGAGGGGAGGGGAGAAGGGGAGGATGAAGAGGGGAAAGGGAGGAGGAGGAGGGAGAGGGGAGGGGGGGGGGGGGAGGGGGGAGGGGGGAGGTCATTTCCAGTTATTCTTTCCTGAGCACGTCTGGAGCAGGAGTCCATCAGGTCGCGTGAGCGGCTGGTGACGATGACAAGGCTACCTCACCTATGCACAGTGATTACTGTGTCTCTGTCAGTATTTCACAACATGGAGCTCAAGTTACAGACTTAATCCAGTGAAAAAACATGAGAGGCATTTATAGCCAAAATACCTGTTGAAAGACTCCCCTCCTCTAGAAACCTACAGAATAGCTCCAGGGAAGAGGAGCATGGTTTTCCTAAAATTTTGGCAAGAAGCTCTTAAGGAGTCCTGATACAGCTGGCAACACAGAAGAACATTTCCTCCCCTTGGTGGCCCCCAGCCAGCTTCTGACAGCCCTGTGCCAGCCCTGTGCCAGCTTCCCAGCTACAAATGGCTGGGGGTGATTTTATCTTGACTTTATTATCCTAACTTACGACCTATAGAAGTGATAAAGGGAGAAACACAACGGATGAAATGTGAAGCAATAGCAATGAGCTATGACCAATTGCAGACGAAGTTCAAAATATATCACCGAGCAACAGATTGCAACCAAATTCCAACAACTAAGGTTGAAAAACCCCAAAGTAAGCAGGGGCTGTAGAGAAGAAATACGAGGAAAAAACCTAAAATATCCCTTTGACCCCCTCTTTCCCCCCATTGGGGCCAAAAAAGCAGATAATCTGTTTCCTCCCCCTTCAGAGGGCTTGAAATGGAAGTCGCAGATATAAAAAGGATTTCTATAAAACGCATTGTACTAAAATATCATTTGCAGTAATATCACACACATATTAATATGCAAGAGTCTGACCATAACCGACTCATGCATGCCTTTATGGAATATGTTTGACACCCACTGTGCCATATTTCTGCCCTCAAATCACTGCCAGTCCAGGGAACTGAGGGTCTCAGCCATGAAGGAAAATGGCTACAAGACAAAAGGACAGGGACGCCTGGGTGGCTCAGTTGGTTAAGCGGCTGCCTCCGGCTCAGGTCATGTTCCCAGCATCTTGGGATCGAGTCCCACATTGGGCTCCTTGCTCAGCGGGGAGCCTGCTTCTCCCGCTGCCTCTGCCTGCCACTCTGTCTGCCTATGCTCGCTTGCTCTCTCTCTAACAAATAAATAAATAAATAATCTTAAAAAAAAAAAAAGACAAAATGACAAGTTATAGAACAAAATGTTGGGGACCACAGACCAAGGAGCAGCCTGACTCCTTCCTTGGGGTTGGAAAGCTGGGTGAGGACCTGAGAATCTGGAGCTGGGGCCGGGAATTTCCCATCACACAGAGTGGGGCCACAGAAATAATCATAGTTTGAACCCACTCCAGGATCCATGCACAAAGGCCAAGCCCAGAGCCAGAAAGTCATAGGGTGGAGCGCCTGGCGGGCTCAGTGGGTTAAGCATCTGCCTTTGGCTCAGATCATGATCCCAGGGTCCTGGGCTCAAGCCCCACACTTAGCAGGGAGCCCACTTCTCCCTTTCCCTCTGTGTGCTGCTCCTCCCGCTTATGGTGTGTGTGTGTGTCTCTCTCTGTGTCAAATAAATAAAGAAGATCTTTTTAAAAAGGAAGCAAGGAAGGAGGAAGGAAGGAAGGAAGGAGGAGGGTGAACAAGACAAAAGGTTCAGGGACAACTCTCACTGCTAGAGCCCAGATCAGGGGAGCCAGAGATGGCCCACCAAGAGCCCCCAGGATGGAGCTGCGCACTTGACCTGCTTCTTTTTTGATTGTTCTTATGTACTTGTTGGGGACGTTGATGTGTGGGTGGACCCCTTGAGTTAAGGATGCCAGGAAAGGAGTATGTTAATTTTGGGGGGTTGGGGGGAGGAAGTTTTCTTCAGGAAGTGTGTTTGGGGCTGGGCCATGGGCTGGAGGGGTCGTAAACTCTCCTATAAGCAATGAGACCTTCTCTTCAATTAGGGAGATTTGGTTCTGACCCCTCAGGTTCCCAGCAGCCCTCACTGCCTTCCTAGATCAGCCCGAATGGTGACAGTCTCTAGGCTCTTGCCTGTGTACCAGAGAAGAAGCCACTTGAAAACAGATGCAAGTCGTTTGGCGCCAAGTGTGGGCTGAGTAGGGCTGCAGATGTTCCAGGCATGGGAAGGCTTTGCATAAGAAAGTGCCGAAGGGCTGCAGACGTCAGCAATACCCAGGGACCCCAGCAAGGGTGCCTCTGGACGGTAAGCCGTCCCCCTGTCCCAAATCCTGGGATACTGCCAGGTGGCTGGGCCTTGAACTTTGACCTCTCCGACTCTCCAGGGCCACAGAGTGGTTAACTGCCCTCATGGCTCACAGGCCCCTGTGCCACAGGCAAACAAGACATCCCCATATTAAAAGAATGTTCTCCTAGTAGGGACATAGCTCATTTGTCCCTGGTCTGTTCCTGGGGGAAAGAGCTGGATTCTATCCAAAGCACAAACATCATCTGAGAATCCAACAAGTCTCCCTTCCCATCCATGTATAAACTCACCTGTGACACCATTTTATGTCGTTCAAAGTTTCAGGGACTCTGAAAGACGATGACACCTGGCCCTGTATCATCACCTCCTCTTACAGGTGAGGGCACAGAGGCTCAAGGAGACTAAGTCCCACCAGTCATGAAGCTGAGATTCAAACACAGAATTTCCAGAAGCCTCAGGCGATGCGGCCGTGGCCTCCCCCTGCCTTTCCTCGCATACCTTCTCTCCTAGAGGGAAGAGAACCAGGGCCAGTATAAGCTGCTCTCTCCAGGGATCTGAGGTTTCTCCAAATCTTCACTTGGTGGTGGTGGGGGGGGTCGGGTGAGTTTTGTAATCTCATAACTCAAATCATTCTGACTGGGCCTTAAAGACAACATCTCCCAAAGGTGCAAAGTGTGTGGGGACGGGGCGCCTGGGTGACTTGGTCAGTTAAGTGTCTACCTTTGGCTCAGGTCATGATCCCAGGGTCCTGGCAATGAGGCCCACAGGTTCCCTGCTCAGTGGGGAGTCTGTGTGCTGCTCCCCTGCTTGTGCTCCCTCTTCCTCTCTTTCCTTAAGAATAAATAAATAGAATCTTTTATCTTTTTAAAAAACTGTGTGGGGAGGAAGGGTTCATACCAATATTTTGCATTTATGGGGCTCGCTAATTTTCCCAAGCATTTTACGGTTTCCACTACACTGAGTCACACAGCCCTCCTGTGAGGGGACCCAAGCGTTCATTACCACCTGCTCCTTCTGGAGTTTGGGCAGAGATCAGGCAGGCTGCTTGAACTGAGCTGGTCCAAGCTGCCGCAGCTCCCCATGTGCTTCCAGTCCTTCACAGTGTATTAGGAAGGAGGGAGTGTGCGTGGCACAGACCTTCCAGCATCACCAGCTCCTCCCCAACAGCTCACTGGGACGTCCCAGAAGCTTGCTCATGGCCCCCTTGAGAGCAAGACACTTTCTCCAAACTGGAAGAGCAGGCCTCCTCTCTCTATTCTCCCAGTATGCAGCTAAATTGGGGAGGTGGGCAGGGTAAATAGGGGGATTCTTAATGTAGCAATGGAAAAAATTTTAAGCATGCATACTAAATATGGTTTCTTCGCCATAGATTGCGAGAGCGCGCCAAGAAGTTAAACCCTTCACCCCAGGTATGTCTGCAGGAACCACAAGCCCTCAGGGTGGCTGCATGGCACAGCCCAGCCCTACATGGGCCCTAGCCAGACCCTAACCCCCCATCCCAGCCTCCTGTTTCTCTGAGGAAGCTTCCTCCTCTTTACTTCTATTTTGAAGCTCTGGCTTGCAAATCTTTCCACTCTGCCTTGAAAATCTGCTCCCACTTGTTAGGAAATCCCAACTCCAACCCTCAGGGCTTGATCTCACCCCACCGCATCTCCTCCCCCTGTGCAATTCCTTAAGTCCCAGTTTCTCAGTCTGGAATGCTATCTGGATGGTCTGCTGGCCTGTCCGCAGAGGGTCGCGGTGCTCTGTCTCCCAGAACGGTCAGAGAGGTTGGGGAAAGTCTTCCCGGTCTTTTCTAGAATGCCACCACTCCCATGACCACCACTCTCTGAGCATCAGGTAATGCTGCTTTATTTTTCTGATTAACCAGTGGTTAAGTGTTAAATCAGATACATACACATCCCTAGTGAAACAGTCTCCAGCCTAAAGCCCGAAAGCAAAGTGAAATCTGCAAACATCTTCTACGTGGCCAGTGCACTGTTTTCAGAAATGTCTGAGGATTTGAACTCCTTTGGCTAGGGTATGCCTTCTCAATTAGTCACAGTCACCACCATTCCCTGGTGTCCAACGCACCAGGCTGATTCACTCATTTACGTTATGTGTTGCGCTTGCAACTGCTCTTCCAAACCCACGAGGAAGAAGAGAAACATTTTCCTAATTGTCCCCTAATTTGCAAACCCGTGTCTCTCTCAGTGGAGTTGGTACTGCACATTATTACTGGCATCATGGTTGACCTTTTCCTTAAACCCCCTTCCTCCTTTTAAATAGGCTTCCTCGGCTCTATTGGAATTTAAAAATTCCATTACTGAGCCGCTATCTCTTAAGGGTTTCTCTTCTAATTACACAAACACATTCAGAGCTTTGGAACAGTCTCTGGGGTTGGGACAGGATGGTGGCGAAGGGCAGAGGAGGCAATACCATATCTCAGTCACTAAGTCGAGCAGCAAAGAGGTGCTTATTTGGTCCTGCGACCGGCCTTTGGACTGTGGCGTTCCTTGCAGTGGGAACAGAAGGGAACCGCACTGAATCACTTAATCAATTCGCAGTTGGAGAAGCCTTGCTGCGGGGAAGCGGTAGCCAACAACCTGAGTTGCAGTGAAGGAGTCTGGACAGCTTTAGCACAGGGCCTAAATGCTGCAAGGTGAGAGCCACTGTCCATCCCTGCGCTCCTTGGTCTCCACTCCCCACCCCAAGACCCAGCAGACATGACCAAGCAATCACAGAACCATTTCTCACTAAACCAGCCTACTCCCACGCAAGCCTTCTCAGTTCATCTCCCCTGGGCAGCCGCCACAGCTCAAGCAAAACAAGTGTGATGAAACCTATTTCCTATCCTTGGTGTGATGGGAAGTATGTAGGACAGCTAGTCAGAAGACCTGAGTTCTGCAGCCCCCCCACACCCCCACTCCCCCGCCATTGACTCACTGGGCTATCTACAAGGCTGTTTACTGCAGACCAGTTTCTCCCATCTGTTAAACGAAGTGGTTGGGCCGGGGATTAATTGGTTTCCGACTTCCAGTCAAGACTGAGTGATGTGGCGATTTGCGTGAGGAGGGCTGGAAAAGTAGAGGAAAGGAAGGGGATTCCTGGGGCGGGGCGGAAGGGGGGGGTCGGTGGCCCAGAGAGAGTCCCTGAGTTAGCACGACTCACGCGGAAGCTGATGGGTGCCTTGAGATATGCAGGAGGGATTAGACCAGACGGGTCTAATCAGCAAAGGCGTGGAGATGAGGGTGAACTGAACAGGGAACGGATCCGTAAATGAGTTATGATCTCATACCTTCCCATGCTAGACGCGCGCATTCACTCTCTCGAACACCTCCTGAGTCCGGCTGTGTGTCCGGCATTGTTGTAGGTGCTGGGATCCCACTGCGGAGCCATAGGGCTGAACTCGGACTGTGTCCCCACACTGAGGCAGAGAGAGAGAACTGGAAGCAGCTTGCCCTGCAGCCCCTCCAGAGGGGTAAGGACATGCATTTAAATAGCTGAGCGTGAGTGGCCAAGTCATCTAACTGCTCTCGGCGCTTGTGGGGAAGCGAGGGAGGCACTGCATGTAAAGGGCATTTTGTAAAGTCTAAAATCCTCCACAGATGTTGTCTATCAATCACAACTGCAACCGATCACAGCAACAGGATAAGGTGCTAATGGTGGGATTTAAGGCAAGGGCCCTCAGGTGGCAGGAAGCCCGGAAGCCCCCTCACACAACCCCTGCCTCCACCACCCGCCACCCCGGAAACCAGCTCATCAGAGTAAAGCCAACATTGACCCTTGCTCCCTGACCTTCCACCGGCAATGTTTTGACCCAGTTTAGGCTTCCCTTTTAAAGGCTCGTAGAAATATTTCCTCACTGTAATTATAGGCGAGGCTCAGGATCTGTGTTGTAAGTAGAGCTGGTAGAAAAGGGACAATTAACCAAGGCACATAATTGAAGGGTAGATAAATATATCCGGTGGCAGATGAAGCCCCTTCCTATTGGATACTATTCCCAGTATGCAAGGGCGAAGATAGGAATGTGCTTCATTTAGACCACAGAGGTTGAGCCACTCTATTATGAAGGGCTCCTGTCAAGAAGTGAGGTGCATGGGGCACCTGGGTGGCTCTGTGGGTTAAGCCTCTGCCTTCAGCTCAGGTCAAGATCTCAGGGTCCTGGGATCGAGCCCCCCATTGGGCTCTCTGCTTGGCAAGGAGCCT
This sequence comes from Mustela nigripes, assembly GCF_022355385.1. Classification (NCBI taxonomy): domain Eukaryota; kingdom Metazoa; phylum Chordata; class Mammalia; order Carnivora; family Mustelidae; genus Mustela; species Mustela nigripes. Next base: position 47,266,980 of record NC_081569.1, on the reverse strand, counting down.
GTTCCCCTTTCTCTCTGCCTGCCGGCTTGTGATCTCTCTCTCTCTGTGTCAAATAAATAAATAAGTAATCTTTAAAAAAAAAAAAAAGGTCCGTCTCAATGTGGGCCTTGGGGACTTCCGGTGCCTCCTGCAACAACGGAGGCCACATGCTCCGGTCCCTACCCGGAGGCTTTCCATGCTGCCAGCAGTGCTGCCATTTAAAAAGTCTGCTAATTGTGACATTGGAGGAACACTGGCAGCAGAGACAGTGTGACTCCTGTCACTGAGTGGGACAATGAAATGTTCAAAAATAGTAGTATCCACTGGTGGAAAAACCAATAAACATATAATTTCCAGGTAATTACTATCATATAATTAGCTCTCTGCTTTTATATGCCCCAGCGGAAACTGGGTTGGGGAGCAACTGTAACGTGGTTTAATAATCACAGCACATTCCACGGCAAGATGAAGCCTTTGTTCCCAACAAAAATTAAGGGCCAGAGAGCACCAAGGCTGGCTGAGCCCAGGCCCGAGTCTCAAGTCATACCTATTGATGAGCCAGATTCTTGGGGTGATATAAAATGGACTCTGGATTAGGCATTAGAAGAACCGGTTTTCATTCCAGTTCTGCCTGATCCCATCGTGTGACCATTCCTTTGGTTCGATGTCCTTCTACTCGGTAGAATGATGGTGTCAGACTAGTTCGTGCATTCTCATCACACCCAGAAGAGGGAAGATTGGTTTTGGGAGAGGTAAAAAAAACCTTAGCTTTTACAAGGGTTTATGGCCCTCCAAAGCTCAGCCCTGTCAGGCCAAATCTTATTCCTTAGTGTTCAACTGGTTTTTCTCATCGGGTTTTCTTTGCTATCAAATGAACAGCATTGACATGAAGCTCACCATGGAAGACACACAAAATCCATGCAAGATCATTGCTGCGAAACACTGGTGGACGGATGGCTGTGATTGGCGGACTTCCTCTCTGTCTGGTGCGTGTGTGCTCACTGGCCACCCTTCCCTGCCTTGTGGGTGTTGGTCATGCTTATTTCAGACGTTTTGTGTGTGACATAGGCTTTGAGAAGTAAATAAAAATAGTTTATATTTTATATTTATTTTATATTTATATTTGTTTTATCTTATGTTTATATATTTATATTTATGTCACATATTTATATGATTTGTATGTTATATATTTATGTATAATATATTTATATCTTATATTTTACTATTTCATTCCAGTAAGGTTTTTGATCCATCAATAATTATGTCAAGTGTTGAAAAGAAAAAAATGTCAACAATATCGAAAAGACTCTCTAGCGAAGCATACACAAACTTGCACACAGCACATAAATGGATACACAGTATATCTGTAGTATAAAAATTTCATGGGGCAGTGATTACCATAAAAAAAATCTTGTCAGACTTTTGGGAAGGTAACAACAGGTTGAGAACACTGCACTAGATGATTTTTTGTTTATTTGTTTAGATTTTATTTATTTGACAGAATGATAGAGCACAAACAGGCAGGGCAGCTAGCAGAGGGAGAGGGAGAAGCAGGCTCTCCGCTGAGCAGGGAGCCGGATGTGGGGCTCAATCCCAGGACCCTGGGATCATGACCTGAGCCAAAGGCAGATGGTTAACTGACTGAGCCACCCAGGTGCCCGAGTTTTTAAAGATTTTATTTATTTATTTGAGAGAGAGCAAGTGAGAGAGAGAGAGAGAGAATGAGCAGAGGGAAAGAAAGGAGGGAGAGAGAGAAGCAGACTCTCTGCTGAGCAGGGAGCCAAATGTGGGACTTGATCCCAGGGTCCTGGGATCATGACCTGAACCTAAGGCAGACGCTTAACCAACCAAACCACCACCCAGGTCCCCCTGCACTAGATGATTCTAAAAGTCCTTGCATCCATGAGATTTTGCAGTTTGGTGTTTGAGAATTGCCCTACAAGTTGTTATTCACCTAACATAGCAATGTCATTTACATCTTGTGAATTTAGGAAGCTTCCTTAACCACTCTGAGTCTTAAATTTCTCATCTGCAAAGAAGGAATGTATACATGCATGAATAAATAGCAACGTCCTCCTTCCAGGAGAAGAGAAGTAAACCAGTTTAGCCAGTGTCTTAATTTGTGTTCTCCTACCAGTAGAGCCTGCGATAAGGACCTGAGTGCCAGCATTTTGGTGGGGAGATGATCCCTGGAAGCAGGAATAAGGGAATGAGAAGAGCAAGACAGGAGCAGGAGAAAGCCAGTAAAGGGTGAAAGTCGGTTACTCTGTGGGCAAGTGGGCTTCAGTCCCACTGGCAAACGTCTGAGGAATTATATAGGATGCATCTCAGAAATGCTCCTTGGAAGGATGGGAGGCTGGGGCATCGAAGCCATGATCGTCATCCTCTATGGCAAAGGGTTACCCCTCACGATGTTAACTGCCCTTCATCATTCATCATGATCCTTCCTTTCATTAAAAAAAAAAAAAGGAGCTGCCAACATGTGCTAAGACTGTGGGCAAGTCATTCCCTCTTTCTGGGATTGCCTTTTTTTCTGACAAAAAGGGGAAAGATGGCTGGGACGGCTGATCTTACAGCCCCCTGCCAGGCTTGGCTTCTAAACGCTAACAAGAACAAGGATTGGAAAGGCAAGCGGAGTCTGGAGAGTCAGCAGCCCACCACAGCTAGAGAATCAGAGCAGAGATGTGTTTGGGTGAGGCTGGCTGGTGGCCCAGAGAGCCGACGCCCTGGTGCAGGTCCTTCACTCCAGAATCTGGTCCTCCACATCAGATACCTGGTTATAGAATCTGGGTGTGACTGGGCCCCGGAGATGGAGATGAACATTGTCAAGAGAATCTGAGCCTTTCATGGGCTGATCGGCACATTTGCTCTGTACAGGTGAGCTCTATGGGAACTCAGACGCTCAACACTGGGCTGTTTGGGGAGTCTGGACTCAGAGGTGTCACTGAGCCATGAGAGTCTGATGTATCCAGCCCCCTTCAGGGGGGCAGGCTCACAGGGGGTCTCATGGTGAGCCTGCTTTCCTGACCCGTGTTAAGACACATGGCCAAATTCTGTTCTCTGAGTCCTTTCACTCTGGTTGTCCATACTCTACTGAGGGTTCTTACAACTCTAAGATTGAGTACGATGCAATCAATTTTCAGTTAAGTTCTTTAACTGAAATCACATTCCAGTTCTGCTTCCTGGGAATGTCATCAAATCGGGGTGGCTGGAGTTCCCGGGGCACTCAGCCCTTTCCATCACCTACCAAGCATCACTTTGGAGTGGCTGATGGCATCCATCACATGGAGGTTTTTCTAGTTTGGCTCTCAGTGCATTGGCTTGCCAGCCCCTACTCCTTGACAACCACACGGACCCTTTCAGATCTCTTGTACACCCTACTCACCCCCCGAGGTCTTCCTCTGGGGATAGAACTCCCATCCTCTTTCGTCAGTTCACTTCTAGTTGGCGGGAGTTTGGGGACAGGAAGAGATATGGGTCAGATCTTTTTCTTTGTCTCTGTCTCCCTGTGGTGATAGCCTGTCCTTGGCTATGGCTGCTTCCCTCCGTTGCTTTAGCTCCTGATGGGCGGCCCCTTCTTTCATGGTGAGCCCATCCTGGGGCTCCAGTAACATTGATTTCTCTTGTCCCTTCAGGACTAAAGGTGGTACCAGCCTTCCTCCCTCCCGCAGCTGCTAGCCTCAGAGTGTCTCAACATCCCTTGTTGTTCCCTAAATTCTGCTGATTATCTAAGTCTCTCTTTCTGCCATGTGTTTTCATTTAAACTATCTGGGGTGAATTCTACTTCTTGCTAAGACCCTGGTCACACAGAGGCTATCCTTAGTCTCAGCCTTGGCAGGCGCCCATAACCATTTCCCTTCTTTTCGCAAGAAGTGTTTTATATTTTCATGCGACAACGTGTGTTACTGTAAAAGCGAAAGCAATTGACATTGACAGGTTTAGAAACTCTGGACAAGTATCAAGTGTCTCACAAAATGTCTCAGCTGGACAGCAGCACATTAAGGAGGAGACGGTTATGACCATCAGTGACTTTCTCAATGACAAACCACGGAGGGCGTGCCCGTCCTGCGAGGAATCCCATCACATTTCACTTTATGGGAATATGGAGGTATCAGGTTTAGAAATTGAATAGCTTATCCAATTTTAACTCTCAATCATAGATATTAAAGTTATTAATTATTAAAATTCTAATCATGCATTAAGGTACTTTAAACATTTAAAAACACACCGAGCTTCTAACAAATTAAATTTTACATAAAGGACATTGGTCAAAATGAACGGAAGCTAATTTCTCTGGGCCTCCCTTCCCCCTTTAGTTCAGCAGAACAATTTTTCTTACCCTTCTTACTCATTTAAAAAGTCTAAGATTCCATGATCCCATGAAGACTCATTCTACCCAGCAAAGTGTCAGAGATTCAGACTCTCAGCCTTTCTTCAACTTACTGGACAAGCAACACTGTTTTATAAAAAGTATTGTGGAACCCACAGAGGGGAGGGCTTTGTCCCATGCCCAGGTCTGCTTCAAGTCTCAAAAGCCCCCTCTGGAGCCCTCTTCTTCTTGTCAACGCTCAGAATTTAAGCCACCCAGTTTGGCACCTGACTACATATATTTTATTCTCTAAATTGAACATTGTTGGGGTGCCTGGGTGGCTCAGTGGGTTGGGCATCTATCTTCAGCTCAGGTCATGATCTTCAGGTCCTGGGATTGAGCCCTGCATTGGGCTCCCTGCTCCGCGGGGAGTCTGCTTCTCCAAGGGGAGACGCTTGCTTGTGCTCTCTCTCAAGTGAATAAATAAAATCATTAAAAAAAATAAATAAATTGAACTTTGCTGGTAAGGCTTAAGTCCTTTTAGAGTTCCTGACCCCAGTACCCTCTTCACTCTCTCTGCCTCCCAGGGGGAAACTGTTATTAACAGTTTGGTATGTAATTTGACTATAGTCTATAGTCATATATATATATAGTCCATATATATATATGGAGAATATATTCTCCATATATATATATGGAGAATGTCCCCGTGCCATTGGGGACAGGCTGCACCCCGCCCCGACCTCCCCATCCCCAGAGGCAGCTGCTGGGAAGCTTCTGGTGTGTGGCCCCACCCACCCGTTGCTCCACAGAAGCAGCGGCTCAGCGTCTCCCGTCCTCCTGCGGTCCTCCTGCGGCCCTGGCCGGGGAGCCTCCTGGCAGTCTTGGGAGGGACGCCCACTTCCCCAGCCTCTGGGGGCTGCTCTGGCAGCTGCGGCATCATGTCCACGTACATGTGTGTCCGGAGCAGAGTTCCCAGAGGAGGCCTGGGGCCGGAGCCCACGTGCGCAGCGGTGGTCTGCCCCATGCCGTCGCACAGCCTCGGCCTGTCCAACACATTTGATTTTCCATATATATATATATATATGACCAACTACATATATATATATATGGTTTATTATATGAATATGGTTTATATACATGAATACCAGAGAGGTTTACACATACATACATATATAAAATATATATTACATATATAAAAATATATTATTTCATATAAATTATTTCACATCTATTTATATATAATTATATATGTATATATATAATATGGTTTATTATATGAATATGGTTTATATACATGAATACCAGAGAGGTTTACACATACATACATATATATAATATATATTATGTATATAAAAATATATTATTTCATATAAATTATTTCACATCTATTTATATATAATTATATAT